>NC_060149.1:196874456-197475290 GCF_021461385.2 Schistocerca piceifrons
CTCAGAGCCATTTGAACCATTTTGACTTGGTGACTGTAGGTGTAAAAGCGCATTTGCCCTCGTTTATCAGTCCCGTCAGCACTCTGCCTCGCTGTGGTAATTCAGTGATTATTCCGAGTCGCCGAGCTCGGATCTTTCCGCAAAATTTTGGTTTTTCAGTGGTGCTTGGGCGTTGAAGTTAGATAGTATTCCCTCACAGTGCGTTGTCATGTAGTACGGCAACGTTTGCATTTCTGCCTGTCACAGTCTGAGGTTGTGTGGCAATGCTTGACTCTTGCCCTGACGTCTGTTACACTGGCGACAAGCCTTCGTGACATACCGATTGGCACACTGGCACGGGGATAACTTTCTCTGTTCTCAGCTTGCCTGTCAGGACTTTTTAAATATTTAAACATTTACAATAAAACTATTCTGCTGCACAACAGTATAGTTAAATATAGATTAGTATTCTGTTATTATTAAGATCATATAGTGGAGAAATTTCAAGTTGTGTTGTGATTTCATATTTTTCACACTTCATTTACACTATTTAAACTGCTAGCAGCAGTTGTTCCTTAAGCATTTCAGTGTTACATCAAATCACTAAATCCTCATGCTGATCAGCTTGATACTTGATACCCCATTCTTACATTTCCCACACTTAGTTTGGCGGTGAAAATTCGGAAAAAATCCATTGTGTATTCTCTAGGGAGTCGCATGGGAGTCCACAGAGCTACTTCAGAATAGGATACCATGAGATATCATAGGATTAAAACTAAGAAAATTAAAAAAGAACTCTAATTTCAGTGTCAATGATGGTGGAGAAAATTGTGAGAGTGAAAACAGCAATATCTAGTTCCTGAGTTTCTGTGTGAAACTTACCAGAAAGAGATTCAACCCGTCTTCTGTCATATAAATTGAAAATGTTCAACTTCACTGACTGAACCACTTGCGATACTAAAGCGTCGCTTTTACAAGCCCTCTGCATTAAAGACTATACACTGATGAGCCAAAACGTTATGACCACCTGCTTAATATCTGAAATAACAATGAAATGAATACCCCTAGTTACATACAGGCGTTGATATAAGTCAACGGGGACAGTTGAAAATGTGTGCCCCAACCGGGACTCGAAACCGGGATCTCCTATTTACATGGCAGACGCTCTATCCGTCTGAGCCACTTTCCCTAATGTCATTTTTTCCTATGAGGAGTATTTAAACCGGTAGAGGAAGATTTCTCTGGCGGCAAATTAATTAAACCAACAAACACTTTTCCATTTTCTTATGACCAAGAGACAACACATTAACACAACCCAATTTCAATTACAGTAGATTTTCAAAAATGCCTCATTGACACGTAAACAAAGTTTACACCGTCGGATCATGTTCTGTCTGACACGGGCCAAAACCCCAGAAGTACCCTGAATTGTTCCTGCTGCTGCTACTATCCAGGCAACCAGATCCTCTTCTGATGCAACAGGGGCTGCGTAAACAAGGTTGCGCATCTCTCCCCACACAAAAAAGTCCAGAGGGGACATATCTGGGGATCGAGCAGGCCATGGTACAGGACCACCTCTGCCAATCCACGTTTCTGGAAACCGTCGGTCCAGGAATCGACGCACACGACGACTGAAATGTGCCGGCGTCCCGTCATGTTGGAACCACATGCCTTGTCTTGTAGGGAGCGGGACGTCTTCCAGCAATTTTGGCAATGCTCTGGCGAGAAAGTTGTAGTAGTGCCTGCCATTTAATGGCCTAGGTAGCAGATACGGCTCAATTAAACAGTCCCCAACAACACCGACCCACACATTAACGAAGAACGGCACTTGATGAGCCCTAGTAACTGCGGCATGTGGGTTACCCTCGCCCCAAACATGCGAATTGTGCATGTTGAAGACTCCATCACGCCCGAACGTTGCTTCATCGGTAAACAACACAGAGGATTGAAATGTAGGATGCATTTCACACTGTTCTAGGTACCACTGCGAAAACTGTGCTCTGGGTGGATAATCAAATGGTTCCAGGTCGTGGACACGCTGTAAGTGAAATGGACGTAACAATTGCTCTCGAAGGACTGTTCTTACATTCGTCCGATTCGTCCCCATGTTACGTACAATTGCACGAGTGCTGATTGAAGGATCCCGCTCCACATGCTGCAAGACAGCTTCCTCAAATTGCAGCGTTCTTACCGTGTGACGGTGTCCCTGTCCAGGTAATCTGCTAAATGACCCGGTCTCACGCAGACATTGGTACACAGCAGCAAAGGTCGTATGATGCAGGATACGGCGATTAGGATATTGTTGTTGATAAACCCGCTGTGCAGCTCGTCCGTTGTGGTGCGCTACGTAGTACGCACCAACCATGTCAGTGTACTCACTCCAGGTGTATCGCTCCATTAGTGAACAGAGACAATGCACTACTACACTGGTGGACAGCAGTTGCCTACAACTGAAGAGCGTAATACGCCCTCCAACAACTGAAGATCGTAATACGGCCTCTAGCAACTGAAGAGTGTAATACGGCCTCCACCGGTTTAAATAATCCTCATAGGAAAAAATGACATTAGGGAAAAATATTTGTTTTGATGTCCCCTACAACCTCCCGGAGTTTGTCGGTTTAAATACTTTTCACCTTGTATATATATGCTTAATATCTGGTTTGTCCGTCTTTGGAACCAAATACGTCAGTTATTCTGCGTATCAGGAGTCCGATAGTTTCTTAGTAGGTTTATGGAGGTATGTGGCAGCAGATGTCCACGCACAGATCATGTACTTCGCGTAAATAACCGGACGCTGATTTCCTTACATGGTGATGGTAGCCGATTGTGAACGAGATGGGTTCCATGGGACTTACATCAGGCGAATTCGGTTGCGGACACATCAACGTGAGTTCACTACAATACTCCTAAAACCAGTGTAGAACGGTTCTGTCTCCGAGATACGGACAATTACACTAATTATACTGCTAAAAGATGATATCGCCATTGGAGAAGAAAATGGTTCAAATGGCTCTGAGCACTATGGGACTTAACATCTACGGTCATCAGTCCCCTAGAACTAATTAAACCTAACTAACCTAAAGACATCACACACATCCATGCCCGAGGCAGGATTCGAACCTGCGACCGTAGCAGTCGCGCGGCTCCGGACTGAGCGCCTAGAACCGCTAGACCACCGCGGCCGGCATTGGGGAAGACATCAAGCACGAAGGGATGCAGGTGGTTCGCAGCTGTCAGCGTGTCTTCGTTCACTACCACAGGTCCCATGCAAGGGCAGGAGAATGTCTCCCATAGGATAACACTACTCCTACCAGCCTGCGTCCGTTGTACGCTGCACGTTTCGAGCCGCCGTTCATCTCGCGATGCATATTGAGTCACCCATACACACCCACGATTTGCATACAATATCTGCTTTGGTTGTAAACATGTTACTTACATTACGTGTCCTTAGGTTAGTTATGTTTAAGTAGTTCCAAGTTCTAGGGGACTGATGACCTCAGAAGTTGAGTCCCATAGTGCTCAGAGCCATTTTTGAACTTACATTACGATGTGCCCCCATGATTGCCATGATATGTCACTCAAAACACCATTTCAGTATGGAACACATTCAAATCTCCAGATACTTTCCTGGCGTGCGCTGCTTACATCGCGTAAGTTACACGAAAGTGACGATATTCAGTTACTTAACACTGTTCTTTAGATTTTATTCATAACTCTACCCAGCGGACCGCAAACAAAAAAATTTACGGTGTCAATATTTGCACTGGGTGTGCTGCACATATCTAACCTTTTTGTTAATGCCAATAGGATACGACTGCCTTAGTTTTATGCAATATTGGTGTTTGCACGAGGGGAAGTCAAAAGCTAAAGGGATTTTTGCAATTTCTCGCCGTAGGGCTTGGTAACACATCTACTATCCAGGGCTGAAGTATAATCGTCTGCAACAATTCTATATACTCTTAGTCCTGCATTATTCGTTGTACTGTAGCAGACTGTGAAACATGGCAGCTCCATTGTCGATCTGCACCGAGGAAAAAATGAGGGCAGTTGAAACGTCCCCTTAGAACAATTTATACATGACTGTGCTTAAACTGACACACAATATTTTTAGCGGAACGCAATCTGACTTTCAAAAATCCCTACAAAAGAATGGCCCTGACTAACATTAACCTATACCTTTCACAAATCACTTACCGCACCAAAAATCTTCGTTACTCGAACTACTGCAATACAGCGAGCGCCACTACTGCCAGCTAAATAAAAGATTCAAACTACTGAAGGCACTAACTACTAATAGGCATAGTTAGCAAATGAAAGATTTTAATAGAGAACAAACAATGTATTTACCTTAATAGTGTTGAAAAATCATAATATACATAGCAGTTCATGACATCCAGTCTTACAAATTTCAAAACTCCGCCATTTCTCTCCCCACATCCACCACTGCTGGCGGCTCACCTCCAACTGCGCAACGCTACGCGCTGTTCACATCCAGCTGCCCAACACTACAATGGCAGATATTCCAACAACAATGCAAACCAGCCACAGACTGCACACAGCACATACAGAGCGCTACGTGGCGTTGCCAATAAGAAAACATAAACAGCCTACTTACACAGTGATTAGCTGTTCGTTTGCGGAAGATGTTAAGCCTGTGGAAATAATTCGTCGAATGTAAGCGCAATATGGTGACAGTTGTTTATCGCGAAGGCCAATCTACGAATGGACAGAGCGCATCAAACAGGGAAGAACTTCTCTTTGTGACGAGGAAAGATCGGGCAGGTCATCGACATCAACAACTGAAGACAATCTGGAAGTCGTTGAGGGTATGGTGATGGAAAACAGACGAATAATAGTGGACGAAATAGCCAATACTTTATATATCAGTAGTGGTTCAGCGTATTGTGTCTTACACGACATGCTAAATTTTCGGAAAGTGTGTCCAGGGTGGGACCGAAAGAACTGTCAGCTCAGCATAAGGAGGAAAGCTCTCATAAACATTTAGCCTGTTATCATCGCAAGGGAGATGGGTTTTTAAAGCAAACTGTTGCCGGGCGGGGTAGCCACGCGGTCTCGACACCTTGCCACGGTTCGTGCGGCTCCCCCATCGGAGGTTCGAGTCCTCCCTCTGGCATGGGTGTGAGTGTTGTCCTTAGCGTAAGTTAAAGTGAGATTACGTAGTGTGTAAGCCAAGGGACCGGTGATCTAAGCAGTTGGTCCCATAGGAACTTACCACCACAGCGAATCGTTACCGTAGACGAAACGTGGATGAATTATCATGAACCGGAAAGTAAGACTGCTAGCATGGTTTGGAAACACCCATCATCATCAGAGCTAAGAAATTTAAAAGTCAACCATCATTTTGTAAGATTATGGTAACGCTATTCTGGGACATGGAAGGTGTTCACCGCAAGAATCGAAAGCGTGATCTGTGAGAACTATTGTGATGTGTTGCGAACTAAACTGAAACTTGCAACCAGATCCAAGCGTCGCGAAAAACTGTCACCCTGCAGCAAGGTAACTCTCGGCCACATTCTGCCACACGGACTGCCGAAACAAGAAAGAAGTTGGGACTCGAATTGCTGGAACACCCGCCATGCAGTCCAGACTTCGCTCCAAGCAATTTTCATATGTTTGGACCATTGAAGGAAGCGCTCAGGGGAAGAAGATTTGCAACCGACACAGAGTCATTGATGCAGAGCGAAACTGGTTACAGGTGCAACCAAAAACCTTTTTTTCCGACGGAATCAAAAAACTTGTGAAACACTGGACAAAGTGAATTGAAGAGCAGGGAAGTTATGTAGAAAAATGATGTATGTTTCAGTTTTGTATCGTTAGAATAAATATTCCTTTCCCCAAAAGGCCTTTTCCTTTTTGACTTCCCCTCGTATATCATGGTCCGACTAACACTATGCAGTTGTCCCTCAACTGTAGAATAGAGCTATAGATTAGTCTACGAAGATTTAATCATTGAATGTACTACCATATACTTGCTCTCATGTGGGAAAACCCTCTGTGTCAGATTCTAGGACTCGTTTTGATTGAATGATATTATTTTTCTGGGAGACTCGAGTAGTTGCGCCAAGCCATAATAAAAGTAGGTCTAGGATTTTTGAATTCGTGATGATGACGAACATTTCAAAGAAAAACTGAAGCAAAGACGAAGTAATGGGTACGTGTGGCTGGAAGAATCGCTCTACGCTGTCAGCTGGAAGGTTTGTGTTCTACATCTACATCTACGTGATTACTCTGCAATTCACATTTAAGTGCTTGGCAGAGGGTTCATCGAACCACAATCATACTATCTCTCTACCATTCCACTCCCGAACAGCGCGCGGGAAAAACAAACAACTAAACCTTTCTGTTCGAGCTCTGGTTTCTCTTATTTTATTTTGATGATCATTCCTACCTATGTAGGTTGGGCTCAACAAAATATATTCGCATCCGGAAGAGAAAGTTGGTGACTGAAATTTCGTAAACACACCTCGCCGCGACGAAAAACGTCTTTGCTTTAATGACTTCCATCCCAACTCGCGTATCATATCTGCCACACTCTCTCCCCTATTACGTGATAATACAAAACGAGCTGCCCTTTTTTTGCACCCTTTCGATGTCCTCCGTCAATCCCACCTGGTAAGGATCCCACACCGCGTAGCAATATTCTAACAGAGGACGAACGAGTGTAGTGTAAGCTGTCTCTTTAGTGGACTTGTTGCATCTTCTAAGTGTCCTGCCAATGAAACACAACCTTTGGCTCGCCTTCCCCACAATATTATCTATGTGGTCTTTCCAACTGAAGTTGTTCGTAATTTTAACACGCAGGTACTTAGTTGAATTGACAGCCTTGAGAATTATACTATTTATCGAGTAATAGAATTCCAACGGATTTCTTTTGGAACTCATGTGGATCACCTGACAATTTTCGTTATTTAGCGTCAACTGCCACCTGCCACACCATACAGCAATCTTTTCTAAATCGCTTTGCAACTGATACTGGTCTTCGGATGACCTTACTAGACGGTAAATTACAGCATCATCTGCGAACAACTTAAGAGAACTGCTCAGATTGTCACCCAGGTCATTTATATAGATCAGGCACAGCAGAGGTCCCAGGACGCTTCCCTGGGGAACAC
Source organism: Schistocerca piceifrons (assembly GCF_021461385.2). Classification (NCBI taxonomy): domain Eukaryota; kingdom Metazoa; phylum Arthropoda; class Insecta; order Orthoptera; family Acrididae; genus Schistocerca; species Schistocerca piceifrons. The sequence continues at coordinate 196,881,569 of NC_060149.1, forward strand.
CTGATATCACTTCAGTTTTACTCGATGATTTGCCGTCTATTACTACGAACTGCGACCTTCCTGACAGGAAATCACGAATCCAGTCGCACAACTGAGACGATACCCCATAGGCCCGCAGCTTGATTAGAAGTCGCTTGTGAGGAACGGTGTCAAAAGCTTTCCGGAAATCTAGAAATACGGAATCAACTTGAAATCCCCTGTCGATAGCGGCCATTAATTCGTGCGAATAAAGAGCTAGCTGCGTTGCACAAGAACGATGTTTTCTGAAACCATGCTGATTACGTATCAATAGATCGTTCCCTTCGAGGTGATTCATAATGTTTGAATACAGTATATGCTCCAAAACCCGACTGCAAACCGACGTCAATGATATAGGTCTGTAGTTCGATGGATTACTCCTGCTACCCTTCTTAAACACTGGTGCGACCTGCGCAATTTTCCAATCTGTAGGCACAGATCTATCGGTGAGCGAGCGGTTGTATATGATTGCTAGGTAGGGAGCTATTATATCAGCGTAATCTGAAAGGAACCTAATCGGTATACAATCTGGACCTGAAGACTTGCCCGTATCAAGCGATTTGAGATGCTTCGCAACCCCTAAGGTATCTGCTTCTAAGAAACTCATGCTAGCAGCTGTTCGTGTTTCAAATTCTGGAATATTCCATTCGTCTTCCCTGGTGAAGGAATTTCGGAAAACTGCGTTCAATAACTCCGCTTTAGCGGCACAGTCGTCGGTAACAGTACCATCGGCACTGCGCAGCGAAGGTTCAAATGGTTCAAATGGCTCTGAGCACTATGGGACTTAACATCCGAGGTCATCAGTCCCCTAGAACTTAGAACTACTTAAACCTAACTAACCTAAGGACATCACACACATCCATGCCCGAGGCAGGATTCGAACCTGCGACCGTAGCGGTCGCGCGGTTGCAGACTGAAGCGCCTAGAACTGCTCGGCCACATCGGCCGGCGCGCAGCGAAGGTATTGACTGCATCTTGCCGCTTGTGTTCTTTACGTACGACCAGAATTTCTTCGGATTTTCTACCAAATTTCGAGACAATGTTTCGTTGTGGAACCTATTAAAGGCATCTCGCATTGAAGTCCGTGCCAAATTTCGCGCGTCTGTAAATTTTAGCCGATCTTCGGGATTTCGCGTTCTTCTGAACTTCGCATGCTTTTCCCGTGGCCTCTGCAACAGCGTTCGGACCTGTTTTGTGTACCATGGGGGATCAGTTCCATCTCTTACCAATTTATGAGGTATGAATCTCTCAATTGCTGTTGCTACTATATCTCTGAATTTGAGCCACATCTCGTCTACATTTACATAGTCAGTTCGGAAGGAATGGACATTGTCTCTTAGGAAGGCTTCTAGTGACACTTTATCCGCTTTTTTAAATAAAATTATTTTGCGTTTGTTTCTGGTGGATTTGGAAGAAACGGTATTGAGCCTAGCTACAACGACCTTGTGATCACTAATCCCTGTATCAGTCATGATGCTCTCTATTAGCTCTGGATTGTTTGTGGCTAAGAGGTCAAGTGTGTTTTCGCAACCATTTACAATTCGCGTGGGTTCGTGGACTAACTGCTCGAAATAATTTTCGGAGAAAGCATTTAGGACAAACTCGGAAGATGTTTTCTGCCTACCACCGGTTTTGAACAAGGATTTTTGCCAACATATCGAGGGAAGGTTGAAGTCCCCACCAACTATAACCGTATGAGTGGGGTATTTATTTGTTACAAGACTCAGATTTTCTCTGAACTGTTCAGCAACTATATCATCGGAGTCGGGGGGTCGGTAGAAGGAACCAATTATTAACTTAGTTCGACTGTTAAGTATAACCTCCACCCATACCAATTCGCACGGAGTATCAACTTCGACTTCACTACAAGATAAACCACTACTGACAGACACAAACACTCCACCACCAATTCTGCCTAATCTATCTTTCCTGAACACCGTCTGAGACTTAGTAAAAATTTCTACAGAACTTATTTCAGGCTTTAGCCAGCTTTGTGTACCTATAACAATTTCAGCTTCTGTGCTTTCTATTAGCGCTTGAAGCTCAGGGACTTTCCCAGCACAACTACAACAATTTACAACTACAATTCCGACTGTTCCTTGATCCATGCTCCCTTTGAGATTGCAGCCCACCCCGTACTTTCCCGAGGCCTTCTAACCTAAAAAACCGCCCAGTCCACGCCACACAGACCCCGCTACCCGTGTTGTTTCCCGGATGAATCGTGGCGATCAGCGAAGTGGCTCTTACGACTGACTTCAGCTCCATCTGCACCAACCTCTGCCAGAACAAATGCTCCGTCTCTAATGACATCGCAGTCGACGGGACGCTGATGCTTAGCTACAAAAAGTAGTGTGTTTCCAGAGTGAGGAATTCTAATGAAATCCCCACACCTGAAAACCTACGTTGTGTTGCCAACACTGGTCACACCTTCGAACATCTAAACACGTCAGGCAGGTACGGAACATTTACCCTGCTCTTCTTAAACCCAGAGAACTGTTAAAAGTTTTCAGTCTTCTTAAGACAATAAATACTTTTTCACCTTTTGCTACTGAAATGCGTTTTACCTATTACATCACAATGAGAACGATGAGAACATTTCGTTGGAATTTTCGTCCGTGGTACTGATTTCCTGCTCGTTTCTTGTTCGCACAAATTTCATTATTGAGCAACTTTTCAACTTTCATACGTCGATGTTTGTTGTGTAGCTAAATACGCGTCTCGTATTTCAACCTTTGTTATTTCCAATCAATAAGACAGATTTAGTGTTCATATTTTTGTTGTTCTTTTTTTCTTGTTTTTGTTTGCGGAATGTGATTTCTATTCCTGCTGTAATGTGCGTTTTGCGCACATCATCCTACTTGTGCATCCACCGACATGGAACCTATAGATTCCCTGAGAAATCGTGAAAGATATCGTAAACACCGTTTCAACGTGTGCAGAGCAGCGGGAAAATAGCTTTCTGAGATACATACCGATCGATCTTTCGCCGTTGCACCTAAGCATGCAATGCTCACGGTGTGAACGATTTGCGACTACCCAGTCCGATCTTCTCGGCCGTTACTCAGCTCATGATAAACCATTGCACACTTCTACCGATCATGACACCCAAGCTGCATTGTCCTGCGGACTGCTGTCAGCTGTTGCCTCACATAATGCGAATCGTTGCATGTCCAACGCGGACTTCTTGAGCTCACCATGCTGACAATCACATTTGTACATGGGAAAGCCTAGTAGTACTCATCGGTCCAATGAAGCGTCGAAAGGGGTATCCAATTATTCAATGAAATTAATGTTTTGGACTTTTGAATTTGCTGTTGTATATCCTTGAAACAGGCAGTTACGCTGGGTTGACACCATATCATACCAGTCAGGATGTTAGATGACACTGTTACAACGAACACGAAGGTCATGCTACGTATTTTTCAAGCGTTCTTCAAAATTCTGCGCTGTGCACCTAAGGAAAGGAATTCTCAGATAACAGACTGTGGGAATAAGAATTTTGGGAGTACTCCCAGAAGAAGTAGAGAAACCATTCGGTACATGGAAAGAGGGAAATCTTCTGGGAACGCTAGTCTGAAAGTGGAAACAATAAAGCTGTGCAGGAGTGGTGAAAGCAAAACTTGCCTAGTTATCATAGTATATTTGTGTGAAAGTCCGATACCGAATTGTTGTAACAAGAAAGGGACTAGGGAACGTGAGAACTATATGCCCATTAATCTTCTATCAGGTCCATATCACTTTGATAAGAAATATATACAAAAAGCTTCTAGCTTCCATTCTGTATAATTTTTACTTCGGTATGCTGCAGCTTGTCGCGTCTACTTTGTGAAATATTTGAACAAAGTAGCTTGTCATCAGTATCGCGCACTTCCTGAGGTACTGAAGCGCCACGGAGACTTCTCTTCCTTTTATTTGTTCTGATTACCCTCTCCCTCAACCCTTTCACGTCCCAGGCTTATGTATTTCCTACTACGTCAACTCCCAAACGCTACTCGCCGACAGGAGGCGCACTGTACTCTTACGAAATCGGGAGTGATGGACAGTAATATCACACCCATACACGAGAACTCTTTTAAGCCCCACAATGTTAACACGGAAGCCCCAGCTACTAACCATTCAACAGAAAACCCACAATACACTAAACTTACTAAAACTACTAACTGGCGAACATGGGTACTGTACCCTTCCACGATCCTCCACACCTATAATGCCGTGATCCGACCCATGCTCCGTTATGCCGGTGTGGCGTTGACTTCCGCTCCTCCCTCATTTTAATCACTCCCTACAGGTCCTCGAACGCCATGCACTCTGCCTAGCCTTTCGGATCCGCTTACCTTCCCCCATCTGCATTCTGTATCAACTTATAAATTTCCCCAGCCTACTCTTCCATCTTGAACACTTCCGAATATCCTTCCTTACCTGTAAACACGACACTACCGCTCGCTGGTTTCCCTCCTACTCAATGCACCTGGCACTCTGCCGTGCCTCTACCACCACATTCCCCCAACATTACACCTACACACCCTCCAAATCCTCTCCCAAAGGAACATTAATCGCCTTTCTTTACCCGAGCATGAAATCTGCCCTGATATATATCAGTCCTATGAGATCTGGGAGATCCCTACAACCCATCCCTTGACATGGCTCCTTTCCCTCCGGTCCTCTCCACCCACTTCCTACGTCTTGGTTCGGAACCGTATCCCTCCTCCAAACAAATCTCCTCCTTCGCACTACCTCTAAATGCTACGTTTCCCTGCTACCCTTCTTCCTGGGAGTCTACATCCACTCATCTCTTCACTCATCTATGTATCTATTCTAATCAGTCAACACATCGGTCTTTCCGTTTTTCTTTATGCCACTGTCTATCTGTTTTTATATTCGTGTGCGACATTCATTTACCATTCATGTGGTCTTTATTTTAATTAATCACCAAATCAACCTTTTATTTAAGAAATTTGGAAATCTGTGACAAGTTCCTATGTGACCAACCTGCTGAGGTCATGGGTCCCTAGGTTAACAAACTACTTAATCTAACTTAAATAACTTACGCTAAGGAAAACATACACATCCATGCCCGAGGGAGGACTCGAACCTCCGACGGGAAGACAACCTTTTATGTTTTAACTTATGCGACTGACGATCTGTCTTCTTATTGTACAAAATGTTTATCTTGTCAAACACTACGTCCGGCTTTTATGTTTCTTTTTTTTTAAAAACTGCGCTAATGTGGCTGAAGAACGGCAACAAAATGGAAATGAGTGTTTGGCGTCATTGGTCGGGAGGCTCCTTACGAGGCAGGCCCGGCCGCCTTGGTGCAGGTGTTATTACATTCGACGCCACATTGGCCGACCTGCGCGCCGGTGAAGAACGGCAAATTGTATCCGCGACAACCCTCCCCTGCCTATACTGGACAGGGTGAGGGGGGGAGATGAAATAACAATAAAGAAAATAAAGGAAAAATTTAATCTGTGAACCGATGAACCTCAGGGACAAAGTTCAGGCAGTTAGACTAACCATTTCCTTCTCCCTCCCTTCACACTCTTCAGCAAAGAGCTGCTTGCCGTCGGGGCTTTTTAACGTTTGTGTCCACAACCCACACAGAAGGATCGCAGAATGCCTGAACCACCACCTCCCGGCTGAGAACCCGCGCCCCTCTGCCCGTCTTTACCATCGGATACAGGAAACTGTCACTCGCATCCACAGTAGCGCAGAGACAAGCCTGCAGATGCGGGCAGGAACGAAGTCTTACAGTAAGAATTCTTGACACGATGTTTGACGTCTCATATCTTGCGAAAATTTTCTTGAAACATTCCAAGAACTCATTCCGTACCAAAATATACGTTATTCTGCATTGCGCTTCACAATTACTCGTTGTGAAACGTGAAATTAAAAACAGCTCCCGAAGATGTTTATGAGCAGTTATTGAGCAATGAGAGACAATGATGAACATAATGGTTTAGCATTCCAAAGAGCACGGTGCTCAAATCCCCGTCCGGTTATCGATATTTAAGTTTTCTATGGTTTTCCTGAATCTTAAAGGCGATTGCTGGGAAAGTTCATTTTAACAGTCCACAGCTGATTTCCTGCCTCGTACTTGTCTTGTCCTAACTTATAGACAATTTGTAAAGACATAGTCGTCGACTTGACTGTTGAATCTTAATCTTCCTTCTAGATAATCAGTCATTTTTTCTACATACCATTCCAACAGCAAACGTTAAAATATGTTATAACGAAAAAAATCCACTGTTACATACTTTACGGGGAGCTGGAGAATATAGATGTCGGTGATTTACGACTGTACCAGTAGTTTCTGACAGATCCCTTGCAACAACAGTACTCGCCTGAAACGACTCTGATGTAACATCTCGTTTTGTATTCTGTGGATGATACAGTATTTACCTCATTACTGACCGTTTTTTAAATAAAACTACACTAATAAACTTGCCTCTGATGATTTAATCAAATAAACAAATAATTGCTAGGTTCAACACATCTGCATTCAGTGTTAAATAACGTCTCCCAACTACAATTGTTTGAGTTGAACTAACGTAGTGTTTTGTCCGTAAATTCATGCAGTAATTCGTAGGTTGGTAACAAGCTACTATGTGATTAAGTGAATTGAAATATGTCAAACCCCAAATATAGTGGTTGGAGAAATCATTATAAAAATTAAATAAATAAAGTAGCTGGAAAGCGCAGGTGGCATTCACAACTAAACTTAACTAATGTTTAACTCCACACTAAATAAAATACGAGTTAATAGGAGTCCAATCGACGTAGAATGCATTAAGTATCGATTAGTATCAGAAAATATTCAAAGTCCCACACTGGCAAAGTGCAAAGTGCAAGTCATTCAGAGACCAAATCGACTTCACACACAGATGTCTAGATCTGCTGAACAGCCAGAAGAAATAAAAAAAGAGGCCTGACCTCAGCCGAATAACGCAAAGTTCCCAATGATTTCATACGAAATCGCGACGACGCGAAGAATTTCTATTACCGCAAAAAAAAGAAAGAAAAAAAACGTACTGCAGGATCACCGCGCAGATCAGCACGGGTCCAACCCAAAGAGGAAGATGGACGCCGCCCTGTGGATGCCTCAGCTCGCCCCTGCCCGGAAACTTCCTGCATCCACGTCACTCCATGAGTTCGTGTTACATCCTCCTGTTACGCCACAAGCCACCGTATGATGCAAAGCGGCGGGTAACTTGTACCACTACTAGTCTTTTCCTTTCCTGTTCCACCCGTCAACAGAGCGAGGGGAAAACGACTGTCTATACTCGTAGACCTCCGTACAAGCCCTAATTTCTCTTATCTTCGTAGTACTTACGCGAAATGTACGTTGGTGGCAGTAGAATCGTTCTGTAGTGAGTTTCAAATGCCACTTCTTCAATTTTCTCAATATTGTTCCGCAAAAGCAACGTCGTCTTTGCTTCAGAAATTCCCATTTGAGTTCATGAACCATCTCTGTAGGATTCACGAATTGATCGAATCTATTGGTAACATATCTAACAGAACATTTTTGAATTACTTCGATACCTTAATTTAATCCGACCTGGCGGGAATGCCAAACACTCGAGTAGTACGCAAGAAGAGACCACACCAGCCTGATTTACAACTTGTTACATATACATGATATCAAAAATCTGAACTCGCCATTAGCTGCACGCTAAGATTCTGAACAAAACTGATACTTCACACTTAATTTCACGTTCAGTCGTTAGCGAGTAATTTAATCTTCAACAAATGCGAAGATTTGTTTCAGTCATGAAAATCAGTGCATAATCTCTGTGCCATCAATTATTACAATAGAAATGAACATGCCACCACTTTTTTTTAGGAATTTTCATGTTCTTTCCATTATCGTACACAGACTTAATGTAGCTTTAATATTTTTTAAGTTACGAGTGAAACTAGACGAATTAGCAAAGAATCGGTTAAAAAACACAATCACGAACACGCACTGAAGCGCCAAAGAGACTGGAATAGCCACGCGTATTAAAATACAGAGATATGTAAACAGGCAGGATACGGTGCTGTGATCGGCAACGCCTATGAAAGGCAACAAGTGCCTGACGCAGTTTTCAGATCGGTTACTGCTTCTACAATGGTAGGTTATCAAGATTTAAGTGAGTTTGAACGTGATGTTACAGACGGCGCACGAGCGATGGGAGATACCATCTCCAAGGGACCGATGAAGTGTGGATTTTTCCGTACGACCGATTCACGAGTCTACCGTGAATATCAGGAATCCGGTAAAACATCAAATCTCCGACATCGCTGCCGCCGGAAAAAGATCCTGCAAGAACGGGATCAACGACGACTGAAGAGAATCGTTTAACGTGACAGAAGTGCAGCCCTTCCGCAAATTGCTGCAGATCTCAATGCTGGGCCATCAACAAGTGCCCGCGTGCGAACCATTCAACGAAACATCATCGATATGGGCTTTTCGAGCCGAAGGCCCACTCGTGTACCCTTGATGACTGCACGACACAAAGCTTTACGCCTCACCTGGGCCCGTCAACACCGACACTGGACTGTTGATGATTGGAAACGTGTTGCCTGGTCGGATGAGTATCGTTTCAAATTGTATCGAGCGGGTAGAGATGGCTTGAACTCTTCTGTACAATACATATTACAAAAGTTATTAATCATTTACTTAATTTACTTAGATAAATCTTCTCTGTCCTGTATCTTCCCACACAAGTTCATTGCAAACCATATCTGCATACTAACAGAATAGTATTCACCTGTGCCGGCCGGTGTGGCCGTGCGGTTAAAGGCGCTTCAGTCTGGAACCGCTACGGTCGCAGGTTCGAATCCTGCCGCGGGCATGGATGTGTGTGATGTCCTTAGGTTAGTTAGGTTTAATTAGTTCTAAGTTCTAGGCGACTGAAGTTAAGTCACATAGTGCTCAGAGACATTTGAACCATTTGAACAATCAACACAAATGGTTGTTAATGGTCTGGTGTGGAATTTTAAACGGTTATTTAATAGGACCGTATTTTTTGACGGAAATGTTACTGGGGAATCTTATTTAAAACTTCTCCGCGATGATTTGTTGGAGATAATGGAAGATGTTGATTTAGAAACTAGGCAACGAATGTGGTTCCAACAGGACGGAGCAGCTCCCCATTATGTTAAAAAGGTGCGGAACGTTTTAAATTTACGGTCCCATGGTCGGTGGACAGGACGTGGCGGACCAATTCAGTGGCCTCCACGTTCACCAGATCTAACATCTCCTGATTTTTTCTTGTGAGGTTGTTTAAAAAAAAATATTGTTTATGAAAGACAGCCCACAACCAGAAACGACATGGAGGAACGCATTAGAAGAGCGTGTGCAGCCATACCAAGGGATGTGCTGCTCAAAACTGTGGACAACTTTCGCAGACGATGGACTTTATGCATTGAAGCAAATGGGGATAATTTTAAACAATTTCTTCGTGGCTAATTTCATTAATTAAGCACCCCAAATTGTGAGAGGCAAGGCGACTCACACTAATGAAGCGCCCCAACATATGAGAGGCAAGGGAACTCACACTAATGAAGCGCCCCAACATATGAGAGGCAAGGGGACTCACACTAATGAAGCGCCCCAACATATGAGAGGCAAGGGGACTCACACTAATGAAGCGCCCCAACATATGAGAGGCAAGGGAACTCACACTAATGAAGCGCCCCAACATATGAGAGGCAAGGGAACTCACACTAATGAAGCGCCCCAACATATGAGAGGCAAGGGGACTCACACTAATGAAGCGCCCCAACATATGAGAGGCAAGGGAACTCACACTAATGAAGCGCCCCAACATATGAGAGGCAAGGGAACTCACACTAATGAAGCGCCCCAACATATGAGAGGCAAGGGGACTCACACTAATGAAGCGCCCCAACATATGAGAGGCAAGGGAACTCACACTAATGAAGCGCCCCAACATATGAGAGGCAAGGGGACTCACACTAATGAAGCGCCCCAACATATGAGAGGCAAGGGAACTCACACTAATGAAGCGCCCCAACATATGAGAGGCAAGGGAACTCACACTAATGAAGCGCCCCAACATATGAGAGGCAAGGGGACTCACACTAATGAAGCGCCCCAACATATGAGAGGCAAGGGAACTCACACTAATGAAGCGCCCCAACATATGAGAGGCAAGGGGACTCACACTAAGGAAGCACCCCATGGAAACATCATTCTACTACGCCCATGTCGTTGTTCCTGGGAAACGCTAAAAGTAGGATAGAGTACATTTCGTACAAAAATAGCTTAATTTGGCGTAACGAAAGAATTGGTGCACATTTTTATCGATTTGATGCGTCTTTCTCGGATAATTCTAAATAAGCTTAAATCAGAGCTCTTCCCCAATTTTACTTGTTTCTCGATTTCAGCGCCATCTGTCAACGGTTTAAAAATGTTTCAGACAAAACTTGATTACTTTTTTATGGAGAATCCGAATCTGCAATTAAAAATGAGTGTTTCCATTTAAGATTTAAAAGTTGTCCCCCGACCCACCCAAGAGGGCGGGGGCTGGAGGTTACGTGTAGTATCATTTGATGTCCCACTTTGAGCTTACGAACTTGTCTTACCCACTATTTTTACCCGATGTATAGTTTTCGAGATAATCTCATCAGAAACTTCAGATGGACCACCCTGTATTTGAATGTGGTCTATGTCCTTTCAGAAATGTTCGACAGAACAGACGCCACATGTATGTATGTATATGGATATGGTGTCTGTTCGGACATGTCCGAAAGAACAGACTCAGACTCCATATCCATATACATATATAGTTCTGGCAATACGGGCCATGACCTTCTTCTTCTGTGCGGATGCACATATATTCCCTGAACTCTTACCCGACTTGGAAAGCATGTCTTCCACGAGTAATGAGTGTGTTGGGGTGGGACACTACAGACGTAGTGTGTGGATATAGAAGGTGCGAATGTGAGTCTCGCGGGTGGCGTGCGCGAGACAGTCCCTGCAGTCGCACTATCCTCTGTGCCCTCGGTGGTTCAGATGGATAGAGCGTCTGCCATGTAAGCAGAAGATCCCGCGTTCGAGTCCCGGTCGGGGCACACATTTTCACCTGTCGCCATTGATATATATCGACGCCCGTGAGCAGCTGACGGTATTAATATAATTCTAATTCCACATGTATGTGACTGAGATAGATCTACATTGACAGACATCATTAATTCCTTCGAACATGAAAGCGACAAGGCGTGACACTCGTCTCCAGTCTTTCTCTGTTCTTACGGTTAGATGACGGCGTCCGCAATATCATTCCTTGTTGCCATGCTGAACACTCCACCTTGGTACAGCAGCACGCTGTAGTAATGGACACGACCAAACACGATAACTCTTTTCTGTCATTGCAGGCCGCTGTGGCCGAGCGGTTCTTGGCGCTTCAGTCTGGAACTACGCAATCGCTACGGTTGCAGGTTCGAATCCTGCCTCGGGCATGGATGTGTGTGATGTCCTTAGGTTAGTTAGGTTTAAGTATTTCTAAGTTCTAGGGGATTGATGACCACAGATGTTAGGTCCCATAGTGATCAGAGCCATTTGAACCATTTTTTCTGCCATCCTGTCACGTCTCCACGTCGAACCATGTTACTGCGCTTACGGTATACAACCAACTGGCAGATCTACATCACTTCAGTGTCGTGACTTACGACAGCGGTCAAGGATGAGTGTTCCACACCAACTATAGCGCTCTACAACGACCACTCTACTCAAGAGGGTGACTAATATTTTGTATGGTGAAATAATTTTCAAGCAAGCTGCGTTTCGCTTTTAATTTAATAAAGTTTTTTCAGAGAGAATTAGTTACCTTTGTTTTACATTTTTGACTGTTCGTTTCTTTTTTCTTATGAGAATCGCACTTCCACTGACTCGCCCGAATAGTCATTCGTTTTAAAGCGCCGCTTCCGGCTTGGGGTAGTGCGCTGGCTCCCGCTCGAATCCCCCCGGCCGATTAACACCGACGGTGGGTGTGCCGGCCAGCCTCGATGTGCTTAGGCGGTTTTCACCTCAGCAGATGAATATCGGTCTTTTACCAAAGTGCCGCCTGAATTACACGAATCGCAAACATTTAGAAAATTTTCAGACACGGAGACAGTTGGGATACACATATCTCATACTTGTGGGGTGGGGGGGGGGGTGGGAGGGGGGGGGGGAGATAAGAGGGTAGCGACAGGAATGGCATCCAGTCACCTCTTAAATTAACTGTGGCAATCCATTCATAAAAACGCAGACTCTGAGCCGATGCAGGACAAATACATTAGAAAAAGAAGAAGAATCGCACTTACACTGCACTTTCAAAAGAAATAGAAGATGATCAGTGTATAACGATCTGTTGACAACAAGACCATTGATGGCAGAGGACGAGAACTGATTGGGATTGTATGGGGTACAAAATATGTTGTGGTCCTTCCAAGGGAATTATCTAGTTATTCTCCACAAGTGGTTTAGTGAAAGTAAGAAAAACCTAAATACAGAAGTCCGGGAGAAATCTGAAAATTGCTCCTCCCAAATGATAGTCCAGTTCCTAAACCAACGTGTCAGAACTTCCCATCATTTTCCACACACGAACTTCATTTACCATTATCCCAGACTTTTTGTATGTATGGCATATGTGAAACCGTCTAGTAATAGGTTAACTATTCATTAATCAATTTCTAACGAACGCTTACAAAAGGGCTATTTTTTTAACCTCCGATCGGTCGCGAATCTCTGGTGAAGCTCGGCACAGATGTTTTGAGCAGTGTCTCTAGTATGCCTGTCTATAGCGTCATGCCTACTTTTCAGTTCTGATTGCACAGTGACAGCGTAGAGATACCTAGAAAATAGTGTTTCCCCTGAAGGGTGAAATCCTGGTGACGGATTTAGCCTGATTTCATACAGCCTACATGATGTGAATGTCACGTGTTTTCTTCTCGGCCGAATACTGCAGGTGCAACCAAGAGCTCCTACACCTTTTTCGATGGGAAGTGTTTCATCACCACCATACAGCCTGGAGTTGGCTCCCTCTGATTTTCATCTCTTCGCTGACATGAACCGTTAGCTATGAGGACAGCATTTCTGCACAAATAACAAAATGCCGGAGTGGCCGAGTGGTTCTGGGCGCTACAGTCTGGAACCGCGCAACCGCTACGGTCGCAGGTTCGAATCCTGCCTCGGGCATGGATGTGTGTGATGTCCTTAGGTTAGTTAGGTTTAAGCAGTTCTAAGTTCTAGGGGACTGATGACCACAGCAGTTAAGTCCTATAGCGCTCAGAGCCATTTGAACCATTTTGAACAAACTGCAGACCAGCGTAGGGAATTGGTGGAAGTAACAGGCGGCCACCTTCTACGACGAGGGTGTTGGCCTGTCGGTACCATGCCATGACAAATGTTCATCACAGAGTGGCGACTTTGTAGGGAAATAGTTCGAAGGTGTAGCTAAATGTCGCAAATAAAACATTTTTTATTTTTTCTGCTGTTTCCGTTTCGTGACCGATCGGAGATTGAAAATAAAAATAGTCCTCGTAATTTTGCATTTTGGGTCTGACATCCTGCAACACATTTCAGAAACATGGCAAAGACCATTACCGTTGCCTGAAATTGTAGCCTATGAGCAATCCTCATCGCCACATGCTTGGGTCGATGTATGTCATTTCGATCCCTTTAAAGGAATTTTGGTATAGGTACAGAAAATTTCTACGTTAAGCGATGTTATTTAAAATGCAGCGATTTTTTGTTTCGAGTGAGACTGGATTTTCTCGAACACTGATAGTTACCAAGAGGAGTCACGCTCTGACCTAAATAGAATTCTTGCCTTGGATGTCTACGTAGAGGTCTTTCTGCTGCCTCCAGGTTGCTGGCGTCACTGACGGACTTCCTCCGTGCTGAAATGAAACGGCTGCCACTCGAAGATGTCTTGCACGGTGGCAGCTCAAGACGAAGCAGCTGCTACAACACGACTAACTTTTGGCAGATGTGGCACTGGACAAGCTGTGAAAATCTGCGTCACTGGCGTACATATTTCATTGTTCCAAGAGTCTCACCTACGTCATCTCTAAATTTTGACATGTAATTTTATTTTGGGATAGCCAAACTGATGCTTTAATCTTAAAACAGCTACTGCAAAAAAAATTTGTGACGAGGTCACAATTACATAACCTCATTTCTATTCTTAGCGGCAGTATCCTGACAGAGAAGGTGTACAACGAAAGAAAGAAATATTTTATTGTTTTTGGTGTGAAGAAAAAGAAGAAGAAGTCCAGTGAGATGGTGTGGTACAGAGATAAGAACGAGGAACACCTGCTTTTACATTAACCGATTAAAACCAGAGCTCCCAATGTACTTCAAAAACACTTTAATCGTAAGTAAATTAAATTCAAATGAAATGGAAAGCGTAGTAAACAGAAACAAAGAAAACAACGAAATTTTGCACAGACTCAAGCGAAATGAAATTGATGCAGTTCGACTTCTAAAGGCAGACAAACGGCGAATAATGTTGAATACCCAGAAGGAAATGGGAAGAAGAGTCAAAAAGAGACAGTCAGGCAACTGTTCCAGAAGTGTTAAAATAAAGAAGCAGACGACATTGGTCAAGAAAGCACGTAAACCCAGAGCATGAATAACCGTGCGAGGTGGTGTAGTAGTTAGCACACTGAATTCACATTTCGGAGGACAACTGTTCAAAGCCGGCCGGAGTGGCCGTGCGGTTCTAGGCGCTACAGTCTGGAGCCGAGCGACCGCTACGGTCGCAGGTTCGAATCCTGCCTCGGGCATGGATGTGTGTGATGTCCTTAGGTTAGTTAGGTTTAATTAGTTCTGAGTTCTAGGCGACTGATGACCTCAGAAGTTAAGTCGCATAGTGCTCAGAGCCATTTGAACCATTTGAACAACTGTTCAAATCCCCGCCGGCCATCCAAGTTTAGGTTTTTCGTGATTTCCCTAACTCGCTCCGGACGAATGCTGGGATGGTTCACCTGAAAAGGGCACGGCTGAATTACTTCCCCATCCTTCCGTAATCTGAGCTCATGCTCTGGCTGTAGTGATCACGCTGTCGACGGGACGTTAAACTCTAGTCTTCCTTCCTTCCTAGAAGATGTTTAAGATAGAGATAAATGGAATTCAGCGAGAAAGCGACAGTAAAGGACCGTAAAGGCCCAAAGGGAATACGTTTTCAAACAGACGAGAAATGATGGTATAAGAAACTAAAGTAAGACACTTCGATGACTAGCATGGAACTGTAAACCAAGACGAGAATTAGGATGGAGAAGGAAGGCGAAGTTAATATGGAAATCGATGGAAAGGGTGATGAAGAGAATCAAATGAAAGTCAGAGCCCATTTTAGATACTGGGGAGCGTAGGACTGAGGTCAACACCAAGGAAATTTGCAAACTACACACAGTTTCGTATCGTGAAAGTAATGTAGAAAAAGTAAAGGCCTTGAGAAGTGAAACAACTGATATGTTTGTTCGTCGATAACAGAATAAACGCTCCACGCAGACCACTTGCTTCAATTCACAGAGGAGAGTAGGAGAGAAAGCGTGAAAAGAAGGTTGCCTGCAGGAATACCAAGTATAGAAGCAGTGAAAAGATTAGCAAAGTGCACCTAGGTGTCGATTACAACGAATGGAAAAGTAAAACCCCTTCCGGGTAACGACAAGGGAGTAACCACCGAGATTTTGGCATAACAGAGCACCATTTTCAATTAGGCAATCCTTAAGAAAAGTGCACACGCCGTTTTAAACAATATTTACCGTGAGACGTTGTATTGGAAATTACTGTAACAAGGTGAACGACTTCGTAAGAGGAAACGGGAAACACGAGCAGTCAAATTAATATGCCTGAGGAATATATAACGATTGAAAATTAAATAGAGTAGCAGCTATTGACACGCTCATAAGTCTCACGTCCATAACGTGCTAGGGAGATTTGATGTAAGTTTACATATGTTTAAACTTGTTGCCTCTGAGTGAAAACATCTCTATCTGAAGCTATATAGTTTTTATTAATTTCTGTATTGTTTGGCGACGAATTCGTTCCAACGTCGATTCTTCTTCTTCCTTCCCTCTTGTCGGCATATACAATACTGTTTAGTTTTACCTTCATCCCATTTAGTAGTTCACACTATTTCGCCTGTACTACACTAGTTTTTTTCTGTGTAGGAAACCGAAACATAGTATTTTATTATTTGGAATTTCTCGTCGTTATTTCAAAACTTTTAATACCGTTTCTTTCTAGATCGCTTTTTTCCATGATCAAAGCTGCTATCGATTCTTTTCCAAAAATACTGGAATAGATTCGTTGACCTGCCATCACACTTTCTACAGATGTCTTCCATGACCCTGTATACTTTTTATTTTGCATCCATAATATTTCATATTTATCCGTGGTTGTTGCTGTTGTTGTTGTTGTCGCCTTCGTCGTCTTCAGTCCGGAGACGAGTTCGATGCAACTCTTGATGCTAGTCTCTCCTATGAAAGCCTAGTCATGTCTGCACAACTACTGTAACATGCTTACTGTACTCAACTTGGCTCTCACTTAACAATTTATATCCCCTCTTCCCACTTGCCTTCGTTATAAATTGACAACCTTTTGATGCATCAAGATGTCCCCTATTAATCTATCGCTCACTTCAACCAAGTCACGCCATAAATCTCTTTCTCCCCAATTCGATCCAGTACCTCCTCATTAGTTATTCGACTCACCCGTTTCATAACGTTATATTCTCTTCTTAAACTGTTGTCCATAGTGATGTGTTGGCAGAAGAGCCAACACCGTGTTGCTAGAGGAGGCCGAAATGCACGCGTTTAAATACATGCAGACTGGCGTGAGGTCTGGAACAGGACAATGTCTTGAGAATTGCAATAAAGTACGAATATCTTGTAATACTTAACTTTTATCCATAATTGTAGAACATCTCTCTTGACGGTACATGTTATAACCACAATATAAAATAATATCAAATGCTATGGCGCCTTGCTAGGTCGTAGCAAATGACGTAGCTGAAGGCTATACTAACTATCGTCTCGGCAAATGAGAGCGTAGTTGTCAGTGATCCATCTCTGGCTAAGTCGGCTGTACAACTGGGGCGAGTGCTAGTAAGTCTCTCTAGACCTGCCGTGTGGTGGCGCTCGGTCTGCAATCGCTGACAGTGGCGACACGAGGGTCCGACGTATACTAATGGACCGCGGCCGATTTAAAGGCTACCACCTAGCAAGTGTGGTGTCTGGCGGTGACACCACACATAGAATGTTACACTCCAGATAAATACCTTCAGAAAAAACTTCCTAACACTCAAACTTACTATCGATGTTAAAAAATTTGTCTTTTTCACACACGTTTTTCTCGCTGTTGCCGATCTCCCTTTCATCGGTTCTCTACTCCAGCCACTGTTACTCATTTTTCCGTCCAAAGCAAAAGTCATCTACTACTTTTAGAGTCTCATTTCCGAATACAATTCCCTTAGTATCACTGTTTCGGCGGGATCCCATTAATCTTATTTTACTCTTACAACCTCTTTTCAACACACTGTCTGTTCCGATCAACTGATTTTTCATGTCCTTTGTCGTCCAGCATAGATGTTATTACTTAAACTAGACGCATATCTTCATACCAAACTGCTAATTATTTCTTGTTTTGTCGCTCTTTCTTTTCCATTTTTTTTAATGATGGCCTCACAGCTATTAAAAAATCGTTGTTTCTCTATTTTACCTATTCCTATGGTTATGTATTTTGGAGCACCTTTGATATTTGGGTCAGTTAGTTATTCCAGTAGAAATTTTAGATCTAGTCCTTTTTGCCATTCTCTCAAACAGTTTTGTTTTTCTGCTTCAGACAGTACAACAGAGTGATGTATAACAGCTAGATAGAGAACATTGATTCCATTCGACTCCTCCCTCTGCTGCTGTCTGGTTAGACGGCGCGGCGTCACTTCCCCGGCAGGCAGCCAGCCTGTTTCCCTCCTTTTTTACAGTCCCACCAGTTTCTCCGCCCTTGATTGTCTGACAGCAGTCTTTATTGAGTTTCAGAAGCACGCGCTTCTCCTGTTTGCGTGCACGCAACGTGGATGTTGAGCAACGTATTGACCCCATGGTGTGTTCTACAGGCTTAGCAAGACAAAGGTCGACATCACGTACATAATCATAAACTTCATATAAAATTTGAAATATTTCTGGCACAACTTCAGGCTGGAGTGTGGTGCGTCAGCATCTGCACCCCGCAAGCCATTTTGCGATATGTGGCGGGAAGTCTCCACACGACCACTAATTTTCTTGTCATCGTCATTTCGAGAGATGCATGTAGGAACGGAAGGGGGGGGGGGAAGGGGGGAGGGTAATCTACGGTTCCGTTCTGCGGACGGCGGTCACAGATAGATCTTTCCCGCCCCCCCCTCCCGCGCCTCCCACCCCTCCTCTCGGCCGCCGTCGCCCCTCAACCCACACCACCAATATAACTTGCCCCAAGTTCACTTGTAACGTGCCAGGTATGCCTACGATTTTAATTATAGTAAAAATGATAGTACATGATAGTAAAAATGGACTACATCAATACTTAATACTAGTACTAATAATACTATTACGAACACTAATAATAATAATAACAATATAAGACAATAAGTGTTGGGCGCAGTTGTTACATCGGTTACTGCTGCTACAATGACAGATTATCAAGATTTAAGTGAGTTTTAATGTGGTGTTGTAGCCGGCTCCCGACCGGTGGGACACTGCATCTCCGAGGTAGCGATGAAGCGGAGATTTTCCCGTACAACCATTTCACGAGTGTACCGTGAATATCAGAAATCTGGAAAAACATCAATTGTCCGACAACGCTGCGGCCGGAGAAAGATCTTGCAAGAACGGGACTAACGACGACTGGCGAGAATCGTTCAACGTCACAGAAGTGCAACCCTTCCGTAAATTGCTGCAGATGTCAATGCTGGGCCATCAACAAATGTCAGCATGCGAACCATTCAACGAAACGTCACCGATATGGGCTTTTGGAGCTGAAGGCCCGCTCGTGTACCCTTGATGACTGCGCGACACAAAGCTTTGCCGGCCGCTGTGGCCGAGCGGTTCTAGGCGCTTCAATCCAGAACCGCGCTGCTGCTACGGTCACAGGTTCGAATCCTGCCTCGGGCATGGTTGTGTGTGATGTCCTTAGATTAGTTAGGTTTAAGTAGTTCTAAGTCTAGGGGACTGATGGCCTCAGATGTTAAGTCCCATAGTGCTCAGAGCCACTTGACACAAAGCTTTACGCCTCGCCTGGGCCCGTCAACACGGACACTGGACTGTTGATGACTGGAAACGTGTTGTCTGGTCAGAAGAGCCTCGTTTCAAATTGTATCGAGTGGGTATCGAGACAACGTCATGAATGCATGGACTCTGCATGTCAGCAGGGGATTGTTCAAGGTGGTAGAGGTTCTGCAATGGTGCGGGGCGTGTGCGGTTCGAGTGATATGCGACCTCTGATACGTCTAGATACGACTCTGACAGGTGACATGTACGTAAGTATCCTGTCTGACCACCTGCATCCATTCATGTCCATCGTTCATTCCGACAGACTTGGGCAATTCCAGCAGTACAATGCGACAACCCACACAGAATTACTACAGAGTGGCTCCAGGAACAGTATTCTGAGTTTAAATAATTCTGCTGGCCACCAAACTCCCCAGACATGAACATTACTGAGCATATCTGGAATGCCTTTGCAACGTGCTGTTCAGAAGAAATCTCCGCCCGTTGTACTCTTACGCACTTATGGACAGCCTTACAGGATTCATTGTGTCAGTTCCCTCCAGCACTTTTTCAGACATTAGTCGAGTCCATGTCACGTTGTGTTGTGGCACTTCTGCGTGCTCGCGGGAGCCCAACACGATGTTAGCCAGGAGTACATGTTTCTTTGGGTCTTCAGTGTAATAATAACTGGTTTATACCATAAGCTAGTATACCATCCGTCCAACAAGTTCCGAGACTGATTTTATTCCTGGCGACGTCAGAGAAATAATTACGACGGGAGCTTGAACTATCTACTGTAAACCACAGGTGTGCATTGCGTCTGTCAGTTGTGAACAGGCAGTTTTATGAGGTGAACCTGTGACCTTATCGTGTCAACGTTGTTGAGCCACAAATCTTACTGGAACAATGTCTTTAAGTCTAGTGTTCAAGACATTCTCATGAGTGTTTTGAAGGAGAGAAAAGTGTGTCTCACACACTTTGACTGCAGGTCAAAAACCACGACTCGTGGAAGTCTGCCGCGGCTTCACTGAACCTCAAAACGAGGGCAATTATTTTCAGCAAAGGCTGACGAGACTTGATGTTCAACATCTCCAAGAAGGACTTCTTTGGTAGTTTCACATGGTTGTGTAAATATTATGTGCGTTGTTTGTACATGTGGAGACTATGAAGGACTGCTGAAACGTTAAAATCATTATCTTAACATTTCCCTATTTTTATTAACCTAGTCTCGAAACTTTTTGGACTGACGCGGTACATCGCTTTAGCAAACAAACTCGAACTGTGATAGTGTAATAGTTTTCACAACATAAAATTCAGTCACCGTTATTAGTTTTTTGCTCATCACTGTGACTGTAAACAGGACAAATACTATGCGAGCGTGTAAATGGGCGGGGGGGGGGGGGGGGGGGGGGAGGTTGGAATAATGTTTCTTTCAGTTTTCCCTCCTATTTTTTTTTTAAGTTTAAGTTGTTCCTTTTCTGTCTTGCCTTACTCAGACTTCTTGTGGTTTACTGTCTCTAGCTGTGCTCTAACGAACGCTTTCAGACTGATTTTTGACGGCAAGTATGGTTAGGCTATGAATGGCTCCTTCTTCCTGATTGAGATCTCTGCAGCCGGTGAGGCCGAAAGCGCAGCCACTTGGGTAGCCTTCATGTCAGTATTCCCTGTGAAACGTACCTTGTCATTTCTAGAATTCCTTGCAATTTTTAAGATTTCGAGTTACATCTTACTTTTTTCTCCGAAAGTTTGCAGAGGAGTTTTGAAAACTACTCTTCTTCGGCGGTCTGGCACAGTTCAGTCTGACGAGAAGTTCCATTTCTGTTATCTTCGGTTTTGTTTCTTTTAAGTTTAAATACGTCTAGTTCCATCGTCATGTAACTATTTTTCTGTTACAGCCTTTCACAGCCGTAAAATAATCTTGTTTCAGCTGCCTGGATGTTACTTTCTTGCAATTTGTGAATGACTTCCGTAGAGTAATGTGGGGACGGCCATTACTTTATGTAACTTCATTCGCGTTATTTTTAAGTCTCGTTCTTGAAGTACCTGTTCCATATTTTGCTACTTCCTTGTTTACATCTTTGTCATACTCGGATGTGATAGCACATCTCACACCTGATCTTTTCTATTAACATATTCCATACTGCTCACCAATATTTTGTCCTTATCGGGTCCCGTCCTACAAAAGCCTTTTTTCTTTATTTTAGTTTTCGTTATGGATATAGCCGTATTTCAGTCTTTGGGTATTGTGGTTGGAAGGTAAATTCCTCTTTGACGGTCATTCTCCGTTAAAATTGTGTCATCTGCACATAAAACACAGTTCAGTGCCATCCTCTCTGTTTTAATACCAGTTTCAAATTTGGCTTGCCATTCACGCAGTAATTCCTGGCCCCCTGACGGTGACGAAAGTGATCGCAGCTCTCTTTTAATATCTAACGTGAGTATTGTGTTTTCTTATATACTTCTTAAGGAGTTTATTACGCCCCAAAGTTTTTCTCTGTTAACTTTATCGGAAGCTCTTTCCATATCAACAAATGCTAAGTAAGTAAAATATGACGGTGTATCTACACATATTATAAGAACGGATATATCTATATGTGTATATATGTATGTTCGTTCCATACTCCTCCTAAACCGCTGAATCGATTTCAAGAAAACTTGAAACCGGCCGCTGTGGCCGAGCGGTTCTAAGCGCTTCAGTCCGGAACCGCGCAGCTGCTTCGGTCACAGGTTCGAATCCTGCCTCGGGCATGGATGTGTGTTATGTCCTTAGGTTAGTTTGGTTTAAGTAATTCTACGTCTAGGGGACTGATGACCTCAGATGTTAAGTCCCATAGTGCTTAGAGCCATTTGAACCAAGAAAACTTGGTACGCATATCATTTTCTGTCTGGAAATCATCGCTGTTGGTGTAAGAACCTTCTACCTGTGTCTAAGGGATGGCGGTGGGGGTGGAAAACATTGTAGCGCACGACGCGTGAATAGCAGTACTTTATTCATCTAGTATTTTAGGATAAGAGCACTTAGTGATTCGGATAAAATTTTGCACGTAATTTCAAACCTTAGCGAAAATTTTTCCCGCTGACAGCCCCCACAAAATGATGAAAAGAATTTCGCTGTTCATGCAGTGAAACTGCCTCGTGAAGCATGGCGTTTAAATTTATTTCTCCTTTACTACTAACACGCTTTTCATTCACATACGTCGCTGAATGTACCTACAAAAATGTATCGTTGTACGAAACATATTTCAGGAGATATGACGTCAGACACTGAGTTGCGCGAAAAACTGCGGCATCATATAAGATGTTCTAATTTATTACTTTGTTACTAATAACTCTGTTCACAACAAATTTCTCAGACAGTGGCCACATTTACCACTGGATGGACTTCCAAAATTGTATTGTTTTACAGCACGTAGTTCAAGAGATACATCATAAACATTAAACTGTGTGAAAATGAAAGTGGAGGGCGAGATTTGCTAGAGATACAGGCGAAATAAATGTACAGTTGCGTGCGAAATATGTTAAATATATGTCAAATGTATTTGAGATGTATGTACGCGGGCAAGACCACAAGTGAAAAATTCACCCTAGACCCCCGGAACGACTTCAGCGAAATTTGGTACACATATTAGATACGAACTGGAAAGAAATGCTATAGCAATAAGAATCACCAGCGTTCTACTGGGGTTAGAGTGATACGTGGAGAGAAAGGGAGAGAAGGAGATGGGCAGAGAGTGAGAGGGAAGGACATGGACACAGATAGGAGGTAGGTGGAGCAAGGAGATGGGCAGAGAGAGGGGAGAGGAAGAGAATGACAGAGAAAGGAAGGAGGACAAGACGAACAAAGACAGGGCAAGGAGCAGATACGCAGAGAGAGGGAGGAGGAGGTGAACAGAGAGAGAGAGACAGAGAGAGAGAGAGAGAGAGAGAGAGAGAGAGAGAGAGGGAGGGAGGGAGGGAGGAGGAGGAGATGGACAGAGAGAGGGGAGCGAAGGAGATATACAGGGAAATGAAAGATGAGGAGATGAACAGGATGGGGGGGGGGGAGAAGTAGATGAAAAGAGAGAGGGGGAGGAGGAGGTATACAGAAAAGAGGTGAAGGTTGAGATGGACAGAGGGACGGGGAAAGAGGAGGTGGTATGACTACCAACCTTGGTTGAAATCGGTTTTGTGGTTTAGGAGGAGTTGTGGAATACACACATACATACATACTTACATAGATACTGTATATACGTACATCCATTTTTGTAATATGTGTGGGTAGACAACACACGTTACTGACTCTTAAAGATATATCTATTACCTACTGCTACACCACACGGTACCTTACAAATGCGCCCTCTCAGTAAGCTATGGCCATTAGAGGGCGATAGGATGTCTGCTAAATTGTTTAGCTGCCACAGATAATATACACTACTGGCCATTAAAATTCCTACACCACGAAGATGACGTGCTACAGACGCGAGATTTAACCGACAGGAAGTAGATGCTGTGATATGCAAATGATAGCTTTTCAGAGCATTCACACAAGGTTGGCGCCGGTGGCGACACCTACAACGTGCTGACATGAGGAAAGTTTCCAACCGATTTCTCATACACAAACAGCAGTTGACCGGCGTTGCCTGGTGAAACATTGTTGTGATGCCTCGTGTAAGGAGAAGAAATGCGTACCATCATGTTTCCAACTTTGATAAAGGTCGGATTGTAGCCTATCGCGATTGCGGTTTATCGTATCGCGACATTGCTGCTCGCGTTGGTCGAGATCCAATGACTGTTAGCAGAATATGGAATCGGTGGGTTCAGGAGGGTAATACGGAACGCCGTGCGGGATCCCAAATGCCTCGTATCACTAGCAGTCGAGATGACAGGCATCTTATCCGCATGGCTGTAACGGATCGTGCAGCCACGTCTCGATCTCTGAGTCAACAGATCGGGCCGTTTGCAAGACAACAACCATCTGCACGAACAGTTCGACGACGTATGCAGCAGCATGGACTATCAGCTCGGAGACCATGCCTGCGGTTACCCTTGACGCTACATCACAGACAGGAGCGCCTGCGATGGTGTACTCAACGACGAACCTGAGTGCACGAATGCAAAACGTCATTGTTTCGGATGAATCCAGTTTCTGTTTACAGCACCATGATGGTCGCATCCGTGTTTGGCGACATCGAGGTGAACGCACATTGGAAGCGGGTATTCGTAATCGCCATACTGGCGTATCACCAGGCGTGATGGTATGGGGTGCCAGTGGTTACATGTCTCGGTCACCTTTTGTTCGCATTGACGGCACTTTGAACAGTGGACGTTACACTTCAGATGTGTTACGACCCGTGGCTGTACCCTTCATTCGATCCCTGCGAAACCCTACATTTCAGCAGGATAATGCACGACCGCATGTTGCAGGTCCTGTACGGGCCTTTCTGGATACATAAAATGTTCGACCGCTGCCCTGGCCAGCACATTCTCCAGATCTCTCACCAATCGAAAACGTGTGGTCAATGGTGGCCGACCAATTGGCTCGTCACAATACGCCAGTCACTACTCTTGATGAACTGTGGTATCGTGTTGAAGCTGCATGGGCAGCTGTACCTGTACACGCCATCCAAGCTCTGTTTGACTCAATGCCCAGGCGTATCAAGGCCGTTATTACGGCCAGAGGTGGTTGTTCTGGGTACTGATTTCTCAGGATCTATGCACCAAAATTGCGTGAAAATGTATTCAAATGGCAGTTCTAGTTTAATATAGTTATCCAAGTAATACCCGTTTACCATCTGCATTTCTTCTTGGTGTAGCAATTTTAATGGCCAGTAGTGTACTGTGCAGTTTTTCACCTGTGTTCCTATGATCGTTTAATTCATTGATTGCTTTACTCCTGTCGTTGCATCATCAAAGATAATGCTCTGCGTGTTAATAAACTCACCATTCAGCGGTAATAACTGTTATCCGACGTTTTATACCACCATGCATCGTCTCTCTTCAGACCTCTGATTATGGCCATGGGAGCTGATAACCAGTTAACATATGAAACAAATACAATTGCTCATTCATCGTGTCTGAAAATTTCATTAGATGAGACTAGAGGTCAAATCACCTGCGGTACGGTTACACAGCAATAATCCGTTTGAGTCTGATACTCATATTCAGTTAAATACGTCCAAAAAAGTTGAGATGGAACTGACATTATCTAAAAGTGCCTTTATGAGTAATAAGAGAATATAAACCAACAAAAATAATATGAAGATACGTCTCAAAAAGGAGGGTTATAATCAGGGTGTATTATTAATTGTGACCTGATTTTTAGTGCAAAGACCATTCAACGAAAATGGAGAGATTAATGTTGAGTATTACTAGTAGATATCGGAAAACAAAAGGATCAGATAACAGCCTGGGGTGTAAGGTGTAATTAAGACCGTAATAAAAAAGGAAATGGAGGTGACCGGGACATGTATGCAAGCTAATTGATGGTAAATTCGGCAAGGAAGCTTTTTCTGGATTTAAAGTGAAATGAAAAGACAGAGACGACGTTCTAATGAAAGGTGGATAGCTGTCACTAGAGTACTATGCAGGAGACCTTTATCCAGCGGTGGGCGTCAAAACAATGATCGCGGTTATACAACATTCGCAAGAATCTGAAACCAGCGAGTCTAGTCCCAGTCACCTAACAGCCCCTCCTTAGATATTTATTTAAATTGGTTCTGTTGTATTCACAAAATGTGCTTGGCGTCAATCACACTAATGACGTACGACGAGAAACCCTTACCACAGATAGTATTTGTTGTTATAAGGTGGCTCGCTTGCCAACAGCTACAGCAAAATGATAGTATCGCAGATTAACACAATTTACAGTAATTTATTAATAGAAACTTTATAATACTTACCTGTAGCATGAAGTTAGTACGTGGAATAGCTCACTGTTCACATGGACTGCGATCACTTGTAGAATGTCCATTCTGGCTCTTGCCGATGCTGTCTTGATGTACTACTGGTAGTGTTGCTGTTACTGAGTAGAGCTGGGTATTCGATTTTATTCGTGTTTGCGGGTGGATGTTAATTTGTGAACTGGTCCTCTTCTGGAGAACAAATCAGGTTGTTTCCATTTGAAACGAACAAGCCCACCATCAACACTGACAGCTTTTTGAGAAAATTTGAGCACTGTTGGAACTACACTGAAGAGCCAAAGAAACTGGAACACCTGCCTGATATCGTGTAGGGCCTCCGTGAGCACGCAGAAGTGCCGCAGTACGACGTAGCATGGACTCGACTAATGTCTGAAGTAGTGCTAGAGGGAATTGACACTGTGACTCCTGCAGTGCTGTCCATAAATCCGTAAGAGTACGATGTGGCGGAGATCTCTTCTGGACAGCACGTTGAAAGGCATCCCAGATATGCTCAATGATGTTCATGTCTGGGGAATCTGATGGGCAGCGGAGGTGTTTAAACTCGGAACAGTGTTCCTGTAGCCACTCTGTAGCAATTCTGGTTGTGTGAGGTGTCGCATTGTCCTGCTGGAGTTGCCCAAGTCCATCAGAATGCACATGGGACGTGAATGGGTGCGGGTGATCAGACAGGATGCTGACAAAAAAAATGGCTCTGAGCACTATGGGACTCAACTGCTGAGGTCATTAGTCCCCTAGAACTTAGAACTAGTTAAACCTAACTAACCTAAGGACATCACAAACATCCATGCCCGAGGCAGGATTCGAACCTGCGACCGTAGCGGTCCTGCGGTTCCAGACTGCAGCGCCTTTAACCGCACGGCCACTTCGGCCGGCAGGATGCTGACATACGTGTCACCTGTTAGAGTCGTACCTAGACATTTCAGCCGTTCCATATCACTCCAACTGCACACGCCCACATCTTTACAGAACCTCCACCAGCTGGAATAGTCCTCTGCTTACATGCAGGGTCCATGGTTCAAATGGTTCAAATGGCTCTGAGCACTAAGGGACTCAACTGCTGTGGTCATAAGTCCCCTAGAACTTAGAACTACTTAAACCTAACTAACCTAAGGACAGCACACACGTCCATGCCCGAGGCAGGATTCGAACCTGCGACCGTAGCGGTCGTGCGGTTCCAGACTGTAGCGCCTTTAACCGCTCGGCCACTCCGGCCGGCCAGGGTCCATGGATTCATGAGGTTGTCTCGATACCCGTACACGTCCATCCCCTCGATACAATTTGAAACGAGACTCGTCCGACCAGGCAACATGTTTTCTGTAATCAACAGTCCAATTTTGGTGTTGACTGGCCTAGGCGAGGCGTAAGGCTTTGTCTCGTGCAATCATCTAGGGTACACGAGTCGGCCTTCGCCTCCGAAAGCCCATATCGATAATGTTTCGTTGAATGGTTCGTACGCTGACACTTGTTGATAGCCCAGCATTGAATTCTGCAGCAATTTTCGGAAGGGTTGCACTTCTGTCACGTTGAACGGTTCTTTTCAGTTGTCGTTGGTCCCGTTCTTGCAGGATCTTTTTCCGCCCTCTGCGATGTCGTAGATTTGATGTTTTACCTGATTCCTGATATTCACGGTACACTCGTGAAATGGTTGTACGGGAAAATCCCCAATTCATCGCTACCTCGGAGATACTGTGACCCATCGCTCGTACGCCGTCTTTAACACCATTTACAGACTCACTTAAATCTTGATAACCCACCATTGTAGCCGAAGTAACGGGTCTAACAACTGCGCCAGACACTTGTTGTCTTAAGATAGGCGTTGCCGAGCGCAGTGCCGTATTCTGCCTGTTTATTTATCTCTGTATTTGAATACGCATGCCTATACCAATTTCTTTGGCACTTCAGTGTAAATTACGGCCTTCTGTGGTGTCAACGTTTCTTTCGTCGTAGTAAATAAATTTTCGGACACCTCGTTTCTTTCATTCCCGAGGATCCCAGATGGCGAGCTGCCAAGTGGCGAACGGCGAGATGCTCATCAGATGCGGCGCCTTCCGGAAAAACACAGGGAAGCGCCGCAGCCGCCACCAGCTCAGCCAGCAACTCGGACACCGAGAACAGAGAGCCCTTTTCAACGCCGGACTCAACAACCGAGCCGAAGAAACTTCACCTGTTTCTGATATACAGAGGCCTACAAAAGTATTCAGACACAGGTCACATGCGTATCTCACAGTCAGTTGTGACAGATGCATACACGGTATGTGTATCTGCGTATGTGTCATAATGCAGGGAATATTTCGAAAGACGTCGACTATGCGACGGCGCCTTCTGCCGGAGGTTCGAGTCCTCCCTCGGGCATGGGTGTGTGTGTTGTTCTTAGCGTAAGTTAGTTTACGTAGTGTGTAAGTCTAGGGACCGATGACCTAAGCGGTTTGGTCCCTTAGGAATTCACACACATTTGAACATTACGACTATGCGAATGTGACCATGCCCTCTACCGGGGACGATTATTTCTGCCTTATCATCACAGGGGTATGGTTCACGCGGGACAAAAGTGTCAGACACCGCCCCGCTAGACAAGGTGACCGCAGTCTGAAGGCACAACTCGGCGGCAGCAAGCAGTCAGTGTACGCAATACAACTGTCTTGTACTACAGGAAAGCACGGATCTCATCAAAACAGACCAACGTAGCACCATGCCCCGTAAAGGTAGGGAAACGACAGTGTAAGAGCGAAGGTTTACTGTGCTGCTGCATAGTGAGGGAAAATCATACTCACAAATAGGCAAGGTCGTCAACCGACGCCGAAAAACTATATTTAGTATCGTCCAGACATGGAAAGAAGAAAAAAACTCAGTTCAATCGTCCACAACAGGGGCGTCCTCAGAAACTCACTAACAGATACAAGAGGAAGAGAGTTCGAATGGTGAAAAACGACCTGCGGACAACGACCCCTGCTATAGCGGCAAAAGTGGAGGAAGACGTTGGTACCGAAGTTAGAGGTAGGACATTGGGCAGATGCCTGAACAGTGCTGGCTGGGTACAGTGCCCGAGTGCCAAGGCGCAAACCGTTCGTCAGTAAGTGTAACGCAAAAAAGCGGATGGTTCCATCAGAAGAATTTGTTGGCAAGGATGCGACCTTTTGCGACAAGATTCTGTGAAGTGATGAATGCAAATTTACTTTGAGCCACGTGGATGGTCGCAGTTTAGTGTGGCGTCAAAGAAAAACAGAATGGGAGCCGAAAAACATGCAAGTAGCCATCAAACATGGAGGGGCAGTGTGATGGTGCGGTGATGCATGTCTTCCAAAGGTGTTGGCGGGCTTGTCTTTATTGAAGGCACTATGGACAAATTTGTCTATCTCGATATACTCAAACAAAACCTGACGAAAACTGCTCCGAAGTTGGATCTTGGAGGTGACTTCTCTTACCAACAAGACAATGATCCTAAGCATACGGCGGAAACCGTCAAACAGTGGATCCTATACAAAACGCATCATCACCTCATTACCCCACAGCAGTCTGCGGACCCCAATCTCTTCGAAAACATCTGGAATAAAAACGAGACTACACAAACGACATGTAAGCAGTTTGACACATTTGCGTGCATTAATAGAAGAAGAATGAGTGAATATCGGTTCGGATATAACGAAAAAATCGTTTACTCCATGCCATAAAGACTGAGGGCTGTAATACAGAGAAAGGGACACATTACCAAGTACTGACTGCTGAATACTTTAGCGCATT
The DNA here is from genome assembly GCF_021461385.2 of Schistocerca piceifrons. Classification (NCBI taxonomy): domain Eukaryota; kingdom Metazoa; phylum Arthropoda; class Insecta; order Orthoptera; family Acrididae; genus Schistocerca; species Schistocerca piceifrons. The sequence goes on from NC_060149.1 coordinate 196,911,460, forward strand.
GTATATTTGGATTTATTTTTTTTTACATAAGGCGTGTTTTGTTACTTGTTGTTCTGCGCATGTTCGGACTGATATATGTATTACACATTTGTAAGTAATAAAATATATGTTAAGGTTTACTTCTCTAATTACTCCCAGTGTCTGAATACTTTTGTTCGCCTAGGATATACCTACAGTGTGTGGTCCATTGTTTACTCTAACTAATCCGTTTACCGATTGTGCAAAGCAATAAATACACTGCGAAGCAATTTTTCATCGTAGATCACTGGCCTAACGAAGAGTACAGACCGACTGGAGAAAAGCGCAGACCATTCTCGTTTTTACGGGTTGTTGTCGGGCACACTTAATTCACTTATGAAATTTGTTATTAACAATCCGAACGAATTCAAAAGTAATAGCAGTGTACATGGCTACAACACTAGGAGAAAGGATGATCTTCACCACTCAAGGTTAAATCTAACTTTGGCTCACAAAGGGAGGCCGCCAATTGTGAAATTCAGATTTGATTCATACTGCGCATAATAAAAGCTCATGGCCACAGGTGTAATGTGGCAAAGCACCAAGATGCACTTCTCAGCCGTTGTCGAGAAAATTGACAGTTAAAAGAAACCGCTGCGGTGAAATACTCTCTACGATTCGTAACTTTCCACAGCTTCGTGGCTCAGCGGTAAGCGCTTGGGTTTGTAATCCGAAGGTTGCCAGATCGAATCTCGCACTATGCAATTTTTTTTTAGTATTTGTTTTTTGTAATTCAAATATATATATATATATATATATATATATATATATATATATATATATATAAAATTCCCGGCAATCAGTTGCAACAATTATGCATTTAATAAGTTGTTGAAAGTCGTTTGTCGCGGAAAAACTGGTGACTTCGAACATCATTATGTTTTCCGCAAACAAAGTTGTATTTCACAAATGTTATTAATTGTCTTCATAATGTTAACCACGTATAGTTAACGGAAGACGTAGAAACGATATTCCGAAACCAATACGTATAGCGTAAGTCAAACGTTCGAATTAAAATACAGACCCCACGAACACAAATTCGCTGTGGCAGGTATGAAATATAAACTCCGTTATTCGCTCGTTACACTTGAAGGACAGATGTTGAATGGGCCGAAACGAGCCGCCGCATAACAGCGTAGTTGCGTGCTAACTTCGAAAGAAGGTAGATGCGGTCCCTAGCGCAACTTACAACATCGTCGAAAATCAGTGGGTACGTGAGAGCTTTGGTACACCCTGTTAAACAAACGGAAAAATGGAGGCGGTACGATTGGAGAGCGATCCGCCTTCACCAGCATGCATAAGCAATTCATTAATAGTTTTTTTATATATATATATATATATATATATATATATATATATATATATATATATGAATAACAAAAAACTAATAATAAAAAAAATTGCATGGCGCGAGATTCGATCCGGCGACCTTCGGATTACGAACCCGAGCGCTTACCGCTGCGCCACAACGCTATAGAAAACAATCAATCGTAGAGATTATTTCACCGCAACGGTTTCTTTTAACTGTCGATTTTCTCGACAACGGCTGAGAAGTGCATCTTGGTGCTTTGTCACATTACACCTCTGGCCATGAGCTTTTATTATGCGCAGTATGAATCCAATCTGAGTTTCACAATTGGCGGCCTCCCCTTGTCAGAAGGGGGGTAAATTACGCTGCCACAAAAGTCTTTGGTCCCTTACCTAATAGCATCAAAAGTCTGACAGCCATATAGCATTTAAAAGGAAATTAAAAGAATTTCTTAATGGCAACTCCTTCTACTCATTAGATGAATTTTTGGATATAGTAAGTGGGTAATTTCCCAGCCCCACAAAAGAAATTCAAAATATTGAGTGTCATGTAATATTTTGTCTAATGTAATATCTTGTATAGACACCTTTTATTAACCTGACACGTTCCACATCATTATGAAGTGTCGTATTCATCATCTATGGAACAAGTACTAATCTAATCTAATCTAATCTAATCTAATCTAATCTAATCTAATCACATGTGCATAGTTGCGGGTATATACTGCTCACGTCTATCCATAGAAAAATTATAGAACATGTATTACACTCACGCATACGACACTTTTTGTGGACGCCAAATTTTCTCTACAAAAATCGATAATGATTCCTCAAACCAAGACACAGCTCGCTCTGTACATCTATGAGATCCAAGACTCCGTCGATAAAGGTGCCTAGGTTGATACCGTGTATCTTGACTTCTGGAAGGCTTTCGATGTAGTTCCCACTACCGTTTAGTACACAAAATACGAGCTTACCCAGTATCGAACCAAATTTACGATTAAATTCGAGACTTCCTTGCACGTAGAGCACACAAAACCATTTCTAATGTAACAAAAACAACAGATTTTAAGGTAACTTCGGAAATACTATAAGGAAGCGTTACAGCACCGTTATAGATTGAAATTTATATTACTGATCCAGTGGATAAAGTTTTCAAGCTGCATGAGGCTATTAGCGGACGATGCTGTTGTCAATAGTAGTGAGGTGCAGGACGACCTCCATAGGCTCGACGATTTTTGCAGCGACTGACAGTTGACCACGAACGTAAATAAATGTAGCGTATTTTGCATAAATAGTTCGCCCAATTTTTTAGTATTGTTCATCAGCCTGGGACCATTACCAAGTAGGATTAATAGAAGAGTTAGAGAAGTGCCAACGAAGAGCTCGACGATTCTCTATGGGATCGTTTATTCGGCGCGATATCGTTACGCAGATGCTCAACAAACTCCAGTGGAAGACGCTACATGAGAGACATTGTGCAGCGCAGAGTCTTTTACTGTTGAAATTTAAACAAGGTACATTCGAAAAAGAGTGCGGTAGCATATTCTAAGGGAAAAAAAAGGAATCACCACGAAGGAATTATCCGTATGAGACGGGAATTGGTGGATACGATGTACAGAAAGAGACAAAGAAATCTTGTAATTAAACGTTTCTTCTTATTATCTACGATAATGATCGAAGCAGACGAAATGAGTTTTTTAAATTCGTGCCGCAGCCGCGACTCGAAACCGTGTCTTCTTGCTTGCTAGACAGAAATGCTAACCATTACACCACCGCAGTACAATTGTCAACAGTGCTGCAAGAACTATCTAAGTTGAGTACCCTCCCCAACAAACTTCAATTCATTTTTCCCTTACAAATTGTCACTACTGCCAGGGCGCTCCGATATTGGCAAGTACCCCAGCATTGGACGTCTGCTTCGATCATTGTCGTCGATAATAAAAAGAGACTTAAATGCCTCAGGGAAACATTTAATTATAAGATGTATAAGATCACCAATGGTACAAGGACGTCCCATTACGTCCAATACTGGGGTGCTTGCCAATATCGGAGAACCCTGGCAGTAGTGACAATATGTACGGGAAAAATGAATTGAAGTTTGTGTTGGGGGAGGGTACTCAGCTTAGGCAGTTCGTGGAGCAACATAGACCGTCGTATTGCGGTGGTGTAATGGTTAGCATTTGAAAGACAAGTAGTAGACATTCTCGGTGTGTGCATGCGAACATTATCTTACTGAAACGTAAGCCCAATATTGCTTGCCATGAAGGACAATAAAACGGGGTGTAGCTGTAGATAATCGTCGGCTACCGCCGTTCTGTTAGGTTGCCACGGATGACACCCAAAAGGGTCCATCCTTCTGCGAAAAGAAATGACATGCTAGACCATAACTCCTGGTAGTCGGTCCGTATGGCGGACGAGAGTCAGAAACCTCTTCGGTCTGGAATCTCACTGACTGCAATATATTTGCATTCGGTGAAGAGTTCCGCTTCGAACTGAGCCCCGATGACCAGCGAAATGGTGATGGCACCCTCTTGGGTAAAAATTTCGCAGGTAAAATAGTTCCAAATTCATCTCTCTGGGCGGGAGAACTCCAGAGGACGTCATCATCAGGAAAATAAAATTGGCATTCCACATGTCGGGGCGCAGAGTATTAGAGCGTTAATCGTGTAGGTGAATTAGAAAATTAAAAAAGGCAAGTGGGTAAGTTGAAGTTATATACAAGGTGTCCCAGCTATCCTGTCCACCCAAAATATCTCTGGAACAATAACAGCTATTGGAGAACGACTTTCACCGGTATCAATGTAGGGCTGGGGCCCATGAATGTACATATTTGGAAACATTCTAAAACGAAAGCATATGTGTTTTTTAACACAAACTTTTTTTTAAACGGACCTCCAATGCTTTTTCTTCAGAAATCCATAGCATGACAAAGCACATACACAATGGCGTTGATTGCATCGCAATATTCCCATTACATCCCGAGATATTAAGACGCGAAGTTGACGCTTGGAACACCCGGCATGCGCTGCTAGTGCACGTCCTGAGGCTCAGGCGTGAACCCCATGCTGCCCGTAATCGCGATGTGATTGACATGCGTAATCACACTTCCATACTTATCAAGGGGTCCGAAACGAATAATACGGCTTGCTACCATCCTGCATTAACGTCGTACATTCCAGCAGGTATTTATCCCATAGGCTAGGGGTGATGCGGTTCTGTAACATATCTGTGTACCGCAACGTTAGTCACAAAGTTAACTTCGCTTATCGTTAATCCGTTACTAAAAAGGTAATGCCGTTCAACGTTAAAACTTTACTTTACTGTAGAACTAGCGCAAGTGACAGTTAATCATTCACTCGTAATAGTAAAATTAATGTTGATGGTTTTAGTGAAACGAGCAAGTGGACTAAAAGTTTTACCGTTGTTTAGGTAAAAATGTTTTGATTTGGGAAGTTCAGATAGGACATAGAAGATGAATGTAAACATGTTTAACCAATTAATTTTATTATCACATAATTATCAATGTTATGTTTATCTAATGCGTTGAATGACAAATTTTTGCAAACAAATGTTTCTTAACATCACTGGGTAAAATGGCCCTTTGTAGAAACTTCCACTGTGATACCAGCACTACATACTAAACAAAGCGTTCACATCTCTTGCTCAAAGTGATGTCCATTGGCTTGCATACATAGGGTCACTCTGCGGATGAAGGATGCCCTACTTCATGCTACTGTTTCCTCTTTGATGGCTGTACAAGCATCAATAATGCGTTGCTTCATGTCCTCTGGTGTTGTTGGTTCATGTTGGTAAACAGCATCCTTCACTGCTCCCCAAAGAAAATAATCCAGCGCTGTAAGGTCCGGAGATCGGGCAGACCACCTAACTGGGCCACCTCGTCCAATCCACCTACCAGGGAACTTACGGTTCAGAAGTCGTCGTGTTCGTAAGGCGTTATGTGCAGGGCATCCGTCATGCTGATACCACATGACCATTCTCCGGTTCAGAGGTACGGTGTCCAAGAGAACAGGAAGATTGTGTCGTATAAATCTGGAGTATTGTCTGCCATTTTGGATGCCATTTATAAAGAAAGGTCCGATAATGGTATCTCCAATAATCCCACACCAAACATTAACTTTCCACGGACGTTGATGCTCTACCTAACGGAGCCATTTTGGATTGTCTGCGGACCAGTAATGCATATTCCTCATATTGACAATTCCTTTGTTGGAGAATGATGCCTCGTCAGTAAAGAGAACAAAAAAAATTTGGATTAGTCAGAAGTTTTTGCTGAGCCCACCGACAAAATGTTACCCTATTGCGGGAGTCATTTCCATGAAGATCCTGGTGTAAATGAACATGGTAAGGATGAAATTTATGACGTTTAAGAATACGCTGTGCACTTGATTTCGACACACCAACTTCACGTTCAGTTTGACGTGTGCTGATTTGAGGATTCACAGCTATGGTAGCGAGCACAGCAACTTCAGCGCGTTCATCTGTGCGTGTTCTAGGACGATGTCGAGGTCTTGGATTTAAGCTTCCCGTTTCACGTAGACGAGATGTGAGACGACCAAACATCCGGCGCGAAGGCGATGGCTTGTCAGGGAATTGTCTTCTGTACAGTCGTTCTGCCTGAACAGTATTTCGTCCACCTACAACAGGGTACAGTACAGGTATGTAGAGTAGGGTAGAAAACAGACATATTAACTTAATAATCACAATGTTCGCTAACAGTGCTATCAACAAACAAGCAATCTCATAACGTATTTCCCGTCAACGTACATTCTCCATAGATCAGCAGCATTTCTACCATATCTTCATGAGTGTACATTAAACTGTACAGTATAAGTTCTACAACACAACGTTTATTCACAATGTGTACTACCTCCGTGCCGTCACTAGATTACTCTGATGCACGACTACACTGGCAAGCGGTGTACTGCACGCCAAAGCAACAACAAATGGGATGCTCGGAGGGTGGTGGAGTACAGGAGTTTGCATGGGTCGCAAATCATAAACAAGGCGAAGTGGTAACTGTGGCAGTAGTGGGAACCACGGTGGACACTTGACTAGGTAGATCCAGGCCCTGCGCGACAGGCACAATGGGTCATGTAACGCATTAGATATACCTTATTTTGGGTGTGCAGGATAAATAAGACAACCTGACGGGTGTACACCGATCGGTACTGGTTCATATTGTGTACGTAGATACGTAAAACGTGCAAGAGGGAAACCATTATGTGCTTATGAGAGTTGATGGCAGCAGACCGTATTATTCGTTTCGGACCTCTTGATAAGTATGGAGGTGTGATTACACATGTCAATCACATCGCAATTACGGGCAGCATGGGGTTCACGCCTGAGCCTCAGGACGTGCGCTAGCAGCGCATGTCGGGTGTTTCAAGCGTCAACTTCGCGTCTCAATATCTCGGGATGTAATGGGAATATTGCGATGCAATCAACGCCATTGTGTATGTGCTTTGTCATGCTATGGATTGCTCAAGAAAAATATAGGAGGTCCACTTAAAAAAAAACATAAGTTTGTGTTAAAAAACACATATGCTTTCGTTTTAGAATGTTTCCAAATATGTACATTCATGGGCCCCAGCCCTACATTGATACCGGTGAAAGTCGTTTTCCAATAGCTGTTATTGTTCCAGAGGTATTTTGGGTGGACAAGATAGCTGGGACACCCTGTATAGTGAGTGTTAGTGTAGTTCGGTGGCAGGAAGAACAGGTTCAAATGGCTCTAAGCACTATGGGACTTAACATCTGAGACATCAGTCTCCTAGACGTAGAACTACTTAAACCTAACTAACCTAAGGACATTACACACATCCATGCCCGAGACAGAATTCGAACCTGCGACTGTAGCAGCAGCGGGCAGCGCGGTTCCGGACTGAAGCGCCTAGAAGCGCTCGGCCATAACGGCCGGCGGAAGAACAGGGCTTCTGGAAGTAAGTACTGGGTTATAAACACAAAACCGATTAACGGTAATGCAGGAGTAAGTCTAATAATGAATAAGAAAATAGAAATGCCAATAGGCCACTATAAACAGCAAAGTGAATGCATTATCATAGCCAAGATAGACACGAAGCCAACACTCGCCACACTATTAAAGGCCCTTATGCCATCTACCAACACAGATAATGAGGAGATTTAAAGAATGTATTATGAAATAAAAGAAATTATTCATATAGTTAAGAGAGAGGAATATTTGATTGGGATTGGGGGGGGGGGGGGGGCACTGGAATACGATAAGGAAGAGAAGTAAAAATGGTTGGAGAATATGGACTGGGGGAAATAGTGAAAGAAGAACCACCCTCGAAGAATTTTGCAGAGAGCATAATTTCATCATCGCTAACACTTAATTTAAGAATCGTAAAGTTTGTTGTATATACGGACGGCATCTGGAGACCCTGGAAGCTTACAGATTTGTTGTATTATGGTTAGACAGATATTTCGGAAACAGATTTTAAATTTATCAGGGGCAGATGTTTACTCTGATCACAATTTATTTTTTATGAACTATAGATTAAAACTTAAGAAACTGGAAAAAGGTAAGAAATTAAGTAGAAGGGCCTGGATAAATTGAAAGAACCAGAGATTGTTAACAGTCACATAAGGACTATGAGGTAACGATTGACTGAAATAGGAGAGTGGAATAAAGTAGAAGATGAATGAGTAGCTTTGAGAGATGAAACAGTCAAACCAGGTGAGGATCAAATAGCTAAAAATCCAAGGCGTAGTAGAAATGTTTGCGTATCACAGGAGATACTGAATTTAACTGATGAAAGAAGAAGTATGAAAATGTACCAAAGGATACAGGTGAGAGGCAATACAAACTTCTAAAAATTAAATGAGGAAAAAATGCAAAATGCCTAAGCGGAAATGGCTAGAGGACCAGTGCAAGTTTATAGAAGCTCGTATGACTGGGGAAAAGATAGGTACCGCCTGCAGGGAAATTAAAGAGGTCTTTGAAGAAAAGATACGCGGCTGTGTGAATATTAAGTGCTTAGATGGAAAACCAGTACTAAGCAAAGAAGGGAAAGCTGAAAGCTGGAAGGAATATATAGAGAATTTATTCGGAGGGAATAACTTCAAGGCTGCATTATATAAAGGGAAGGTGAAGTGGATGGAGATGAGATGGCAGATACGATACTGCGAGAAGAATTTGAGAGAACATTGAAAGATCTTTGCCGAAACAAGGCCCATGGAGTGGATGACTTGCCGTCAGAATTGCTGATATACTTGGGAGAGTCAGCCATAACTAAAGGATTCCACCTGGTGTATAATATGTATGAGATAGGTCAAATATCTTCAGACTTCGAAGAGTATGTAATACTTCCAGTTCCAAAGAAAGCAGGTGCTGACAGGCGTGAATATTGTGGCACTATCAGTTTCATTAGTCATGGATGAAAAATAGTAGCACAAATTATTTACAGAAGAATGGAAAAGAAATGGTAGAAACCTACCTCAGGGGAGATCAGTTTGGATTCCGGAGAAGTGTAGGATCACGCGAAGCAAATTTGGAAATATGTGGTAAGTTCCTATGGGACCAAACTGCTGAGGTCATCGGTCCCTAGGGTTACACACTACTTAATCTAACTGTAACTTACGTTATGGACAACACACACGTCCATGCCTGAGAGAGGACTCGAACCGACGACGGGGACAGCCGCGTGAACCGTAACAAGGCGCCTGTGACTGCGCGGCTACGCCGCGCGACCGCGCGAAGCAACACTGACTTTACGACTTACCTTAGAAGATAGATTAAGGAAAAGCAAACCTACGTTTACAAATTTGTAGATTTAGAGAATACTTTTGAAAATGTTGACTACGTTGACCAGAAAGCACTCTTTGCAATTCTGAAGGTACGAAGCATAAAATACAGGGTCCTAAGCGTTATTTAGAACTTATACAGACCTCAGGCAGCAGTTATGAGAGTCGAAGTGCATGAAAGGAATGCAGTGGTTGAGAAGGCAGTGAGATAAGGTTGTAGACTATTCCAGATCGTATTCAATCTGCACGTTGAGCAAGCAGTAAAGGAAACCAAATAAATATTTGGGGAAGGAGTTAAAGTCCAGGAAGAAGAAATAAACTTTGACGTTTGCTGATGATACTGTAATTCTGCCAGAGACCGCGAAGGAGTTGGAAGAGCAGCTGATCGGAATAGACAGTGTTTTGGGAGGATATAAAATGAATATCAACAAAACCAAAGCAATGGTGACAGAACTTAGGTGGATTACATCAGGCGATGCTGAGGGAGTTACATTAGGGAATGACACACTAAAAGTAACAGAAAAGTTTTGCTACGTGGGCAGTAAAGTAGCTGACTAAGGCCGTAGTAAAGGGAATATAAAATCTTGATTGGCAATGGCAAGAAATGCGTTTCTGTAGGAGAAAAATTTATTAACATACAATATAAATTTAAAAAGTATTAAACTTATTCTTTGATTGCTAATTATTCGATATCAGATCTATTAGGAATAGGTGTACTACGTATCATTGACACATGAAAATATATGCCGTATAGGGCCTCGCACCCGGATTTCCCGCGTATCGCGAGCCCTCACCTTAACCATTTCGGCTATCCATGTACACTCTCCGAGCCGCCACGTGCCACGCTGTCTAGATCCCCTTATGCTCGCAACATAACTTATAACTCCGTAGTAGGGAGAATGAAAGTAAATGTTCAACATTATTATTGTCGTTTTGCCCGTGTAAGATTTTAATGCTTATTTCACAGTATTTGTTATCTCAGACATGCATCAACGTCTGAAGGAACAGACATTGTAAAATAAGTATAAATTTAAAAGTTACGAAGTCTTTTCTGAAGGTATTAGTCTGGAGTGTAGCCTTGCTTGGAAGTGTAAAATGGGCAATAAGCAGTTCAGACAAGATGAGAACAGAAGCTTTTGAAACGTGATGCTACAGATGAATGCTGAAGATTAGATGGGAAGATCACATAACTAATGAGGAAGCAGATAATAGAAATTGGGGGGAGGGTATATATTCCGAAATATCAAGCGATCATCAGTATTGGAAGGAAGTGTGTGTGTGTGGGGGGGGGGGGGGGGGGGTAAAAATTGTAGAGAGAGACCAAGGGATGAATGCAGTAAGGAGACTCATATGGATGTAGACTGCAGCAGCTATTCAGATATGGAGAGGCTTGCACAGATACAGTGCAGAGCTGGCTCAAAGCAGTTTTAGGATTGAAGACAGCAAAAACAGCAGTAGCTGAGAATATGTCGAATGCGTATTTATACAGCTTGGGTAAGTGTATTGGACACGTGTATAGTGTAGTGCGATGTTCGCGTTGTGTAATGACGATGAGACAAGGGAGGAAGTGAAAACTGCTGCCGCCACGTAGCGTCTACTCTCGTTCAGCGCCGAGGAGGAAGCAGAGCTTAACTTGCCCTCACGAAGAGAGCTGGAATTTAATACAGGACATTGGCTCAATGACTGATAGACAGGAACCTTACGCCATCACCTCCATTCGACTTTGCTGGCCAGATACTGTCAGCGAAAATTCCACCTACCATCGGGCTTAAAAACCGGTTTACCTCAGAGTCGAGCGCCACCGCACAGGCCTGCTTTAGCGACCTATGGGCTCAGCTCCCACGCCGGCACCTTAGCTATGGAGGCGGGTAATGAGGATGCTCATAGCTTTGTACTGCAGTGCCTGGTGTAGAACTGGTACCAGGCGGTCATGTGACACTCCAGTCATAGCAGAGAAGTGGTGTTCACCTGTCAATCGGTTGTACGGGTCCATAGCAGTAAGATGGGTCGAAGTAGAGACGTGACAGAATGGCAGGAATGAGCTCTCGTATTTGGACCACATTGTGAATGAAGTTGCCTGAGTAGTTGGTTTAACAACGCGCACTATCCACTATACTCATGAAGTAATAAGTGCTATCGACAGGGGAAGTCAAATTGATTCCACATTTTTAGATTTCCAGAAGGCTTTCGACACCGTTCCTCACAAGCGTCTTCTAACCAAACTGCGTGCCTACGGAGTATCGCTTCAGTTGTGCGACTGGATTCGTGATTTCCTTTCAGAAAGGTCACAGTTCATAGTAATAGACGGAAAGTCATCGAGTAAAACAGAAGTAATATCCGGCGTTCCCCAAGGAAGTGTTATAGGCCCTCTATTGTTCCTGATCTATATTAACGACATACGAGACAATGTGAGTAGCCGTCTTAGATTGTTTGCAGATGATGCTGTCATTTACCGTCTTGTAAAGTCATCAGATGATTGAAACGGCTTGCAAAATGATTTAGATAAAATATCTGTATGGTGCGAGAAGTGGCAATTGACCCTGAATAATGGTCACATGAGTACAAAAAGAAATCAGCTAAATTTCGATTACGCGATAAGTCACACAAACCTGAAGGCCGTAAATTCAACTAAATACTTAGGGATTACAATTACAAATAACCTAAATTGGAAAGAGCACATAGATAATATTGTGGGTAGAGCAAACCAAAGACTGCGATTCATTGGCAGAACACTTAGCTGGTGCAACAGGTCTACTAAAGGGACTGCTTACACCACGCTTGTCCGCCCTATTCTGGAGTATTACTGTGCGGTGTGGGATCCGCATCAGGTGGGACTGATGGATGACATCGAAAAAGTACAAAGAAGGGCAGCTCGTTTTGTATTATCGCGAAATAGGGGAGATAGTGTCACAGACATGATACGTGAATTGGAGTGGCAATTATTAAAACAAAGGTGTTTTTCGTTGCGACGGGAACTTCGCATGAAATTTCAATCACCAGTTTTCTCCTCCGATTGCGAAAACATTCTGTTGCCACCCACCTACATATGGAGAAATGATCATCACGATAAAATAAGAGAAATCAGGGCTCGCACAGAAAAATTTAAGTGCTCGTTTTTCCAGCGTGCCATTCGAGAGTGGAACGGTAGAGAGACAGCTTGAAGGTAGTTCATTGAATCCTCTGCCAGGCAGTTTATTGTGAATAGCAGAGTAATCACGTAGATGTAGATGTAGATGTTGATGGGTCTACAAGAAATGATGTACCACTCGGCCCATGTCACACGGTGTACGAATAATGATCGTAAGATGGGGACTGGAGACAAATGTCACGCTTTGTCAATGACAGTCGGTTTCCAGCCCGTCACGAATTTGCTGTTGTCAGTGGATTCTGGCCCATCTGAGCCAGTTTCGGATAGAAATGCAATGAACACCTGGGATATGGATCTCGCAAAAGACCATTACTCACAGAGGCACATAAAACTGCACGCTGGGCCTCAGACTAGCGAGTAATACTCAAGAATCTTTCTGATCAGAAGTTTTAACCAACTCTCTTCTTGTAGGAATTAAATTCCCTTAGAATTTCTCCATTGATGTGTCTTGCGGCTGCCACCCCCACAACTAGCTATGTGTAGTCTTTCCGGCTTGAATCACTGTGCATGAATACATTAGATGCTTTATGCTTTTGATCGAAGGATTACTAAAAAAAACTATCGTATCAGTTCAGTAGCAGTGTGTCAAACACCAATATCAAATCATTAGTACTATATTAATGAAAATTCTTATTAGAACACACAACGGTAACTTCAATTTCATGGATAACACTAGTAAGAACATGTCCTAGCTGAGACTACGTCAAATACACAACATAGTCACTTTCCAGAAGTAAACACAGAGCAGAGCTAAATCTGTTACCGACGTCACCGATGGGTTGTAGCTGTTGTAGCTGTGGACCCCAGACTCTTGATGGAGACTGTAGATTGCCATTTACGACGAGGTTGCTGCCAACAGGCTGGGGTAAGAGTTAAATACCTGCGCGTATTGATAACGGAAATAGGTACAACTGGCTGTAGCTGCCATGTGATACGACTTGTCCGCTCGTCGGCTTCTCGGGTAGTGACGTCGTTCCTCTGCCCGACTGGTGTTCGTAACAGAGACGTGCAAAGTAGTACAGCCGCCGCTAGTGGTCTCTGTTGAAGGCCGCAGAGATACTCCCAACTCTGGTTTCGCCGCGATGTAGACCGAGCCCACACTCCACCACTGACAGGACGATGGACTACCTGACAATGTCGGTGTAGGGACACATCATCTCCCCTCCCCCCTTTTCCCCAAGGGAGGGAGCAAAGCGTCTACTTCTTCTTCGATTGCTACTGTGGGTTTTGGTCAAAGGTCACCTCCATCCTTGTCTCCGCGTCATCGCTGCTGGGCTCTGAATCCGTCGGTTCTGGTACTGCCAGGGCATCAGCACTTGTAGGCTGCTGCGGTTCTGCGGCTGCCCTTCCCCTTCTTGGGCTAAAATTCTGTCTTCTCTTGAAAGTGAAGCAGGGCTATAATTTCCGTAAGGAGAAAAAGTAACTCACAGCTGGAGCTGATCCACATGTTTGCGTCAAGTGTCCCTTTCTGCCATCAGTATGACATACATCATGTCGCCCTCGAAAGAGACCACCGGTCCACGACACCATTCATTCTTTCCATTCCTAACTTGGAGTAGGAGATACTGGCATCAACTTCAGCATGACTTCCTTTGCTTCCAAACCCACTGGCAATTGTGCTTCCTCCAAGACAAGATGCAGTGAGGGACAGGAGAGTCCTCATCTACTGTGTGTGCAGCATCAGGAGATACGTTCTTATGGGTAGAGGTTTGCTGTGCTGCAGAGGTGCTGAATCCCATGAGCCAATTGGAGAGACTCAGATTCTGAAGCAGTAGTCTGGGTGCCATTACATGTAACCACAGCTTTTGGGAGGCTTTCCACTGCTAAGACCTATTTCAGGGTGCGGACCCAGCCTGGTGACGTAATGATGACTCGTGCGAACGTCCACAAAAATAAGCCAGTTTGCGTCCAGAAGTGGTTTGGTGTAACCTAGATGGAGTCGACTCGAAGGTTCCATTGTCTTAGGCAAAGGAATGGAAGACATGAGTGGTGTGGCGTGATACCTGGCATATGGCTCTGTTTACATTCCACAGTCTTATCTGTGGCATGGCAGCACTGTCTGCAATCTGATTTTTTTTAATCAGGCAATCACAATACAACGACCTTTGATTTGGATCGGTTAATCACTGTAATTCGTCAGAGTGCCTTGAAATTTGGTCGCTTATGGAGAACTAATAAATTACTAAGACGCAGTGGTGATAATAGTTGTAGAAGAACTTGCATAAATTTGAAATGTCACGTTTGAGTCCTCCATCAATAAAAGTCCCTTTAGTACTTTCAGAAATAGTGCTATAAACACTATTTTCGAAGTCATCATACATATGTTCAGTATCACCCATGAAACTAGATTACTTAACAGTGTGACGTTGCTTCTGCAGACAAACCTCTGAGTTGTGCCCCTTTTTTCGACAATGTTAACACTTCAAGTTTTTGTAGTAACACTATCATGAATCATGAGTAACGAAACACTGAGCACAAGATTTAGGCCGCGCGGGATTAGCCGAGCGGTCTAGGGCGCTGCAGTCACGGACTGTGCGGCTGGTCCCGGCGGAGGTTCGAGTCCTCCCTCGGGCATGGGTGTGTGTGTTTGTCCTTAGGATAATTTAGGTTAGGTAGTGTGTAAGCTTAGGGACTGATGACCTTAACAGTTAAGTCCTATAAGATTTCACCCACACACACACAAGATTTAGCTTTAAGGGTGGGGTGGAACTACTCCCGGCAGTTTGGCCGGTTTTGTCGCTGTGTCCACCCTTACGACTGAAAGATTTGTCGCCACTATGAAATTTCGTCTTGAAAATTTTGGTTCCTCCGTGAATGAGAGCCCGCTCTGTGTGTTTGTTGAGACGCCTGAATAGAAGAGACATATTGTTCCAGGGTGAGTTTATTTGAGAAGATAACTTAAATCCGCAGTCCTCCGTCTGGTGCATGTTCGACAAGCATCTCCCTGACCGCTGTGTCGGCATGGGAAACATTACAGTCCTCAGATTCACATTTGAATTTACAATCGCTAGTGGTGTGTCACCGCCACTAGGCTCTTACTTTCAGTATATTCAGTCACTCTATCCCTCACTTCTGTATAACGTAACACACATTGGTTTTTATCTAGAAACACCTGTTGCACCAGCACGTAGATATGATCAACAGCTTTGAATAATAAGAAAGCACGTTTGGTAACGTCAGCTGTTGCCCTGTGTTCCGTGAAGCGTTGCTACAGTCTGGCGATTTAGCTGGACGAAGTTTCGTTCAGCACGTCGAGTGGGTGGAACGTTGGCGGCGACCGCCTGACTTGCTCTTGGCGTTGGTCCCATTCATAAGAGGTATAAGATTTTTATTGTGAGGTCAATTTTCTCAGCCAGACTCCCTAGACAAACTCAACGATACAGAATACTAATGAAAAGTTTCAATAGTAAGTGGCACATAAAGTTCCTGAGTTCGTATTATAATGGTATCAATGCCCACTACGACCACTGACTTCGTCAAATACAAAACTCTTGTTCAGTATACCATAGAATAATACACCGCATCGCGTACCATCAAAGATTTAAAATACTTGGTCGGCACAGTCCTTCGACGATTGCGATTTTGAGGAGGTTTTAAATTCCATGTCGACTGCCTATAATGTATGTCGACTTCTATTAACGATGGTAACTGCTCTTGTTAGGTCAAAATTTCTGTTCGAATGCGAGTGCTGTGTAGGTGTAAATTCCTCTTCAGTTGCACCACTGTTCAATAGTGCGGTGTCTGAAACACCACTACCAAATGATTAGTACAATGTTAATGTTCACTCTTTTATTACAGCAACAAAAAAACCATAAATTAAAGTTTAGATACAACACTCGAAAGAATATATTCTGGCTAAAGCTAACAAGGAAACGTCACCAACTAATCCTCGTATTTTAAGGAGATAGTTGCCCACTTGCTACATACAATACTGGCCATTAAAATTGCTACACCACGAATATGACGTGCTACAGATGTGAAATTTAACCGACAGGAAGAAGATGCTGTGATATGCAAATGATTAGCTTTTCAGAGCATTCACACAACGTTGGCGCCGGTGACGACACCTACAACGTGCTGACATGAGGGAAGTTTCCAACCGATTTCTCATACACAAACAGCAGTTGACCGGCGTTGCCTGGTGAAACGTTATTGTGATGCCTCGTGTAAGGAGGAGAAATGCCTACCATCACGTTTACGACTTTGATAAAGAGGATTGTAGCCTATCGCGATTGCGGTTTATCGTATCGCGACATTGCTGCACGCGTTGGTCGAGATCCAATGACTGTTAGCAGAATATGGAATCGGTGGATTCAGGAGGGTAATACGGAACGCCGTGCGGGATCCCAAAGGCCTCGTATCACTAGCAGTCGAGATGACAGGCGTATTATCCGCATGGCTGTAACGGATCGTGCAGCCACGTCTCGATCTCTGAGTCAACAGATCGGGCCGTTTGCAAGACAACAACCATCTGCACGAACAGTTCGACGACGTTTGCAGCAGCATGGACTATCAGCTCGGAGACCATGCCTGCGGTTACCCTTGACGCTACATCACAGACAGGAGCGCCTGCGATGGTGTACTCAACGACGAACCTGAGTGCACGAATGCAAAACGTCATTGTTTCGGATGAATCCAGTTTCTGTTTACAGCACCATGATGGTCGCATCCATGTTTGGCGACATCGAGGTGAACGCACATTGGAAGCGGGTATTCGTAATCGCCATACTGGCGTATCACCAGGCGTGATGGTATGGGGTGCCAGTGGTTACATGTCACGGTCACCTTTTGTTCGCATTGACGGCACTTTGAACAGTGGACGTTACACTTCAGATGTGTTACGACCCGTGGCTGTACCCTTCATTCGATCCCTGCGAAACCCTACATTTCAGCAGGATAATGCACGACCGCATGTTGCAGGTCCTGTACGGATCTTTCTGGATACATAAAATGTTCGACTGGTGCCCTGGCCAGCACATTCTCCAGATCTCTCACCGATTGAAAACGTCTGGTCAATGGTGGCCGAGCAACTGGATCGTCACAATACGCCAGTCACTACTCTTGATGAACTGTGGTATCGTGTTGAAGCTGCATGGGCAGCTGTACCTGTACAGGCCATTCATGCTCTGTTTGACTTATCAAGGCCGTTATTACGGCCAGAGGTGGTTGTTCTGGGTACTGATTTCTCAGGATCTATGCACCCAAACTGCGTGAAAATGTAATCACATGTCAGTTCTAGTATAATATATTTGTCCGATGAATACCCGTTTATCATCTGCATTTCTTCTTGGTGTGGCAACTTTAATGGCCAGTAGTGTATTATCAAAATGGTTCAAATGGCTCTGAGCACTATGAGACTTAATTTCTAAGGTCATCAGTCCCCTAGAACTTAGAACTACTTAAACCTGACTAACTTAAGGACATCACACTCATCCATGCCCGAGGCAGAATCCGAACCTGTGACCGTAGCGGTCACTCGGTTCCAGACTGTAGCGCCTAGAACCGCTCGGCCACTCCGGCCGGCAGTGTATTATCCCCAGTAATCGATCCTGCACGATAATGTGGGCCATAATTCTGATGTCACGAAGTTAAGACGTTCTGAACGTACAGCATTCAAACTTGCCACACGTCGGTTGTTTGTGACTCGCTTTGCCCCAGTGCAGCCGTTTAGTGCCGGAGACCCAAGTAGCGTACAGGGGATGACAATCCTCGCCATGGCTCGCGCTCATTGCTGCCACCATGCATTGCTGCTCGCTCACTATTGAAGGACTACGTTATTCTTCGTGTTTTACTGTCCATGTTACTACACACTGATTAAACAAACATCGCACTTGACTAATTTGGAGGAAATCAGCTGTATCCTTTTCAAATGATCCACCCCAGCACTGACCTTAACGAGTACTCAAACGGTAATCTGCATGGTCGATCGGTGATTTCAAACCCGCTGCTCTCGATCACGTATCGAATGTGTTAACTGCTCTGTCCTTTCCTTGCTGGTGAACTATTTGGAGCGCTGTTCTTATATTCGGCATAGCTGTATCGCCCGTTGTTGTGCACACCAGCCAAATAAAAGGTAAATCAATCGATAATCCCGTAACCATAAAGAGCCGTCAAATGAAAATGAGACCAACAGAAGAAGTAAGTAAACTGTTTGTTATTTCAAAAGTAATTGCCAAAAGTGTTAATTCATTTATCCCACTGTGAGATAAGACGGTCAGTTTTGGATAAAATAATTCTTGGTACTGGTCTGCGTCGTTGTAAACTACTAAAGCAACTAAACTGCCGATGTTTAGACCGATAATACAATTACTCCATTAAAGTGACCTACGATCTCATACAAGCCGTGCACAGACGCGATGCTACCATTTTAACACTTTCGTCTTTCCAGTGTCGTCCTGATGAAAAAAGAAACAGTTTAATATTTCAAACTGTATACTCATGTCGTTCATCAGATGTCTGGAAACTATAGCAACTGTGGGACGGAACTCAGGAGTTTCTCTGGGCTCACTCCTTGGTCCGTTGCTTTTCTCCCTTTCTTTACTACATTCTTGTTACTAGCAGTTAAATGTTGATGACCTATTGCTGTGTTACAGATAGTCGATTTTTCTCCTGCCTTTATGAAATCCAAAGACAAAATACATATTTTCAGGTGAAATAAAACAAAATCTACAGGTTCATTCTTACAATAAAGTAAAAATAGACAACATCTACAGCTAACTACGCTATTTATTACGAAAAGAAATTGCGTCTTTACTGGTCTCTAACCGCTAAGATCCCTCTGACGGCTTGTCGCATTTAAAACTACTTGATGTTGTACATTTGGTGTTCGCTACTTACGGCGAAACTTCATTGAGGTGATGCTGCCGTACAGAAAAAGAACGATGCTAGAAAAACTGACAATTTTATTTGTAAAAAAACCTAGCAGTGAATTGTAATAACACATTGCTTACAGTAGCTGGTAACCATTTTTACTCTATTCTAAGAATCAGCCTGTATTTTCACACAACCACGCTCTCACCGTGTTAATTTTCGACAAAATGGCATAAAACAAAAGTTACTTCAGTAATAAAGACGTGTCACATTGTTACTAGTTCAACACAGCACAAATCATGAAAACCCTAGACGACTCGAACTAGACATGAGCTCTTGCGTACAACGAGTATAATATCCAGTTGTTTGATCGTATTTGTCCTTCTTTTGCCCTGTTACAATGTACGTGATCGGATACATTTCAGCCTTACATCTGTAGAAAAAACTGCCTGGAGACCTGTGTGTGATCGAAAAACACGTTTCTTTTAAGAGGAACTCAAACTTATCGTGTTATTACAGGCATAGCTTCCCTGCCGGTATACTGCCTCTATCCTCTTCTCGTCCAACAACGAACCAGGCATTCTTTACCATCGTCAACACTCTACCAGCTTGCTTCATCACTAACCATTTGTCTCCTTCCTTTTTTTCCGTCGCCATTATTTTCCTCTTTCACATTTTTCTAATGACTCTTTTCCAGACCAAATAACTTGTGCTTCATTTTCACTCTACTTTTTTCCCTGCCATTCCTGTTGTCTTTGCGTGTCATTATTCCCATCTAGCAGCAAATTTATATTGTGAGAAATGTACTTATGAAAATGTTAATGGGGTTGAGGTTACTGCAATACTTACGTTCGTTATCACTGTTGCTTTCGCTGTTGTTGTTCTTGTCATGTGTAGCTCATTTCCTATGCACAGCGTAGTGTTATCTGTGAAAGGAACAAAATGGGTTCTTAGTTAGATGTAATAGAGTTGAAAAGTAGAGTCAAATAATTTATGCTAAATTCGACGAGCTTCTATAACAGGATTGTAAATCGTTATGTGGTACCATATAACGAGAATATATTGTCAAAGTGAGTCTAATGAAATATCAACATTCTGGCTTGCTATTGATATGGTAGCCCACATTTAAGTTAATCATGTGACAGAATGTTCAAGTGCAGATCTATGCTTTCAGGCAGAACTCTTTGCTTGTAAGTGACCCGCATCTGGAGCAGTCGAGAGAAATCTTACCTCGGCGTTCGCTTTCCAGTCAAAATTATCTGGTAATCACCGCGAAGGAACTGCGGAATCATACGAATCTTTTCCTGAAATTGAACCAATTACAACCCTACGTGACTGAATCCACGATCCCAGGCAAAGTGAGAAAGTTGTGTTCAACAACATGTTTTTCTTAAAGTAGTGCCCGTTTTTGTGCGGTCACCAATTTCAGTCCCAGTACATCGTGGCTTTGGAACGAAATGCATGCCTGTGTATCTTATTGTACAACGATGTTAGAGGCTGTTTTCAGCTCCGGCTGCATTTTTACGTATGGAAACACTGACATTACATCTGCATCTACAGCCACCTGAAGGTATGTGTCGGTGGGTACTTCTGGTACCACTAACTGACCCCCCCCCCCCCTTTTCCTCTTCCATTCGCGAATGGCGCGTGGGAAGAAGGACTGTCGGTAAGCCCCTGTGTTAGCTCGAATTTCTCGAATTTTCTCATTGTGGTCACTATGAAAGATGTAAGTGGGAGGAAGTAGAATGTTGTCCTACTCTTCCCGAAAAGGACTCTCTGAAAGTTCAACAGCAAACCTCTCCGTGATGCACAAAGCCTCTCTCGTAGAGTCTACCACTGGAGTTGGTTGATCATCTCTGTAACGCTGTCAGGTGGACTAAACGATCCCGTGACAAAAAGAGCTGCTCGTCGTTGGACCTTGTCTATCTCTTTTGTCACTCCTACCGAGAGAGGTAGCGTAGTGGTTAGCACACTGGACTCGCATTTGGGAGGACGACGGTTCAAACACGCGTCCGGCCATCCAGATTTAGGTTCTCCGTGATTTCCCTAAATCGTTGCAGGCAAATTCCGGGAAGATTCCTTTGAAAGGGCACGGCCGATTTCCTTCCACATCCTTCCCTAACCCCAGCTTGTGCTCCATCTCTAATACCTCGAGATCGACGGGACGTTAAACCCAATCTTCCTTCCTTCCTTTCTGTCAGTCCTACCTAGTATGTTACCCACATTACTGAACAGTACTCAAGATTCGGTAGAGCAAGCAACTTCTAAGCCACTTCCTTAGTGGATGAACTACATTTTCTTAAGAGTTTTCATGTGCATCTGAGTCTCGCATATTATTTTCCTACTATTTGTTTTGTGTGATCATTCCACTTAACATCGCTGTTGATGGATACTCCTAGATATTTTACGGTAGTTACTTATAGACAGCAGCGTCGTCTTTAAACAACTTTAAAGAGCTTCCAACGCCTTCTAATAGATCATTTGTAAACAGTAACGGTACTATCACACTTCCTTGGGGTGCTACAAGAATTACCTTTACTTCTGTCGATTTTGTTCCATTAAGAGCGACGTGTTGAGTTCTACCTGCAAGGAAGTCTTGAATTTAGTAGCAAGTTTGGTCCGATGCTCGATAAACTGGAATTTTTTTCACTAATCGACAGTGTAGAACAGTGTCAAATGCCTATATGAAGTCTAGAAACAAGGCATCAACCTGAGCGTCGATGTCTTCAGAGCTATGGATTCCATGAAGGAACAGAGCGAGCTGAGTTTCGCAAGATCTCTGATTGAGGAATCCGTGTTGATTTTTACAGAGAATATTTTCGTTCTCCAACAGTATCATAATTCATGAGCCTAAAACATGTTCCACAATTCCACATTTCATTATTCTACGTTATAGTGTGACAGACCAAATATTTCCGCATTCAAGGCTGTAGAATGCTCACTTACTTAATACTTGTCGCATGAGCGGCCGCGCGGTTAGGGACGCCATGTCACGGATCGCGCGGCTCCTCCCGCCGAAGGTTCGAGTCCTCTCTCGGCCATGTGTGTGTGTGTGTGTGTGTGTGTGTGTGTGTGTGTGTGTGTGTATGTGTGTGTGTGTTGTTCTTAGCGGAAGTTAGTTTACGTTAGTGTGTAAGGGACCGATGACCTCAGCGGTTTAGTCCCTTAGGAATTCACACACATTTGAAAATATTTTTACTTAATACTTGCAACTGTGGAACCACTCTGCCTCAACATTTTCACAGATTTAGTTATATCACTCCTTTCATAATATATTCGCTGCTCTTAATTACCATCTTTGCCTTTCTGCACTGGTGCAACTAGTTTATTCAGACATGCATTCGATTAAAGGGAGCAGATCGCTTATGTACGGATATTTACGGAAAAAAACGAACAGTTGTCGCAGTCATTAATTAAAAGTGCATAACTACAAGATCTGCTGAGGAAGAAGTGAGTTTTAAACTATTTTCGAATAATCTGTATGTATTCACAATAACTGCGCTGACAAAAACTAAAATTTTATCAGTTGAATGATGCCAGAAAGCAAAATAATGTAAAGAGCCAATTTGGGAATTTAAATTACTCACTCCACTTTTACTACTAAGTACAGGACAGGACAAACGATCAGTGGATAGACGTTTAATTCAGAAGACGATCTTCTCACATTGTTTCTAGCTTTAAACTGGGCGCATTTCTTTGTGGCTATTACGGTAATCACATGATGTATTTCAATAAAATTACAGGAATAATGTATCAAATTTGCCATTTAGAGTTTCGAAACAAGACATCCCCGAAACGAGACCATCTTTGTAGTGCAGTACCTGCTGTCTAACTTTGCATTCGAGACATACCAAATGTATAGGCAGATAATATCAAACAGAAGCTAAATTTTGTAATTTGAAAGAACAATTCTTCTTCGGAAAAGATTTTAACAGTTGTAACTCATTAGGTATTAGGATATTTTGTGAGACATATTTGGAATGTTACAGAAATTTAATTTAGCCGTGCTAAAGTTATTTCTCCATCATGTACATGACATAATGAGCAGCAGTATACAAACATTGCTAATACGGGATGGAAGTGGCTTACCAATGCCTTATTATACGATTTGCTAATCGTGTACTGAATTTGACTGTCATGGGTTTATAATAATGGTTATTGCCCAGTGACCAACAAATACCTTATTAGAGAAGAGGACCCACCAGCATACGGTTTTTCGCGAGGTAGACTCGAACCCATGAGTATGCATATCAGACCTTATCTCGCTCAATAAGAATGCTATATTATCTTTGAATGCCCATTGCCATGCCTCTGGAAACACGGTTGTACAGAAGGCTTAATCTCTTGATTTTCATGATCCCTGCGCTAGGTACATACTGGAAACGGTATCACTGTCCCACAATCTAGCTCGAATAACAATTATCTAAACGTAAATTCTTTTGGATTGTTAGGCTGCGTCATATTTATTCTGAACAATAGAATTTTCGACACGTATACTGTGATCGCCTTCAGAATCTTGTGGTGTCCACGGTTGACTGAACATTGTAACAAACCACTGTCGTGTTCTCTTATAAAGGTGAGCTTCTTCCCACGCTTATGCTGGAGAAGTCGCATTATTGGCTAAAATGCTCTGGCTACTACTGGTGGGTCATCGTCATTGGATAGTAATTGAAGTATTCGCGTGTTAATGCTGAATAAATGAGGTTACTGTCTGAAAATCTTGTAGCTACCATTGGCGGTCTATCATCATTCGATAGAAAGGGATTTCTTCCCCCACACTTGTGCTGGAGAACAGTTATTGGTTAAAATTCCTCCTGGCGCTATTGGTGGGCCACCGTCATTGAATAGAAGTGAGATGGGGACAGCAAGAGAGGGGGATTGTTTATCAGACGTATCATTGTCCGCAGGCGTTCTATGTATGTTAGCACAATACGGCCGCGTGTGTTCACTTACTTGATGGCGGGGAGCCGCGAAGTCGGAAGCCGGTAGCCGTCCTTTCTACTGCGATTACCTGCGTTCTTACAAGAGAATGGTCACATAGGAAAGGCGCACTGCAAGTATTCTTTTTTTTATGTTAAAGCTGCTCACTTTTGCCACACGAAGAACCGCTTATAGTGCCAGTTTGTACAGCCTTCCTGCCTAGCACGCTATCGGCAAATTAGCAGACGCAGCCGTCACAGAGAACGTAACGGAGTGTAGCGCTAAGTCCAAATTGCACACACGCGAGTTTTAAGCACTTAAACCATACAGAACATATCCCAAGTCATTAATTTTTTTAAATAACTTGCAGTTCATACCAACAGCTAAACTTTAGAAGATGTAATTTTTGTATACGTGACTAGCAGAGGAAAGAAAATCAATGTAGTGTATGATGTTACATTACAAACGACTTCCATCAATCGGGGCTTTAATTTGTTAGCATTAAGTATTTTATAACAGTTCCTCTAGTACATTTCTTACGATAAGTTTTGAACAATGTGTATTTTACTAAGAATGAAACAGTTCCTCATTTATCCCCTGTAATCGTCACAAAATTGCGAAGTGTCTATTGGATGACGAAAACAAATATGTCTTCCTCATAAAGACAGAGGTGCTGTTATGTCCAGGCAAAGAGTCCAACAAAAGCAATGAACTATTTTCTGCGTATGGTAAGAGGACGTTTCGGATGTAACACTGACAGTTATTCTCTCCCCTTTTTCCAGAATTTGCTGTGAAGATTACAAGATTTTTGCAAGTAAACCTTACTTTCTTTTAATTTTTTGTGCTAGTTTTCATTGGTGTTCTGAAGACAGATATACAGCTGCGAAAACAGTAATCCACTGGTACTTATTCCGGCACTGTTGTATATTAATGCATAACAGCATTCATCCACTGCACAAGCTACTCTGTCGTATTTTCGTTCGAAATGATAAAGTGCGGTTTGCATGCAGTTCTTGCACGGCACCTGACTGATTGGCTTTATACACTATGTTTTGGGGGAAAACGATAAGCTTCGTATTCACGCCAGCTGCGGACTTCTCTGTAGTATTTCCTATTAATGACGTTTCCTCTACACATTTACTTGATGCAAACTTGGTAACGTTGCGACTTCCTTTTCCGTATAATTCCCTGAATCTGTTTGACAAGGTCGAACAAACCTGGAAACCAATAACTTTCATCTCACTTGTACTTTTGAGCACCCGGTATCGCGCATCTCCCTCAGTAATGTTGCACTGACTGCCACGAGCAACTCTAACTCTTTCGAATAGTTTTTCTTTCACATTACCGCGAGTTTCATTCTGGCACATACTTCGTGTAAATCTGTCCTCAATTTATTTAATTCATGTTGAGATTTTACGAAGTGAAACCGGCTTTGCACATTGCTTAAATTTAAATGTTTTCTTTCCATTTTCATTTAACCAAAAAATTTGCAGCTTTCCCTTTGTCACTGAAAGCGATTGCTACACACGTTTCCTTTGGGCTTGAAAGGTAATCAGTTTTTGCTCTGGACTTCAATTAACTCATCAATCAGCGTTCGAATCACAATTCATGGACTCGTCCGAGTTATTTATCGTCTCGTCTAATGTTTCTATGATTTGTAACGAAATGTCGACACCATTCGAATGAACGTCCAAGAAATTAACTAATAAATAACACATATGTAGGTCTGCAGGAGGAGTAGGTGATTTCGATTACACACCACTATCTTCATATTTTCAAGGTTTCAAAAAATGGTTCAAATGGCTCCGAGCACTATGGGACTTAACTTCTAAGATCATCAGTCACCTAGAACTTAGAACTACTTAAACCTAACTAACCTAAGAACATCACTCACATCCATGCCCGAGACAGGAGTCAAACCTGCGACCGTAGCAGTTGCGCAGTTCCAGACTGTAGCGCCTAGAACTGCTCGGCCACACGGCCGGCCAAGGTTTAAAATATTAACTGGAGTCCACATTACTGTGAAACTCTGGAAGGTGTGCGAAGGCAGATGCAATTAGCAACCACTACTTATTATTATGAATATTAAATGAGTTGCGAATTCGAGTGACTAGTAACTGCAAACAATTGTGTCAGAGAAACTATCAACGGAAACTGAAATTCATTTTAACAAATTACAGTCACAAAGTGCTGTGATATGTGTTTACGGATATGCCGTCAACCAAGGATATATGCTGGTCTTGTTCCGTATGCTCTGTCTGCTACAGCTTTGGCAGGAATGTACATTTCTCAAGCCACCTCGCAAGCTACGAATATGGCAGTTTTCAAAATTTTTTAAAAATAGTTGCAATGTGTATTAGAAGTTAAAATTTTGAAACTGTATTTCTTTCGCTGTTTTCTTCCTGTATAAAAAAATTTCAGGGATTCTCCCGATTGAAATTTCAATAGTGTCTCGGAATTTTCTTCTATAAATGTTAGTTTCCTTGGACAGCGAATGTATATTATTGAAATCAATGTCAAGGCAAAGTTCTCGTCATATTTCAATACCGCAGATTCCACACATTGTTTCACCCGCATGTGACGTTCGTGTTCCCTAATACATTCTTTGACAATCCTTCCCGTTTCGCCAACACTGCCGTAGACAAAAGTCGTCTCATGGATGCTCGCACAGTCGAGGTAATCAGGTGCACCCTTTGAACGTCGAAAAAAGGCTTTTATTTTGTTTTTGCTGAAGAAGGATGCCTGAATACCACTTTCCTGTTGAACCCTTCTTATGCAGTCATTGACCTCAGAAAGAAAGGGTAGCTAAACAGAGTGAGAAGGTGGTTCCTCGTCATTCCTATTAACATAAATAATGTTTCACTTAAAAGCCCTGTCTATGGACAACCTGTCATGGCCATTGGCCTTCACTGCATTCTTTAATAAATCCAATTCCGATTCCAAGTTGTTGTCATCGCTGATACATAAGTTACTTGAAGACAGTGTTCAGCACTGGTTGCTCCTGGTCTGGGTAGTGGTGCGAAGTGGCATCTAAATATCTCTTTGTTTGAGTACGCCTGCTATACTCTCTGTTTCCTAGAGTGTTGTCAGATCTTCTGTATACCGACACATCTAGGAACGAGTGAACGACATCACTCTCGACCTCCAAGGTAAAGCTGATTTTGGACTGAATCCTGCTAAAGAAATAGAGGGCCCCATGAAACTCTTCTTCGCTGCGTGGCCATATAACAAATGCCTCTTCCATATAGCGGATCCAACAGGAATGCTTTATAGGTGCATTACCTTACAAAAAAAAAAAGGTTCAAATTGCTCTGAGCACTATGGGACTTAACATCTCTGCTCATCAGTCCCCTAGAACTTAGAACTACTTAAAGCTAACTAACCTAATGAAAACATACACATCCATGCCTGAGGCAGGATTCGAACCTGCGGCCGCAGCGGTCACGCGGTTCCAGACTGAAGCGCCTAGAACCGCGCGGCCACACCGGCCGACCATTACCTTATCCTTGTTGCTCAAAATATTCCATGTGACTTGAATAAATTTTGGCTCCGATCGAGCTATTTTAAATATAGAAGAGAATTTTACGAACAGTCTGACGGTGTTTCTATGGACCCTCCCTTGTCGACAATAACAGCTGACATTTTTATGGCACTTTTTAAGCAACAGGCATTTTTGCACTGACTGGCCCGACCGCATGTTATGCGTGACCAAATGCAATAAATGAGTCGCCTTGTTTCATTAGTCTGCTCTTCTGGTTTTTCAAAATATGTTACATCATATTTCTCGTACTGTGTATTACAGTTTAAATACACTTGAAGATGAGATTACAATATTGCGAAACCGGTCGTGGATTGAATAAATAATTATTACAACTGAAGCAGA
Source organism: Schistocerca piceifrons (assembly GCF_021461385.2). Lineage (NCBI taxonomy): Eukaryota > Metazoa > Arthropoda > Insecta > Orthoptera > Acrididae > Schistocerca > Schistocerca piceifrons. The sequence continues at coordinate 196,939,335 of NC_060149.1, forward strand.
TGTCAATCTTTTTATCATGTCTCTCAGTTGCGGATGTCCTACAAACCAAACTTCGTCACACTTAAGTGCTTGACAGAGAGTGCATAGAACACCTTTCAGACTATTTCTCAATCGTTCCACGTCTGTATATTTTCGTACAAGCTACGATTTCTCTTATTTCATTTCGATGCAGATGGGAGTCAACAGAAGTAGAAAGTCGGTGATTGAAATTTCGTGAAAATATCTTGCCGCATCAAAAAATGTCTTTTTCATGATTGCCTCCCATCTGACTCCTCAGATTGGTGACAATGTCTCACTTATTTCGTGTTAACAGAAGATGAGCTGGCCTTCGTCGACCTTTTTCGATGGTCTCCGTTAATCCTGTCTGCTAATAATCCCATGCCGCGCAGCTGTACTCCAGAAAAAGGCAGACATGCGTAGTGTAGTCCCCTTGGTACATTTGTTGTATCTTTTATGACCTGTGTGTTCTAACAATAATACGCAATCTTGGTTCGCTTTCCTCCCAACATTTTCTGTGTGATGATTCGAACTGGAATTGTTCGTATTTATAATCTATAGAAATTAAGTTAAAGCAAGAGCTTTTAATTTTGTGTGATTTATAGTGTAATCGCAATTTCATAGATTTCGTTTTTTACTTATGTGGAAGTCCTTATAATTTATACTGGTTGGGGTTAGTTGCCATTTTCTCAACCCTCAGAAAACTTGTGTAAATCATTTTGCAGTTCCTTTTGATATTCTGATGATTACTTGACCGCAAACGGCGGAATTATCTGCAAAAAATCTAAGAGGACTGCTCAGATAATCACCTAAATATTTTAGGTACAGATTAACAACGACAGAGGGTCTAGGCAGACAATTTCATTACAAGCCGCTTGTGAGCAATGGTGTCAAAAACCTTCTGGAAATCCAGAAATATGGAGTCAACGTAAGACCACCCGTCGATAGTACTCATTATTTTGTGTGGATAAAGAGCCAGTTGTGTTTCACAACAACGATTTCTGTTTTAATCTGTGCCGGGTATGTCAGTAGATCATTTTTTCGAGGTATTTGATACTGTTAGAACAAAGTACATATTCCAATATACAACTGCAAATCGATGTCAGTAATACGGATCTTCAATACTTCTATTGAGACAAGAGTTAAGAGTATTATCCACGCCGGCCATTGTGGCCGAGCGGTTCTAGGCGCTTCAGTCTGGAACCGCGCGACCGATACGGTCGCAGCTTCGAATCCTGCCTCGGGTATGGATGTGTGTGATGTCCTTAGGTTGGTTAGGTTTGAGTAGTTCTAAGCTCTAGGGGACTGATGACCTCAGAAGTTAAGTCCCATAGTGCTCAGAGCTATTTGCTATAAGGGAAAAACGTTACATGAAAGGACTATGGGCATTTCCAGATGTTTTTTAGTATTTGTCACCTTGCAAGATAATGAAGAAAAAAAACTTTAGTGATATCCAACCTACAGCCTTCTTCTCTCGGCCGCATCGGCTCTGAACTTGGCTTCAATATTAGCTGTTTAATGGTTCGTCATCAACGACGATGTCGTAGATTGGGCTCTGTAGCAGCTTTAACGGTACATTAGGACAAAGAGTGACGCCGATTCGTGGTAAAATCATAACGTCCAACACTTTACAACTGATGATTGTATAGAGTACTTGTATGTGTCTTATCAGGTGACGTCTTCCACTGTTGGGCAGTGTATGGGCTGTGGGCTGGTCACTCCTCGGCTTTTGTTTCGTTTTAACGGTCGCAGATCGGCGGCAGGACATTACAAGGAGGGGGGGGGGGGGGGTTTCTTGACCGTTCCTGCTAGTGTTAGAGCCACTGGTCAGTGATTCCCCCCATTTATCTGTTTGCAGAGAACGTTTTACGGCAGTTTCTGTTAGCCAGTGACCGCACATTGAGGTATCTACTATTCTTACCTGTGGCTAGCCGTTTCATATATGCGGACAGTACCTCTGAGCTACCTGGAAGCTTACAGAGTTGCAGGAATTGGGAAGAAGTGGTGACTATTCAACTGTTATCAGATATGTGCAGCACTGTCTTCCAGCAGTGATTGTGCGTGTGTTGTTCGAAATTTGAATTTCGTTGATGGTGGGTTAACTGCAGTTGATCGTAGGAGAATACTCTTGGCAATAGACGGTGCGCGACCTCTGCAGCTCTCTAAGATCGCATTTTATCTTATAGCGTAAGAGGTGCTGTGATCTCTGTGGGTCTATGACTTTGTATGTAGGAATGGCTTATTTTTGCTGCACTGTGACCATTGCTGGCTCTCATTTTGGTGGCGGGGACGTTTGTGTACACTCCATATCTATTTACGAGTCTTATAGTGACATCGCACACTAATATTGCCTGGAAACTCCGGCAGCTATCTCGCCCATCGTCAGCGTGCTCGCAGGATTATATTTTGTCGCTACGTTTTCCCTGATATGTCTAATATGGTTCACGTTTAACAAACAGAAGTGGAAGGAACCTGTGACCACTGGAGGTACTTTATTTTACTTATTTTATGTTCACCGTTAGATACATGTTTAATGTTTTGTCAAAAGAAATCCAAAACCATGTTCTGAAATAGTGTTTTGTTTCTCCAGTAGATAGTGCCACACGTTCCTCCAAAAAATCGTAACACAACACATACACAAATGTCATATTAACAAATGTAAATCCACCAGAAGATGGAGGTTTAAACCTTTGAAACGCGTCGTAGAGATAAATAAACAGTGACTGGTAACAGTAAACTTGATGTTTCATTTCATGTCAATAACAGTCACGGTAAAGCCTAACCTAAAATGTTCGCATTTAAAGTTAAACAGAAATGAAGTGACTTGACTTAATGTATTTTGTCACGTAGCCTGATCCTCTCCCTATCCTCCCAGGGGCAGAGTGAATCCCTCCCAGTTATAAAAGTGAGTGGGAGGAGGGGCTGCTTGATCCACACTTTATCGCCTGATATCAGGAGTCAGAATGTGAGTCAAGGTAAGTAACCAGTGTGTGGGGATAGATTGTATTGGCCCGCTAAGAATGCGGATGGATTCGTTAAGTTGTATGTCTAACTTTTCCACATACGGACTAGTAAGCCAGATAGATGCACAACACTCCGCTGTTGAGTGTACCAATACGAGTGCTGATACTCGAAAAGTGTCTGCTGACGATCCCCAACTAGTGCCATAGAGTTTATTTAGGATATTATTTCTGCTTCTGAGCTTAGCAGATGTTCGAATCAAGTGATCCTGCCGTACGTGGTCCCAAGGTATTGTGAGGAAGTTTGTCCCCCACAAAATAGGCATCGAGGACTCTATGTGCCTATCTATGAAAACGTGCAACGTCTGTTTTATTTGAGTTTGGTCATAACCTCCATTTATGGAAGTACATACTGAAGATCTAGTAGTCTGATGTCTCTCTCAAAACTGAAAAACTGAGAAAGCTTTTGACTTTGTTTCATCCGCTAAACTCTGACGTTATGAGTTCTGCACACAAAGACGGTAACTAAATTCATCTGCAGCCGAGTTGAAGGAACTTTTCTAGCATTTACCTTAAGGAATTTACAGTAAACGCAGAAAACCTAAATCAAGATACCAGGAGAGAGCGATTAACCATAAATACGAGCCCTGCGCCTTAAGCTCGCCGTGTGGAAGTAGCTGCAAGAAATCGAGGGAGAATTAATAGTACACGGGACAAAAAACGAAGCGAGCAATCAATCATGTGCGAAACGGGCAACGGGACCCGAGGCGAGAACACGTGCGCGGCGGTTATTAATATCTAAAAGCCCAGAGCACCGGTCGCGAATACTCGCGCGCTCTGAATGACAACCGCAGAGTCTTCAGAAATCGCCAGCTAAATATACTTGCGCGGCGAGGAATTTCGTCGCGAACGCTGACGTGTCGACTGCTCAACTTTTACTCTGGCCAAGAGCAATTGCCTCTGAAACTTAACACTTCTCAGTCGCAAATTAGAAAAGCGGAAGACAACATTTAGATAGACTACCGGTGAAAACGCTCAATATGTACTTCGTCGGCTATTACTTAAATCGGATGTTTGTTAGTGCAAACCATCCTCAGCTATATCGAGAAAAATACATATCACAGATGCACGTCACTTATCTGCGATTAAAAGCCTGACACATTGCAGCAATAAAATTGGAGGGAAAATGTAAAAATTTTTTCTGCAAAATTCCTCTTATTCCATAGGATTTATGAGCAGAACGTTACAGAATTTAATTGTGCCGCATATTACTTGGAATGTGTTTAGTTTCACCTACACTCCTGGATATTAAAATTGCAACACCAGCGAGGATAGCAAATAACGAAATTTTACTTATGTTATGTATACAGTATAGTAAGAAGAACTTGTGATTAAATTATTGAAGATGATTTGGTGATACACAGGGTGGGACATCCTGCCACCATAACCCAGCAGGGCACTGCGTTGAACTGAGTTTGGATGGCAAAGATTGGCAGTCATCCCACACTGCTTCAGCTCAACTCCACCCTTCAGCAATCGTACTGGCTAGCGAGTGATGCGTGTCAATCGCTCTTTGTAAATCAAAAGGAAGGGCGGAAGGAAGATTAGTGATTAACGTCCCGTAGACATCGAAGTCATTAGAGTCGAACGCAAGATCTAATTAACGAAGGTCAGGGAAGGAATTCGGCAGTGCCCTTTTCAAGGAAACCATCCCGGTATTTGCCTTAGGCGACTTAGATAAATCACAAATAAAGCTAAAACTGGGTAACCGTACGGGGATTTGAGCCGTAAAAGATAAGTCACGATACTGAGGGCAACATGTGGTCTTGCGTTATCGTGTTGAAGAGGGTTGAGACCTCGAAGATAAGGCACAGCCAGCGCCCGTAAATTACTGACTGTGAAAGCCAGTGGTGACCAGGTATGCACCAATAATACCATAACGCCACGCGCTGTGCCCGTATGGCGATGATGAATACAACCTGACGACTTTTATTCTTCTCTGAACCTCCACATAAAGATATGTCAGTCGTAACATAGAAAGAGATGGGAATTACGCGAGTCAGAACGGGTTACGTGGCATAAAGTCCTAGAATGGGAATACAGAGTACATGTTAGTCCTCGATGCGCGAGTATCCAGTATTTATTCACACAGTATTTCTGATTCAGAACATTTAGTGACTTGCAACAACCTTTACACGTAATTTGAAATCTTTACGAAACTTTTTGTCGCTGACAATCCCCATTATATGATGGAAGGAAAAAAGTTTATTGGTTAGCACATTTTCGGTGTACGTGCAGTAAAATTGCCGCTTCAGGTATTACTTCTTTACTACTAACGGTATTTTGCAGACAGTATTCACATATACCACTGAATGTGTCTGCAAAATTATATCACTGTACGTCATATTGTTCAGGAGATATGACGTCATAAGCACTGAAATGAGTGAAAACCTGGTGCATCATGCATGACGTTTAAATTAATTACTTCTTCGCTAATACTTCTTTTCGCAACACATTTCGCAGACAGTGTCCATATATGCCGCTGAATGTACAGGTTCCATAATTAAAGTTCCAGTTTCATAACGGTGTAGTAAAGGAACTAATGCTCAGGGTGAAGTTAAATTTGAACAGCATATTACTGACGCAGAGGAAACGTCATGAAAAGAAAAGAAAAACCAATAGATGGCGGTGTAAGCGTCTTAAAGTATCTTAAAGTACACGGGGTCGGCTACAAATGAAAATGAATCGCAATACGACGGTTATGGCTCGAGTTGCATATTGCACATCCATACTGTTCAATGCGCATGACTGCACATGTTCGGCAGTCAACATTTTTGGCACTGTTAGTTAGGTAAGTCCATCGAAAACGACAAGGTCGTACCACAGGGATGGGGAAAATCGGTTTTTAACTGTTCTGAGACCAGAAACTGCGTAACAAGCAAACTGACATCGGGTTTGAAATGTCCTAGACCAAAAACCGCAAAAAAAAAGAAAAATGACGATTTCCAACTATCATGAGACTGGCGCAAGACATTCTCTTTATGCCCTTTTTTCATGTCCACCCTTGTGATTGGTGGTCTACGGGATTTCGGCCGTTCTCTTACGTAATAAAATGAAACGCCTCCCAGCATCAGTTAAGTCCTGGAGATAGTGTATTGAGTCACCGAAACTTGTCGCAATATAATAAAATAACATCTAAACGACGGCTGTGGATGTTTCATTTTATTACGGGTTCAATGTGCTGTCCACCGTTTCCTGCCACAAGTTGAAATCGAGAAACAGTGTGTTCCACAACAGATCTGAGTGTCTTCGGAACCACGTTCATAAATGCGTTGCGCAGTGCGTGCCTTCAGTTCAGCTCTGTTCGCAATTGGAGCACACATATTTTTCAGATAACTCCACAGCCAGAAGTCACACGGAATAAGATCAGGTGATCTTGACGGCCTGGCTGTAGAGAAATGACGGCTGATAATTCATTGTACTTCAATAGAACCTGTCTTTTCCAATTTTATAATCATTTTCTCCACACCCTTAGGAGGCTTGGGACCCTTGAGTCTCCGGAACATCTGCAGGGCTGCTGGTGCACCGTCACTGTTCTTGTAAAAGAGCTTTACCAGCAGCACGCGATCCTTCAAGGAGACACTCATGTTTGGCGCCTCGGCTGCAAACTAAGGAACAGCCGTGCGCCGCGGAACATGCTGCTCAAATTTGACGTCATTCTGAGCAATGGTTCTCTTTCTACAGCGTTTAGAAACTGGAACTTTTATTATGGACACCCTGTATACAGAAAGACTGCCATGTCGGATCTCGTCATCCACAGCACATTTAACCATCCCTCAGCACATCTAACCATCCCTCAGCACATAAAATGACCGCTTTCAGACCTCTTGTCTATACGATGCAGCAGGTTCCCATGTCAAAGAAGGGGTTTGACAAAGAATACAGCCTGATCCAACACACAGCGCACAGCAACAGATATGACTCTAATTTTGTAAATAATATTTGCAATAGTATTTAAAAAACTAAGGCCACATAGTCATAGCCGTCGTACAATTACATTGACTAATAGTGAACACGTTATTGCGGATGATGTGTCACAGAATTCCGTACTTGGGCAATATTTCCGATTAGATTAGTTACACGTTGAAAGAAAAAAAAACATAAAAACAGCTTACTTCATTCCTAATAATGTCGGAGATAAATATAGGCACGAGGAGAATGTCACAAACCCTGAATATTGAACTACTGAGAATATTGCATAAGGTGCGATAACTGGCCCGTGAAATACGTTGGTCAGACCGGTAGGAATTTTGTGATCAGGTTTCGTGTGCGCTAAAATTTGACAAACTCGAAATCAGCACTAAATACACACCTTCGTTAAAATGCGCACACAATTACGAGTCTATTAAAACAATTGAAAATTTTTCCATCGCCAGAATAAAGGTCATAGTTAAGTGTTGGAACCGCCACCTGCTGTATACAGTCAACAGTCAAACGGAGCTAAGACACCGCAATGTACTTGCTAATTTTATGTATTGTCTTCTTTGGTTTTTGGCCTTTTTAACTTATCATATTTCACTTATCATATTTCGTATGTTTTATTTTTTTAATACGTCATCATGAATGTGAGGGCGAGTCTCAACAATGTTAGTCAGTTTTTATTATTGACTGTTACATTTTGCCACGCCGCCTGTTTCCGGGTCTGCTTCGCCCTTCCCTGTCAACTTGAGACTGGTCCGTGCGCTCAATACTCATCTGGCACCCGCCCGTGATGGTTATCACCGTGGCAGACTACGTCGCGTACATACGGTAACACCCAGGATTTTTTATCCTTCTATTTATTTTGTTCTCCTTGCCACTCTTTTTATTCTCTGCTCGTCTTATTTTCATTATGTGGCATGTATTTCACTACAGTTTATACGATTAAGTACTTTTACAGTACCGTCCGTTTCATGGCCCCACACGATAATAAGGTTATTTTCCTCATGGTGGGCATGATACAACCATCTTTTACGAGTTTTATCCGTTCTTTGGTACGGTTGACATACTTTTACCTAATTACGCTCAACGTTTACAGTCTCCTTCGTTCTGCCACTCGTTCTGACTACCGGTCCTTTTAAAGACGTTTTCATACAACTTGACTGAAAGTGATGGGGGCGTCCAATAATCTCTACGTTTCGCTGTAAATGATTCGACTGTATTGTGGTGTGTACCGTGACGTGGCGTGTAGAATGTCTGTCTGCATGAATCGTGTTATTGTATTGGTGTGTTGTAAAGACATGCATACGCTGTGAAATGTTCCGTACGAATCTGATAAAGTTTGTTTGTATACAGAAAGTCTTCGGATGTGGGCCAAGTTTAATATTGTTTGCGTAACATATTATGTGAAACTTTCAAAATATACACTGAAAGCAAACTGCGAGGGTGTTGAATGTATTAACATACAGGTAGCTAGTTTTACCTCTGATACTGCCTGTAAACTGAAGCAGCATGCATGTAAGTAATAGCAGTTCTCGTTGGTGGTAAGATTCTATTAATTGTTCATCCCGGCCGCTGTGACCGAGCGGTTCTGGGCACTTCAGTCCGGAACCGCGCTGCTGCTACGGTCGCAGTTTCGAATCCTGCCTCGGGCATGGATGTGTGTGATGTCCTTAGGTTATTTAGGTTTAAGTATTTCAAAGCCTAGGGGACTGATGACCTCAGATGTTAAGTCTCATAATGCTTAGAGACATTTGAACAATTTTTCTTGAATTGTTCATCTGCTTTATCAGAAAATACATCTCACCTACACGCGCAAACTACACCACACGGTATTAAACTGTCTTCGGTGGGTAGAGCAGTAAGTTCCGGCTAGTAAGCTCTCAGAGCTATCCTTTTATTAAATACCAAATATAGTTCTTTAATAAAATATCCAGCTATCATAGGTTAAGTCCTAGCATGAAAATCTTTATGTACTGTGGTGTCACCGTCAGACACCACACTTGCTAGGTGGTAGCTTAAATCGGCCGCGGTCCAGTTAGTACATGTCGGACCCGCGTGTCGCCACTGCGTGATCGCAGACCTAGCGCCACCACAAGGCAGGTCTCGAGATACGGACGAGCACTCGCCCAGTTGTACGACGACATTGCTAGCGACAATATGGACGAGGCCTTCCTCTCATTTGCCGAGAGACAGTTGGAATAGCCTTCTGCTAAGTCCATGGCTACGACCTAGCAAGGCGCCAATTGTAACAGTGCATGTATCTTACGAGTCGCATTTGTATAGTCAAGAGAGATGTATCACAAGGATCAGTAAAGTTAAGTATAAAGCAGCTACGTACTTTTCTTGCTACCATTCAATAGTTATCCTGTTCCAGACTTGACGCCCGTCGGCGTGTGTGTACGCGTGCCTTTCTTTCGGCTACTACCGTGTGGCGTAACAGTCTTGTTACGTCACTACATGTACCATCTCGAAATATTTGAAACTTCTCTCGATAAATATTGCTTTCTTTTAGTATTGATAAAACATCGTCTTTGCCACAGATTCTATCAGCACACACAATCACGATGTTTTCATGCAAAATTCCTTGAAATTAAGCAAAATACCTATCCACTTTGAATAAGTATTATTAGCATTATTTTTTTAAAAACAAGTCTGAGTTGAAATTTATTAATCAGTTCAGAAATATAGTGAAATAACGTTATCGGTCTTAAGATGGCCGACAACAATATGAATAGCATCTGTGCTTCTCGCGCGTTATTTAAAATATTCACAGACACTTCTTAAAGCGTAGGCTGGTGGTTTTAGTAAATACTACAATAAGAGAGTACAAAATTAGGTAAAATTTCATCTATTGTTTGAAATTACCAAATTACTCTTACAGCAATCACGTCTGGCCTCCAGCACGCTCAAGATACAACATCATAAATCGAAAAAAAGAAGTAAGAACAAAAAAATTCATTAGAGCATTTGTTCTAAGACCATAGATATTAGTTTCCCATATAACAGTTCTTTGTAGGTCATGACACATTTAATTAATGTTTTTGTAAAAAAAGTTCGTCATTATCAGTTTTTGACACTTTATAACTCGTAACGAAGTTTTTTCGTGGTAAATAAAGTTCATTTTCACGAAAGTTTATCGCACAAGTTCTGCTCCACGAGGCAAGCAGTATAGTATTCTGCTTGTTGGGAGCCCGATTCCCTTTATGGTTGTTATCCATTTCGTGGTGTATTTACTGTCTAAATATCACTTAAGTAGCATATTGATTTCACTGCACCTCCTGCCAAAAATTTTAATTTGTCCTACAATTTGTTTTTTCTAATCAGATGTGCCCTATGATGCAACTTTAGGTTGCGAAACCTCTTGCCCTAATTCAGGATATTCAACAGCTGCTGCAGTTTTGTTTAAAAAGAACGCATTCTTACACACGTGGTTGCCCGCAACATAAAATATATTCAAAAGAAGGTAGATTATGATTTAGCGCCCCATCAACGGCAAGTTCATTAGAGACGGAATTGCGAAAAGAATTACGTGATGCTGTTGCCAATAGAAGTTCCCATATATGCTACCATCAATAACAGAACTATCTTTGAATAATCTGGCTAATTCAAGTTGGGTATAAGGTCGGAAATAGTTCGAAGACACTCTAAGAGACGCGTGTGAAAGCCACAGTTGTCCTCTGCAGCGCCAGTGGTCAGTTCGCATAAAGAGCTGTCTGTATTCTCTCACATTCGTACTGCAACGAATACAAGACCAGGAATTATTATAAATGGTACGAAAGTTCTTTCCTATGCTTAACCGCACTTTATTGATGCAATTCTGGACAAGGTATTTGATAAACGCTTCACCTCTTCTGTATTCTATTCGTCTGGACGGAAAACCAGCATCCAATGAGCCAGAGGGCAGATTGTTTGTAGAACGCACCAGAAAACTGTCCCAGCACTGTGTATATCCGTGAAAAGGTCAATAAATCGTCCGTGTTAATCTAGTGTGGAGAGCGGACAATTTACTTTTAGTCGCGGAACATTTGCAGCTCTGCTGTTACAGTAAGCTATCTGGATCGTATTACAACCTTACTGCCATAACTGCAGTGATTACCTGTGGCGAGCATCACAAGTGAACATAGAGAAGGTTGACATGTCTAGTAACGCTTGGCAAGTTGTTGTGAATACAGTTCTCAGTGCTGAATTTATGTACTCTGAAGATACTTCCTCTCCTATAGTGCCATGTCGAAAGAAAAAGTTTCGTTCTGTGGCAGAAGAGAAAATCTACAGGCAAAATGAGTGTTGTTGGCTTACGTAATCGCAGCTATTTTCGCCTAGTAACGGTATAGACTATTATGACAACTGCTAATGTCATGCTGACTGCTGAGCTTTTTGCAGAAGCCAGAAAATCACATTTGCTTTCCAGTTGTTTACACAGATCCAATATCCCACTGAAAACTGAAACGGATACACAGTTTTACTTAACGAATACAGTGCAGTTGATTATTACCTTAAGAAGGGTTGTCATTAAGGCAAGTGGAAAGTGTGTCTTACGTCATACTGCATTTTCTTACGATCATCCATGTATATGTATCAACATTAATATTAACACTTAATTTGACTTGTCTTTTATGTTGTTCATTTATCAACTCGTTAATAACTGCACTCTATTGATACACTGCTGGACAAGGTATTTGCTAATCGCTTCACCCCTTCTGCATTCTATTCGTCTGGATGGAAAACCAGCACCCAATGAGCCAGAGGGCGGTTAATAATGCAGGAGAAGGTTTAGACTGTCAGTATAGAAATTGCCCTTCGACGCATTTCCCATCATGTGCGCGTGCTGATGCGACCGTTGCAGCGTACACGAGCCGAATTGGAAAATGAATGGTCAGTGCAGAAATGGTGTTCATGCACATGAATTTTCAAGTAGCGATAGCGTAAGAGCCGAAACACGCCTATAGGGAATGTCAATAAATTTGTAATTTTGACGAAAAGCTTTAAGCTCTTACGAAACCATAGTTTTAACCTTCAACAAATTCTTACCGGCTATGGAACCTAGAGTAAAGAAAATCATTACTCGAATCATCTTTACAGAATGACAGCTTGGAAACGAAGCAAAATGGGGTCCATATTCGTACAGACTGTGGGGTAGGTTTGGTGTCTCTTGTCAGCCAATCGCAGGAGTTTAGAGTATCTCAAGTCCTTAAGGTACTTAACGGTAATCGTATACGTGAAAATTGGTGTTTATTTAAATATGAGAGGACGTTATAGTAGCAATAGGGAAATAGCCAAGCGAGCTATGGTTTCAGTACCGATCACGAAAAATGAAAGGTTTTTTATTTAATTGCCTCGGTCGCGAGGTCTTTCAAACAACGTTACCGTTTTCGGCTACACAATACCTATCTTCAGAATCCACAATCGAAGTAAGAAGCTTTAAATTAAAAAAAAAGTTATGTAAAGCATGTGATTGCTCTGAAGATGGTTATTTTAAGTCAAATTTTGCTCAAATAAAAAGTTTTTTACAATGCTTCAAGTGAGTAAATGCAGATAGAAAGACAGTAAATAATTTAGAAGATATGATTTGAGATTTATACGATGAGTCAGTCCTTTAACTGTGTGCCGATGGCGCTGCCAGACGACTGAATCCACTTTGTAGCTTCCATATGTTTTGTGGAACACTTGTTAAGCGCGGTAAGTTTACGTTGGGCAGCATTTGTTAACTGCCCAGCGTTCCAATCAGACCACATATGCCGTTCAGTTACATATCAGTCAAGGTTTCCATAGTTTCAAATGACTGTACAAACCCATGCTCCCTTCACTTCATAGGTGTTCTTCGTGCCTGTTAATTGTACAGCCAGCCCCTCTTGTAAAACTACATTCGATCACACAAAAGAATATACACTCCTGGAAATGGAAAAAAGAACACATTGACACCGGTGTGTCAGACCCACCATACTTGCTCCGGACACTGCGAGAGGGCTGTACAAGCAATGAACACACGCACGGCACAGCGGACACACCAGGAACCGCGGTGTTGGCCGTCGAATGGCGCTAGCTGCGCAGCATTTGTGCACCGCCGCCGTCAGTGTCAGCCAGTTTGCCGTGGCATACAGAGCTCCATCGCAGTCTTTAACACTGGTAGCATGCCGCGACAGCGTGGACGTGAACCGTATGTGCAGTTGACGGACTTTGAGCGAGGGCGTATAGTGGGCATGCGGGAGGCCGGGTGGACGTACCGCCGAATTGCTCAACACGTGGGGCGTGAGGTCTCCACAGTACATCGATGTTGTCGCCAGTGGTCGGCGGAAGGTGCACGTGCCCGTCGACCTGGGACCGGACCGCAGCGACGCACGGATGCACGCCAAGACCGTAGGATCCTACGCAGTGCCGTAGGGGACCGCACCGCCACTTCCCAGCAAATTAGGGACACTGTTGCTCCTGGGGTATCGGCGAGGACCATTCGCAACCGTCTCCATGAAGCTGGGCTACGGTCCCGCACACCGTTAGGCCGTCTTCCGCTCACGCCCCAACATCGTGCAGCCCGCCTCCAGTGGTGTCGCGACAGGCGTGAATGGAGGGACGAATGGAGACGTGTCGTCTTCAGCGATGAGAGTCGCTTCTGCCTTGGTGCCAATGATGGTCGTATGCGTGTTTGGCGCCGTGCAGGTGAGCGCCACAATCAGGACTGCATACGACCGAGGCACACAGGGCCAACACCCGGCATCATGGTGTGGGGAGCGATCTCCTACACTGGCCGTACACCACTGGTGATCGTCGAGGGGACACTGAATAGTGCACGGTACATCCAAACCGTCATCGAACCCATCGTTCTACCATTCCTAGACCGGCAAGGGAACTTGCTGTTCCAACAGGACAATGCACGTCTGCATGTATCCCGTGCCACCCAACGTGCTCTAGAAGGTGTAAGTCAACTACCCTGGCCAGCAAGATCTCCGGATCTGTCCCCCATTGAGCATGTTTGGGACTGGATGAAGCGTCGTCTCACGCGGTCTGCACGTCCAGCACGAACGCTGGTCCAACTGAGGCGCCAGGTGGAAATGGCATGGCAAGCCGTTCCACAGGACTACATCCAGCATCTCTACGATCGTCTCCATGGGAGAATAGCAGCCTGCATTGCTGCGAAAGGTGGATATACACTGTACTAGTGCCGACATTGTGCATGCTCTGTTGCCTGTGTCTATGTGCCTGTGGTTCTGTCAGTGTGGTCATGTGATGTATCTGACCCCAGGAATGTGTCAATAAAGTTTCCCCTTCCTGGGACAATGAATTCACGATGTTCTTATTTCAATTTCCAGGAGTGTAGAAACTACAGTCCCGCAGATCCAGTCAAAGATCAGGAATCTCAAAAACTGTCAAGAGCCACTAAATTGGTGCGAAATTTGAATAATCTTATCTTCCATCGTCATGTTATGACCGGCTGTTGTCTGAGACAGCCGGCCGATGTGGCGGAGCGGTTCGCCGGCATGGTAGCTTAGCGTGTTCGGTCAGAGAGCCGGTTGGCCTCTGTAATAAAAAAAACTGAGTTGAAGGATCAACAAACGAACTTGACCGGATGTCATGTGGCGTCCGCAACGACCAAACACAACGATCAACAACAACAAAAAAGCGGTTCTAGGCGCTACAGTCTGGAACCGCGTGACCGCTACGGTCGCAGGTTCGAATCCTGCCTGGGGCATGGATGTGTGTGATATCTTTAGGTTAGTTAGTTTTAAGTAGTTCTAAGTTCTAGGGGACTGATGATCTCAGATGTTAAGTCCCAGAGTGCTCAGAGCCATTTTGTCTGAGACAGCTCATCTTTAAATGGCTGCAGTGTATTTGTGAGCAGGAGAAAGCGTCACTAATATTTTTTGTACTACTTAATCTCACGGTGACCTATAGTAAGAACAATTGTAGTAAAAATTATAAACAAAACACTCTTGCGTAAGTACTCTAGAGTAAATGTGTGACTGATGTTCTTAGACTGAAATTGACTGAGGTCTTGCGAATCCTGAGGTAAATATGTAGCGTTATAGTGACAGTATGTGATGCTGAATTCCATTTCATTGTATTTCCGGCTCACAGCAGCCCAATCACACAATTTTTCGATTAAAATATTATATCTTGTTTAGGCGCTGGTCAACAGCATGTAAGAATTTTACAAAATGTCTCTGATCATGATTTTTAGTCTCCTACCCGTTTCGGTCTTAAACCATCTTCAACGGCAGAAAAATTATCCCATGTTTATCACATGCCATACATGCTTTGACATACGATACTACCGAAAACCGTAAGTGCCAATAAGAATGAAAAATCGTTGCAAGATCACAATACGATGGCCCACTGACAAAAGGCCGTCGTATTTTAATCTTTCTACGATTTTCCATTTTTATTCGCAGTTATGGTTTTCAGTAGTAACGTATTTCATAATATGTATGACATGTGATAAATCTGCGACAATTTTTCTGCCGTTGAAGACGGTTTAAGATCGAAACCTGTAACAGGATAAATGTCATTATCACAGACAGCATGGTGCTATGCACTTTGTAAACTATTATGTTAAGCGAAGCACAACATGCAGATCAAGAAATGAACATTACAATGACACCAAGTATGTGGGTCCGAATATGAACCGCAGCAGGTGCTAAGAGACACTACAGAGCAAACCTGCACCCTGTATTCGTGAGTTGTCACATACAAGTAGCCAAATAGTAAATCCATATTATTAACAAGGCTACATACAACAAAAACGAGCATTAGAAAATAATATATGCGTACTCTATTTTTGTTATGAAAATTGTTTCTCACTGTAGGGCGGAATCACGCTGTGTTTCGTATCGAAGGCACGACACCCAGATCCGCTAGCAGGTAACGTGTCAAGGCTTCCAAGAGCTACAAAAATTTTATTTTCAGTATTCCGTGTAGTTGTTGAACTAATTTAAAAACTAAAAATATCATCGTAATCTACTCCTTTAGAGGTAGAAACTTATGTTAAAAGTTTAACACTATGAGACGTCCGCCTCCGGTAGCTGAGTGCTGAGCGCGACGGACTGTCAATCCTAAGGGCCCGGGTTCGATTTCCGGCTGGGTCGAAGATTTTTCTCCGCTCAGGGACTGGGTGTTGTGTTGTCCTAATCATCATCATTTCATCCCCATCGACGCGCAAGTCGCCGAAGTGGCGTCAAATCGGAAGACTTGCACCAGGCGAACGGTCTACCCGACGAGAGGCCGTCGTCACATCACATTATTATTATTAACACTATAAGACAAGTATTACGGTTAAAAACTGTTTGTCTCGAGGCAACGTAAGTGGAGGTTCGCAAATTCCCGGATTTTATTCATCCAGAATCTGAGAATGAGGGCAGTTAGTGACTTCCCCTTGACACCGTAAAACATCTTCTAAACTTTTTATCCCTTAGACACTCTTCCTTCTCACAAAATGGTTAAAGGAAAAAAGTTTATCGCTTACTGTGTCTCCGCTGCTCGTGCAGTGGAACTTCAGCACGACACATGACGTTTTAAGTGAATTACTTCTTTAACACTAATGGTACTCGCAACACAGTTGTCAGACAATATTCACATATACCACTGAATGTACCTGAATAATCATATCATTTTACGACTCTTAGTTTAGAAGATATGAAGTCATAAAAATTTAGATGCGTGAAAAACAAACGGTTGCTTGAAATTGGGTCCAGTAAAACTTGGAAATCACGCGTGACGTTTTAATTTATTACTTCTTTACTACTAGTTCTACTGGTAACATATTTTACAGACGGTATCTACATGTATCTTTAAATGTACCTGCAAAATTATATGGCTGTATGACATATAGTTCAGGAGACATGACGCAATAAACATTGAGCTGTGTGATAAACTAGCTTATGTCTGAAACGCAACGCGTGTTACCGAGTTTATTTTCATCCAGTGTTTCATAATGAGACCACGCAGCGACTTCTAACAAACTTTAAGCATAATTTCAAACCTTTCCTAAACTTCCTCTCGCTTACACGCTTAAAGCAAATAATTGACGCATTAAATCATATATAATTAGACGTTTCAAGCTGTTTTATACGCGGGAGTTCGATTCTTTAAAGAATCGGGGGTTTACTGGTTGGTTAGAAATGATTTATCTTTTTCATAAATGTGTGGCAGTCACCTGAAGATAACAGTTTATTGAAGAATGGTAATGGCGATGGACAATTAAGTGATCTGAATACGTAATACATGGTTGTTAGTTTTTATTTCAGTGTTTTTATCTTACCACACAGCCAAGCTCACTTTCAACATGTCACCTGTTGCCAAAATAGCTTTAATCAGATGCATTCATACCACAGACGTCATAATCAAAACACTTTTGTAGCAACAACAGTAACTGATAACCCAAGAACTGAGAGAATTCGTAGAAGTGTAAAAACTTTCTGCGTTCAACTGACCGCGACCGTGTATTTCATTTCTTCCTTCGCCTCAGCACGAATCTTGTTTTCGGCGCCAACAAGGGGCTGTTTTTGTTCCCAAGGAAAACAGATCCCACGACTCGAAACCACATGAGAGCCTGTACCGGTCACACTTTACGAGGTCGATCGAATTTAGACGTGAAAATGGTGGGTATTTTTAACTCTTCTAGACAATGGCTGGCCTCTCTACCCTTCGCTGCGAACGAAAGAGAACTGATTTACGTTTGCTTTTAATGAGATATGAAATACACACGAACAAAATACGAGAAGACATGGCTATTTTACTAATATATTTAAAAATAAACCGCAAACAGTTGCCCGCATTTCTAAGATAAGAAATAAAAAAACTGACGTAACTGGCACAGAGGAAATATTTGTTAAGTAATAAGGCTGTACAACCGCCACGGTCTCTACCGATGTGCTCTGGGGATTATCTGTAATAAATGCGCTCTCGCTGTTCCCGGATTCTCCCACAAAACTCATTTCGAAATACCTTTATCTGTGGTTAGTGCTGATTTCTCTTCAGAGTTCAAATAAATTATTGAAGCTGATGTCGATCAGATCTTGTATTATTATTATTGCACACAAAGTATTTTGTTACAATTGGTTTCACACTCACTCGAGTGTAAACCAAGTGTAGGTAAATATTGTGTGTGCGCAGCTACGTACTGTGTGTGTGTGTGTGTGTGTGTGTGTGTGTGTGTGTGTGTGTGTGCTTGAGAAATGTACATAATTAGAATGAATTTGTCAAGGACACCACGAGACAGAACAATCACCACGACCATACAGTCTAGTTGCACATGGTCAACGGGATGTTCCTGTAGTACCTCCATCTCATCATGATCCCGCAGTGGCTCGGTAACTAGTTAACGGTACTCTAAATTGCATAAAAATTTTTAAAAAAGCGGCTGGTTGCATATTATGCATAAATTGCTACTTCTTTTAGTGTCTCATTTTCTAATCTAGCGCCCTCAGCATCGTCTGACTTGATTCGACTGTATTCCATTACTCTTGTTTTGCTTTTGTTATGTTCATCTATACCTGCATCTACATAGATACACCGCAAGCCACGGTACGGTGGGTGGCGAAGGGTACCCTGTGCCTGTTCCTGTTCCTCTCTCAACATTAATCCAGTATATTATACATTCCATACAACTGTTCATATAAGTCCTTTGCCGTGTATGGCACAAACACAATGTCATCTACAAATCTCAAAGTTTTAATTTCTTCTCCTTCAACGTTAATTCTCTTTCCAAATTTCTCCTTGGTTTTGGTTACTCCTGCTCATTGTGCATATTAAATAACATCAGGGAGAGGCTACGACTCTGCCTCACTCTGTTCTCAACTACTGCTTCCCTTCCATATCCTTCAACGCTTATGATTGCCGTCTTGTTTCTCTACAAATTTAGATAACGTTCCACTTCCTGCTACAGTCAGAATTTCGAAGAGTGTACTCCAATCAACTTGTCAGAAGTTTTCTCTAAATCTAAACTTAAAACAAACATAGATGAGTCGTAGATTCAGTATGGCCTGGCGTGTTCCAGAACTCAATCTTCCCCGAGGTCCGCTCATACGAGTTTTCCATTCTTCTTTAAGAAGTTCGTGTCAGTATTTTGCGACCACGACTTTTTAATCTGATGGTACTGTAATGTTCACCCCTGTCAGCACATGCCTTCTTTTGGATCGTAGTTTTAGTGTCGTAGGTGAACAGGATGGAATAGACAACACTGTTGGATGACGTTATACACGGCCAGATCATTGTCAGATTGGAAGATGGCAACAATCTGTATGCAGTGGGCCAGAAGTAGAACGTAATCGACAGTTTTTTTTTACAATTGTTCAGAATATTCAAGAAGCGAGGAAACACCCAATGGCACTACAGAAAAGTCGACCTCGTGCAATAACTCATCGTCTGTATCGTTACCTTGTTTTAAGCGCACCGAGATGGCCAAAAGTCACAGTATCTGCGTTAGTTAGAGACGTCAAAAAAGACTCGAGGCTATATATCTTCCGTCAGACTGCGCGCTTACAGACTGCGCGTACCAGTACCTGTCCCCATTATCTGAGATGGTGCATTAGAGTAGTTTTAGAGCACTTTCTGCTGAGTGAATGGGTGATTATTAAAGTTTTAATGTAACAAAAGTTAATCTCTGCTCTATTACGTGAATCTTATTTGGTGATACCTTTACTGCGTACCTGGTACGCGTTGGGTCTAGTAAGGCTCCAGTTACCGCTACCACATACACGGAAAAAGATCTGGCATCTCACGTAAACTTTTTCACGGATTCGGTGGCTCACTTCACATTACAGCAAAACAAAATGCAGGACTCGTGAGAACATATCAGAGCAGGTACGGCATTCTCTCAGAGGTAATTAAAATTCTTTTATATTTGATTTACATTTGTACACCAAAGCTACACGACAGAACAGAAACAACATTTTAATTTTAAAAAAATTGTAACTCGTTGCTGAAGCCTTCTGAAAAATAAATAAATAAACTATGATCATATCTCCGCAGCAAGAGTGACGTTTGCGTTTCTAAGTAAATATTCCTTTGACGATAAGAACCGCAAACGAAGAAATCCACTGGCATAAACGACAGTTATAAAGAGTAGATGGTAATGGCCCGGTGCCTGGAACATCTCGGAAACGGCAGACTTGGTCGTCTGCTCGTGTTCCGCTGTCGACAGATTTATGGAGGGTGGTTAAAGATCGGTGTAGGCGACAGGACGTTGGAATGGAAGTCCATGCCTCATCACAGAACGTGGAGATCGGAGGCTTTCCCGCTCTGTAAAGCAGGGAAGGCGGCGAACTGACTTCAAGCACAACGCTGGTGCAGCCGCAAGTCTTTCGGAGAATATAGTCGGAGAAGTCCGCTTACCCTCCCATCAGGCAGAAGCTAATGCTGGGCAAGGATCAGTTTGAAAATCGGCCAAAGCATATTCTAAGGCAAGGTCCCGGAGTTTTCCTAGCGAGTTGTGGGGAAACATTAAGATATAAATCTGAATAGACGGAAGGAAATCAATTCTGCTACTATGGAATGGAAGGCCAGTACGTTTTAAATACACTGGTGTGCTAAATTTACGAACGAAAGTAACTTTCGAATGAGATATCATTACCAAGTAACACACCTCGATGAAACTTATACCGTATATGGAAACAACTACTACAGTATAGCACAGTATACTACAGCACAGTACAGAAGGGAACTGAAATAAATACGTAGTGGGACGAACAGATATGACATTTTTATTCAAAGACAATAATTCCACTATAGTTACCGCGATTTACGATAGTTCCGTGAACATTACAAACAGTGGGACACTGTTCTTAATTGGGTGTGTTTTCATCACAGACGGCAACGCAAGCTCTGCAACTTGTTTCCACGCTGGTCACAAGGAGTTCTTGTGGTAGGGCGTTCCATTCCTCCATCAATGCGGTTGACAATTGCTGGATTGTAGTTGGTGCTTCTTGACGGGCTACAACGTACCTAGCAAAAATATAGGGGAGGGAAAGTATCCACACCGGCCGAAGTGGCCGTGCGGTTCTAGGCGCTGCAGTCTGGAGCCGCGAGACCACTACGGTCGCAGGTTCGAATCCTGCCTCGGGCATGGATATGTGTGATGTCCTTAGGTTAGTTAGGTTTAACTAGTTCTAAGTTCTAGGGGACTAATGACCTCAGAAGTTGAGTCCCATAAAGCTCAGAGCCATTTGAACCATTTGAAAGTATCCACCTTGGTACAACAAACATATTAGGAAGTTACTGAGAAAGCAGAGAATTTTGCACAGTCGCTTTAAACGTTGTCACTGCCTCGCTGACAAACAGAAATTATGCGAAATGAAAGCAGCTGTCAGCAGGACAATGAGAAATTCTTTTAACGAATTTGAAAACAATATTTTATCTGCAGATTCTAAAAACAACCCCAAAAAATTTCGGTCGTACGTAAAATCTATGAACGCTACAAATAATTCAATACCTTCTCTTGCTGACAGTACGGGTAATGTAACTGATTATGATAAACAGAAGGCCAAAATTCTGAACCTAGCTTTCAAAAACTCGTTTACGGTAGAGGACTGCAGCACCATTTCACCTTTCAATTATCGAACAAACACAAGTATGGCTGACATAGTGTTTAGTGTATCTGGGATTGTAAAACAGTTAAGATCCTTATACGTCAGGAAGGCATCTGGCCCAGACGGTATCCCCGTAAGATTTTATGTTGACTATGCTACAAATATAGCACCATTCTTATCCGTCATCTGTCAGAAATCATTGGAAAGGCGGAAAGTTCCACGGGACTGGAAGAAGGCGCAGGTCATAGCAATCTATAAAAAGGGTAGAAAATCGGATGCACATAATTACCGGCCAATTTCACTGACATCGATTTGTTGTAGAATCATGGAACATATTTTGTGTTCAGACATAATGACCTTTCCAGACTCTGAGAAGTTCACCTGCAGAAACCAGCACAGTTTTAGGAAACAGCGGCCATGCGAGACACAGCTGGCCCTCTTTGTGCATGATATACAACAGGCTCTAGATACCGACTCCCAGGTTGATGCCATATTTCTCGACTTTCGAAAGGCGTTCGACTCAGTTCCACACTGTCGCTTGCTCCAAAAAGTGCGCGCTTACGGTCTATCCGATGACATATGCGGTTGGATAGAAAGTTTTCTAATAGAACAGAACAGTCATTCTGAACGGGGTTACTTCAACAGAAAGCGTAACGTCAGGTGTGCCCCAGGGCAGCGTAATACCTTCTCTGCTTTTTACGATTTACATAAACGATCTAGTTGATGGTATTTGGCTGGTTCAAATGGCTCTGAGCACTATGGGACTTAACATCTATGGTCATCAGTCCCCTAGAACTTAGAACTACTTAAACCTAACTAACCTAAGGACATCACACAACACCCAGTCATCACGAGGCAGAGAAAATCCCTGAGCCCGCCGGGAATCGAACCCGGGAACCCGGGCGCGGGAAGCGAGAACGCTACCGCACGACCACGAGCTGCGGACAGGTTGATGGTATTGACAGCGGCATTAGACCGTTTGCCGATGATGCTGTAGCCTACAGAAAAGTAGTATCACACGAAAGTTGTGAACAAATCAATGAGAATTTGCAGAAAATAAATGCGTGGTGTAATGACTGGCCGTTATCTCTCAATATTAGTAAGTGTACCCAACTGCGTATAACAAGGCGAAAATCCCCATTAATGTACGAGTACAAAATAAATGCCCAGTCTTTGGAACCGTTAACATCCGTCAAGTATCTGGGTGTGACTATTCGAAATGATCTCAAATGGAATGATCAGATTACACAAGTAACGGGTAAGGTGAACTCTATATTGCGGTTTATTGGTAGAATCCTGAAGCGATGCAGTCCTTCAACAAAGGAAATAGCTTACAATACGTTAGTTCGTCCAGTCTTAGAATATTGTTCGTCTGTATGGGACCCTTACCAGTTGGGTCTGATTTAAGAGATTGAGAAGGTCCAAAGAAGAGCGGCAAGATTCGTGACTGGTACATTTAGCCATCGCGAGAGCGTTACAAATCTCAGAGAAAGTTTGAAATGGGACACACTTGCAGATAGACGACGCGCTAAACGGAAGGGGCTGCTCACTAAATTCCGAAATCTGATCTTCACCGAGGATGTAGAGAATATTATTACCACCAACTTTCAAATCGCGTAATGATCAAGATAAGGGAAATTAGAGCTCGTACTGAGGCGTTCAGACAGTCGTTTTTCCCCCGCGCGATCCGCGAATGGGATAACGGTTGGGGGGTGAAATATGACTTTTGCGCGAATTGTGCCCTCTGCTACACACCGCTTGGTGGCTAGCGGAGTACATATGTACATATGTAGATATGTAGAATACGTCTCCCCAGAGCATGCCACACGTGCTCCATGAGATTTAAGTCGGGTTAATAGGCTGACCATTCCATTCGCCGATATCGCCTCGTTTCAAGCGTTCCTCCACCGGCAGTGTTTGATACGGTTGCCCACTGAAAGAAAGGTCAGAGTCGAATGCGAACCTGAAGAGATGCACAGGGGAAGAGAGTAAAGTGTCACTATAACGTCGATTCAGTGATTTGGAGGGGGGGAGGATTATTACGCCCATGCAGCATTAACATTATTCCTCATCGCACTGTAACACCTGAACCACGAAAATGATTACATTCGACAATGTTGGACGTACCCCCATATGACGAGCGGTCGAAACACATAATGAACCCAGGAACATTATCGAACATTATGGTTTTGGTGGCCTAGGTGTTATGGTGTTGGGAGGCATAGCGTTGCCTTGCTGTACTGACAGCACCATTTCCATTCGTCTCATTGTGTACTTCTTTCGGTTATCTTTTGTACCGCAATGTAGCAGTACTTTCTATGTATGTTCAAAGTTTCTTTGAGCTATATTACCTGGCAGTGAGACATCATTTGAAAGTTGCTTTTGTCCTTCAGTTTTGCAGAACAGTGTCCAGGGTGACCTACAAGTCCGTTAACATTTGAAAATGTACTAATTCACGAAATAGTATAGGTAGATAGGTAAAAACTGACGCACGTGCCCAAAATGACATGAGGTTTCGGTGGAACCGAAAACGAACACGAAAACTGGCCAACAGACGACGCTGGACAGCAACAAATCAGGGACATAGCATGATAATCGTGTACAAAAATGAGCTTAGTAAGAGAGGGAGTCAGATCGTCCCTAGCTTGGCTGACAAAGACCTGCTGGGAGGTCTTTGTCAGCATGGAGGATGGCACTTCACCCAATATTACTACAATGTGGAAGATACGTTGCGCACATCGTTTGTTGAGGATCGCGCGCTGAGTAGCGACGTCCGTCCTGCTTAGCCTCCCAGATCCCCAGACCTCAATCCGTTTGATTATTGCTTGTGGGGTTACCTGAAGTCGCAGTCTACCGCGATCGTCCTACTTCATTACGGATGCCAAAAGACAATATCAGACGGCAGTTTTTCGTCATGCCTAGATATGCTGTGCAGTGCTGTTCACAACACTGTCCCTCGACTACAGGTGTAGATGACAAATAACGGTGGACATATTGAGCATTTATATGGTATTGCAATGCCTGTGTTATTCTGCATGCGCAAAGGAACTTTGCATCGTAACAGAATAACACAGGCACTACAACATCGTATTTATCTGCCGATACCAGGCAAGCGACTTTCAAGTATAACGTCTGACCTTTACGGGAATATACGTAATGGATGTACGAGTACAGGTCGTAGACGCATGGTTAACGACTTATGGAAGTCTAGGTCTAGCCGTGAGTCGTGCACGGATCGCCAAATGGTGAGGGGACAACTCGCGATAAGATGGAAATACGAGTTCCAGTCCCGGTCAGGCACAGATTTTCACTGTCGTCATTCCGTCCTACAGCTGACGGTAGTCCTTATTCGCAATTGTGAATTCATTTGAAGTGCGTCTTCTTTTCTGTTAAAGCTATTTTTGAATTTTGAATTTCTCCGGGCTTTCTGCACATTGAAGCAAAATGTCACGATCCGCGTGTTGCGCCGTTTCATTTAAACACTTCAGCTTGCTGAGCTTCTCGTTGTCTGAAAATTAGCTTCGTTTTTATAACCGCTGAGGATGCCTCCAGCATTAGGAGTCGAAACGTTAGGCGCAGATACATTCCGTAAACAACGGCCTAATGCCCATCTTACCAAAATAGCATGAATTGTACGATCCACTGCACCCCTCCACTCTGTCCTACGAGTCCAGAACACACACACGAGCTGATATCGTCCGAGCATGATGGCTAAGCTACAAAGCTTTCTGATAGACCCCTGTTGTGACGTAACAAGACTGTTACGCCACACTGAAGTAGCCGAAAGAAAGGCACGCGTACACACACGCCGACGGGCGTGAATTCTGGAACAGGATAACTATTGAATGGTAGCAAGAAAAGTACGTAGCTGCTTTATACTTAACTTTATTAGTTGATGACTACAGCGTTCTTCATGAGACATTTGTACTATAACTCTCTAACTATGTAAGGCTAATGGCGCCTTGCTAGGTCGTAGCCATGGACTTAGCAGAAGGCTATTCTAACTGTCTCTCGGCAAATGAGAGGAAGGCTTCGTCCGTATTGTCGCTAGCAATGTCGTCGTACAACTGGGGCGAGTGCTAGTCCGTATCTCGAGACCTGCCTTGTGGTGGCGCTAGGTCTGCGATCACACAGTGGCGACACGCGGGTCCGACATGTACTAAATGGACCGCGGCCGATTTAAGCTACCACCTAGCAAGTGTGGTGTCTGGCGGTGACACCACAACCCCTACTTGAAAGCTGACGGTGCGGAGAATCAAACGTGCAATAGAAAACGAATTCACTGAATAGGAAATGGTGAGAAAATTGTAGCACAGTGTATTGAATGCTGCTCCTACAAGTACATATAAGTTCTAAGCTACCCAGTGAGCTAAATAGTAAGCTTAGTATTGACAGCATGGTGCTATTCACTACAAACAGTCGTTGGTGAAGCCTTTATCTATCCTATTTTTGTTCACAAAGCTAGTTCAGCTCGCTGGACGGATTTACGACCCAGCGAAAGAAAAACCAAAGCAGAGCTCACGTGCGTGATATCACCCTACTATACTAGGACACTTTCGAGTGCTTATAACATTGCCCATTCTCAGTGGAGTTCAAGTAACCCCAACGAGGCTACAACGTGTGACTCTCGCATATTGACGTGATTAGAAACACAGGAAGAGTTTATTGCTGTGACATATAGCGAAAGAATTCACACAATTAATTTTTTCTTGAAATATACACACAACAAAAAAGGTTTTGCATCACCTCGGCTCCGAGAGTTCCGGAAACTGTACAGAAAATTGGAATAGAGATCAAGATAAACATCCTTTCCGCCCTTTTTGTTGCTCACCAAAACCGCACATTGCATGTTGTACCACCATACAACGAGACCTTCAGAGGTGGTGGTCCAGACTGCTGTACCCAGTAGAACGTCCTCTTGCATTGATGCATGCCTGTATTCGTCGTGGCGTACTGTCCACAAGTTCATCAAGGCACTGTTGGTTCAGATTGTTCCACTCCCCAACGGCGATGCGGCATGAATCCCTCAGAGTGGTTGGTGGGTCACGACGTCGATAAACAGCCCTTTTCAATCTACCCCAGGCATTTTAGATAGGGTTCATATCTGGACAACATGCTGGCCACTCTAGTCGAGCAATGTCGTTATCCTGAAGGACGTCATTCACAAGAATTGCACGTTGGGGACGCGAATTGTTGTCCATGAAGACGAATGCCTCGCCAATGTGCTGCCGATATGGATGCACTATCGGTCGGAGGATGGCATTCACGTATCGTACAGCCGTTACTGCGCCTACCATGACCACCAGCGGCGTACGTCGACCCCACATAATGCCACCTCGAAACAGCAGGGAGCCTCCACTCGCTGGACAGTGTGTCTAAGGCGTTCAGCATGACCGGGTTGCCTCCAAACACGTCCCCGACGATTGTCTGGTTCAAGGCATATGCGACACTCATCGGTGAAGAGAACGTGATGGCATTCCTGAGCGGTCCGTTCGGCATATTGTTGGTCACATCTGTACCGCGCTGCATGGTGTCGTGGTTGCAAAGATGGACCTCGCCATGGACGTCGGGAGTGAATTTGCGCATCATGCAGCCTATTACGCACAGTTTGAGTGGTAACACGACGTCCTGTGGCTGCACGAAAAGCAATATTCAACATGGTAGCATTGGTGTCAGGGTTCCTCCGAGCCATAATCCGTAGGTAGCGGTTATCCACTGCAGTTGTAGCTCTTGGGCGGCTTGAGCGAGGCATGTCATCAACAGTTCCTGTCTCTCTGTATTTCCTCCATGTCCGAACAACGTCTGTTTGGTTCACTCCGAGACGCTTGGACACTGTCCTTGTTGAGAGCCCTTCCTGGCACAAAGTAATAATGCGGGTGCCATCTAGACATGGCTGGGCTTCAGACAACACGAGCCATGTATCTCCTTCCTGGTGGAATGACTGGAACTGATCGGCTGTCGGACCCCGTCCGTCTAATAGGCGCTGCTCATGCATGGTTGTTTACATCTTTGGGCGGGTTTAGTGAAATCTCTGAAGATTCAAGGGGACTGTGCCTGTGATGTAATATCCACAGTCAACGTCTGTCTTCAGGAGTTCTGGGAACCGGGGTGATGCAAAACTTTTTTTGATGTGTGTATGAATCTCAACGTAGCCTATGATAATGACGGTAGCTGAAGAAATGATTAGAAATTTATTCCACAGCCTGGGCTTGAACCAAAGACTCCTCGCTTACTAGACAAGGGTGCTAGTCATTATACCACAACAACAGTACAGTTTAAGTAACACAATAAGTTGAGGACGTGAATTGAAGTTTGTGTGTGCGGGGTGGGGGGTATTGGACAAGAGTAGTCTGTACAAAAAAAAATGGTTCTGAGCACTATGGGACTTAACATCTTATGTCATCAGTCCCCTAGAACTTAGAACTAATTAAACCTAACTAACCTAAGGACACCACACACATCCATGCGACCGTAGCAGTCGCGCGGTTCCGGACTGAGCGCCTAGAACCGCGAGACCACCGCGGCCGGCAGTAGTCTGTACGGGTGAGTTACCTAAACTGCTAAGGTGGTATGATGGCCAGCATGCCTGAGTGGGAAGCAAGGAGATGCAGTTTCAGCTCCTGGCTGTCGCAGAAATTTTAACTCATTTCTTCAACTTCCATCATTATCGCATGTAGCAGAAGCTTTTACATGTATCATACTACTCAATATGAGATTGTAAGCCACCCTTGATACGAATACTTTTTGTTTATTTATTTTCCCAAACTAGCTCCAGCAAAATGCCACCACCATCGGTGGTTTGTTTATTCTTTTTACTTTAAAATAATTTCTGTTTGTTGCCTTTTTTTCGCATACGACATGTCCTGTTAGTTGGTCGGCTTTTAGTTTATCGCCAGCCGGTGTGGCAGGGTGGTTCTAGGCGCTTCAGTCTGGAACCGCGCGACCGCAACGGTCGCAGGTTCGAATCCTGCCTCGGGAATGGATGTGTGTGATGTCCTTAGGTTAGTTAGGTTTAAGTAGTTCTAAGTTCTAGGGAACTGATGACCTCAGATGTTAAGTCCTGCCGGCCAGAGTCGCCGAGTGGTTCTAGGCGCTTCAGTCTGGAACCGCACGACTGCTACGGTCGTAGGTTGGAATCCTGCCTCGGGCATTGATGTGTGTGATGTCCCTAGGTTAGTTAGGTTTAAGTAGTTCTAAGTTCTAGGGGACTGATGACCTCAGATGTTAAGTCCCATAGTACTCAGAGCCATTTGAACCATTTTTGTTAAGTTCCATAGCGCTCAGAGCCATTTGAACCATTTTAATTTATCTGAAAACGCAGAGAAAGCATAACTTTCCAGTTTCGTAATAGTTCAGATGTTACTCCGTCTTACTGTTGCACAACAGGTCGAATATGGTCAATGCTGTTAAGGAACAGTAATACTTCTTTCTGTCTATTTATGCACACTACATAGTTCTTATTAGCGTTGAGGGTACTTATCAATCCTCACACCAAACGGCCACCCTACGCAGGTCATCCTGCATGTCGCTTCCGTTTTCTAGAGTTGAATCGTTGCTATATAGAACGGCACCTTGCATCGGCTCTAACAGTCGCTTGTTGTATTCTCAAATTTAGATCTGACGATTAACAGCGACGTGTTTTTTCCTGTCGGTTAAAAAGTGCTAAATATAATCAAAAATCTGCCCCAATGCTCCGTAAACTCGTGCTTTATTCACCAAGTCACAATAGGAAATTGTATCGAGCGCCTCCGGGAAGTCGGGGAATATGGCATCAACAACGGTGACTTTATCTACTGCGTGTTGGATCTAATGATGAACAGAGCTTAGTCCCAGAAGACTTCGTTTGCGGAATCCGTATGGAGAGTTTTATTGGTGTCAGTGATATAAGCTTACAATTATGTAAAACCGTCCGACGCCTTTTTTGGAATCGGCAATGACTTGGGCCTTTATCCTGTAGTGCTATATCTACAATTGCATCCGTAATCTACAATGCACTGTGAAGTGCGAGACAGCGGATAATTCCCATTATACCTCTAACCACAGTATGTAGCGCGGGAAGAATGACTGCTCGAACGCCTCTGGCGCGCTGTAAGCAGTCTAACCCTGTCTTCGCGATTCTACGGCTGCAGTAGTGGGAGTTGCAGTATATTCCTACATTCCTTACTCAATGCTGGTTCTTGAAACTTTTTAAGAAGACTTTCGTCCGATACTTAGCGTCTGTGTTGAGACAGCTGGCACATGATATTCTGTAGCGTCTACCACGGGTGAAACGAACTTGTCACCACACGTGGTGCTCTTCTTTGTATAGTTCAATATTCTTGAGCAATGTTCGAGTATGGGTCACAAGGGTGTTTTGTGAGAAGTCTCCTTTGTAGACAGCTTGCATTTTCGCAACATCTTACCAATTATGGGTGTCGGCCACCAGCTGTACCTACAAAGGAGCCTTCGTGATCCTTACGTTTCGTATCTCCATAAACAGTTACTGCCAGGTATTTGTATGAGTCCACCGACAGCAGTTGCTACTCATTGATTTTATAGTGGTAGAACAGTGCATTTTTTTCGTTTTGTGAAGTGCACAGTTTTACATTTAGGAACAATTAAAGCAAGTTGAAAATCTTCGCACGACTCTGAAATCTTATGAAGATGTAAACATAAATTTGTACTGCATTTTTCTGGTGGTACTTAGTTACAGATAAAAAAAGTCTGACGTTACTGCTAATATTGTTTGCCAGGTCTTAACATACAACAAGAACAAAATCAAATGGCTCCGAGCACTATGGGACTTAACATCTGAGGTCATCAGTTCCCTAGACTTAGAACTACTTAAACCTGACTAACCTGACATCACACATCCATGCCAAAGGCAGGATTCGAACCTTCGACACTTCCCTGGGGCGCACCTGAAGTGTCTATCTATCGATGATACTGCATCCGAGATAACATGCTGAGTTCGCCCTACAGAAATTTTTGAAATTTTGTGGTAAGTTCCTATGGGACCAAACTGCTAAGGTCATCGGTCCCTAGGCTTACACACTACGTAATCTAACTTAAACTAACTTGCGCTAACGACACCCCACACACCCATGCCCGAGGGAGGACTCGAACCTCCGACGGGGGTATCCGCGCGGCCGTGGCAAGGTGCCTAAGACGGCACGGCTACCCCGCGCGGCTCTCCCTACGGAGAAACCCTTAACACAGACACAAATTTGGCTTGATGTCGGTAGGAGGCGACTCTGAGTGGGCGTGGTGCTGTGCAGGTGAGATGACGGTGAGCTACCAGTATGAGGTGGCGTCGTCGACGAGCGGCGGATTCACGCGCCTGCTCTTCATGTGGCGCGGCAGCCTCTACAAGCTCATCTACCGCGAGCTGCTGCTCTTCGTCGTCTCCTTCGGACTGCTGAGTGCGCTCTATCGGAACGCCTTCACCAAGGACCAGAGAACGTGAGTACGCACTTCTCCTTTCTTTCTTAATTCTTTACATCTAACAATAGCTTTGGGCCACCACTATACAGAATGCCCAATACATTTGGGTTCAAAATTATACGGATGTTTTTGTTGTTGTTGTGGTAGTGGTGGTCTTCAGTTCGAAGACTGGTTTGACAAAGCTCTCTTCGCCTCCTCGCAAGCCTATCGGACGACAGTTTTGTTTTTCTCAATGATCGCATGCTCGCGAGTAGCCCCCGCCAGAAAAGGCGAACGGGGGCTATTTGTTCTCCGGAATATTTTCTCCGAGAGGTTGCCATCGACATTAAACCGTATAGTATAGCTTCAAGTCCTAGGGGGATATAACAGTTGCAGTTTCCCGTCGTTTTCATTCGTTCGCAAAACCGACACAGTAACGAAACGTTGGTTAAGACCAGTCAATCATCCAGACTGTTGCCCCTGCAACTACTGAAAGGATTGCTGCCCCTTTTCAGGAACCACATGTTTATCTGGCCATTTCACAGATACAGTTTCGTTATGGTTGCGCCTACCATTCGGCTCTCTGTATCTTCGAGCCACGAAAGCCAGCGCACCTCGGCGAGGTCCACGGTTTATAGAGAGATACAGATGTCTGAGCGTGAGTCAAATGAAAACCTTAAATATTTTTTAAAATATTATTTAATGTGAAGAAATGGTACAAAGCTGTATCACTTTTCCACATAATCTCCCCCACCCTCAATGCAAGTCCTCCAGCGCTTACAAAGTGCATAAATTCCTTTAGAAAAAAATTCTTTTGTTAGTCCGCGCAACCACTCATGCACCGCGTGGCGTACCTCTTCATGAGAACGGAACTTCGTTCCTCCCATTGCGTCTTTGAGTGGTCCAAACATATGGAAATCACTTGGGGGCAAGGTCTGGTGAGTATGGTGGATGCAGAAGACACTCAAAATGGAAGTGAACCCAGGTTTGCCGGCCGCGGTGGCCGTGCGGTTCTAGGCGCTGCAGTCCGGAACCGCGGGGCTGCTACGGTCGCAGGTTCGAATCCTGCCTCGGGCATGGATGTGTGTGATGTCCTTACGTTAGTTAGGTTTAAGTAGTTCTAGGGGACTGATGACCTAAGATGTTAAGTCCCATAGTGCTCAGAGCAATTTGAACCATTTGAACCCAGGTTTCGTCCCCAGTAACGATTCTTGCAAGGAAGCCACCACCTTCTCGTTCAAAGCGCCGAAGAAGTTCTTCACAAGCATCAACACGTGGTTCTCTCATTTCAGGAGTCAGCTGCCGTGGCACCCATCTTGCAGACACTTTGTGAAACTGGAGCACATCATGCACAATGTGGGTGCTGACCCATGACTAATCTGTAAACATGCTGCGATGTCATTCAGTGTCACTCAGCTTTTTTTTTTTTTTCAACTGCTGCCATGTTCTGTGGAGTCACAACTCGTTGTGCCTGACCTGGACGAGGAGCATCTTCCACTGAAGTCACACAATTTGCGAACTTTCTACTCTATTCGTAGGTGTCCTGATGTGAGAAACATGCATCACCGTACTGTACCTTCTTTCGTCGATGAATTTCAATAGGTTTCACACCTTCACTACGAAAAAACCGAATAACAGAAGGCTGTCCTTCCCTGGTGCAAGTCGCAAGTGGGGCGGCCATCTTTATACTGATACTGCGACAGTATGCGTGCATCTGCACTATGCTGCCACCTACAGGCCATTCTGCACGCAGTTTGTAGCACGCTTACCAACTTACAGGATAATGGCGCGAAATTTCGATTTGTTACTACAAATTTAAGGTTTTCATTTGACTCACCCACGTAGTTGGTATGAAACAGAGTGCTTCGAGGTAACGAACCAATGGTGAGAAATGAGCATCCAGTTTTTTTTTTATTCACATAAAAACCTAACAACTTACTGAAAGTTAGCTCGCAGCCATTGTTGATCGTGACATGGGATGTAGCGAAGGCTGTGCTGCAACAGTATACGAATAAACCTAAATGTTAAGGTTTAGGTTTACTAACACTCTTTATTCCGTATTCATTGGGTTGACAAGCGGTGAACAGGAAGTACAGAATAACATAGTCCAAAAACAATCCGGGTCAGAAGCGGTAGTTGTCTTCTCGGCCACAGGATCCTGGCAGGTTAGGCGGCGATCACCTAGAGGGTGTGGCGTTTGTCTTGTGGCGACCATTCGCAGCTCGCAGCGCCATCGGCGGTAAGGGGGGAAAGTCTGGACCGATTTCGGACAGTTGTGATAGCTCCATCTCGCCGTCCGAGACGGTAACGTCACTGAAAGTACGTGTATCATGCACATAAATGTGAAACAAAGAGCTACGAGTTACAGAACAAAAGGCAGTTGCAGCGATCAAAATGCAGTCCACAAAAATCGCAGTATTAATGAAGAGACATATATACACTACTGGCCATTAAAATTGCTACACCAAGAAGAAATGCAGACGATAAACAGGTATTCATTGGATAAATACATCATACTAGAACTGACATGTGATTACATTTTAATGCAATTTGGGTGCATAGATCCTGAGAAATCAGTACCCGGAACAACCACCTCTGGCCGTAATAACGGCCTTGATACTCCTGGGCATTGAGTCAGAGCTTGGATGGCGTGTACAGGTACAGCTGCCCATGCAGCTTCAACACAATACCACAGTTCATCAAGAGTAGTGACTGGCGTATTGTGACGAGCCAGTTGCTCGCCCACCATTGACCAGACGTTTTCAGTTGGTGAGAGATCTGGAGAATGTGCTGGCCAGGGCAGCGGTCGAACATTTTATGTATCCAGAAAGGCTCGTACAGGACCTGCAACATGCGGTCGTGCATTATCCTGCTGAAATGTAGGATTTCGCAGGGATCGAATGAAGGGTACAGCCACGGGTCGTAACACATCTGAAATGTAACATCCACTGTTCAAAGTGCCGTCAATGGAAACAAGAGGTGACCGAGACGTGTAACCAATGGCACCCCATACCATCACGCCGGGTGATACGCCAGTATGGTGATGACGAATACACGCTTCCAATGTGCATTCACCGCGATGTCGTCTAACACGGATGCGACCATCATGATGCTGTAAACAGAACCTGGATTCATCCCAAAAAATTACGTTTTGCCATTTTGCCCAGGTTCGTCGTTGGGTACACGATCACAGGCGCTCCTGTCTGTGATGCAGCGTCAAGGGTAACCGCAGCCACGGCCTCCGAGCTGATAGTCCATGCTACTACAAATGACGTCGAACTGTTCGTGCAGATGGTTGTTGTCTTGCAAACGTCTCCATCTGTTGACTCAGGGATCGAGACGTGGCTGCACGATCCGTTACAGCCATGCGGATAAGATGCCTGTCATCTCGACTGCTAGTGATATGAGGCCGTTGGGATCCAGCACGGCGTTCCTTATTACCCTCCTGAACCCACCGATTCCATATTCTGCTAACAGTCATTGGATCTCGACCAACGCGAGCAGCAATGTCGCGTTACGATAAACCGCAATCGCGATAGGCTACAATCCGACCTTTATCAAAGTCGGAAACGTGATGGTACGCATTTCGCCTCCTTACACGACGCATCACAACAACGTTTCACCAGGCAACACCGGTCAACTGCTGTTTGTGTATGAGAAATCGGTTGGAAACTTTCCTCATGTCAGCACGTTGTAGGTGTCGCCACCGACGCCGACTTTGTGTGAATGCTCTGAAAAGGTAATCATTTGTATATCACAGCATCTTCTCCCTGTCGGTTAAATTTCGCATCTGTAGCACGTCATCTTCGTGGTGTAGCAATTTTAATGGCCAGCAGTGTATGTAGTTTGGAGGTATTACATTCAAGGTGCCGATAGCCACATTTTCTTCTTTGTCTTCTTGGCCCACTCTTCAAAACGACGAGATTCAGGAATCCATTTTCTGTCTGTCTTGTAGCTGTTAGTGAAGCGAACTGAAGAAAAGTTTACATTGCCGATCTTTGTATACGAACAAGGCTAAGTACGAGCACACCAATCAGAATTCATCCTCTCATCCTCTAATGACCTCGTGATCGACGGGAGGTTAAGCGCTAATCTCTCCTGCTCAACAGCGGCAGCTACTCTCTATGTTAATACCAATCACACAGCTCATTCACAAAACTAACGTGATTTGTGAAACGATCTATCGCCCCTAGACCAAAATTTCACTACACTTTTATGTTCATCTCGGTGAGAACTATAAGCAAAAATTCGTGTTTCAAACAGACCGCTGGTGATAAACGAGTACAATTTTGCGGACATGTTACATTGATAGTCATCTTCATTTGCTTATTTGCTTTTTTCCGTATTTCGAGAGGTCAGCTCCCAGTCGCGGACTGACCTCATAAGGGATTTTATTTAAAAGCGGAAGCCATTTAATTCCAAATTTAATGACAGCTAGTACAAGAAAACCTTAAAAAAATCATACCGCGTTAATTATACCAGTACGATATATTGTTAAGTTACTCATGACAACATTCTATAATATGGATAGGAAAGCGCGAAGTAGGATGAAATCAGACAGGGAGGCAGCATCCCAGACATAGTCTGGATTAAATAAATAAATAAGAAATGGAACACGTGGTGAGGGAGTGGTAAATAGGGTGTTAACTTCAAAATATTAGGTCTCCACATTTATGAGAATTTAAACTGTAAGAAGCACATTCTGGAACTCCTAAAACAACTTAGATCTGCAACGTTTCCACTTAGAATCATTGCAAATCTTGGGGAGAGACAAATCAATAAGTTGACATATTTTGCATATTTTCATTCATTACCGTCATATGGAACAATGTTCTAGGGTAACTCATATTTAAGAAAGAAAGTCTTCATTGCTCAAAAATGTGCTGTCAGAATAATATGTGGTGCTCATACACGATCATCTTGTAGCCATCTGTTTAATGAGTAGAGCATTCTGACCACTGCTTCACAGTATATTTATTCTATCATGAAGTTTGTTGTAAATAGTCCACTGCACTTCAAAAGAATCAGTAATGTATATAATTATAATACCATAAGGAAAATCACATTCATTACTTCACATTAAGGTTGTCTTTGGCACAAAAGGGGTGCACAATTCTGCGACTAAAATTTCTGATGGCTTACCCTAGGCTATAAAATGTCTCACAGACAGCAAAGTAAAAATTGAAAAGACACTGAAAAAGTTTTTCTTTGACAGCTCTTTCTTTTCCGCAGAAGAATGTCTATTGTTGTAATGTGTAAAAGGTGGTAGGTAGGAATTACTAACTCACATCTGTATGTTTAAAAAAATTAATGAATAAATAAACTAAATAAAAAAATAAAAATAAAGAAATTTGCAAATATTCAGCATGTAACTATATTTACAAATTAATTTGCAATGAGAATGTAAGATGGCTTTTTCCATATCATTAAGTTTTATTGTGCAGAATGATCCATAGAACATGAGGCTAACTAACTATCCAACTGATGAAGGTCATTAACGATACTTATTTATTTATTTGTAATATGTCTCTTAATTCAAAAACATAGTTACTTTAGGAACAATACAATTGCAAGACAAATTTTAAGGCAGTTAGCGCGACCATTAATCTCATTAAGAGCCTGTTAACACCATGACGAATTCCTGTACGCGTTAGTCTATTTCTGTGTTTATTTTTAGCGTACATTGGCGCAGAGTGCGGTTTTTAACAGAAGTCACTTGTGGTAAGTGATGTCGTTTTCTTCCCTGCCATCTTCGCTAAATCAGTATGATCATCAAGTAAAGAAGACCAAAAATTCAGAATATTTCGTTCCTTGAAAATTTTACGTAACTACACCTGTAGAAAATTTTCTAAAACTGCCCGCTTAAACGGAATTAAATTATTGCATTTGACTAACATCGACAGAAAATGAATCTCTAATAAAATTTTTATCTGAGATGGGTTTTGGGGAATATTCAAAGAAACTTTGTCGTAAATCGTGGAAATGTCGAGTTGATGTCTAACAATGTGAGATGATACTAAAGTCGTTTTGTATATGCAGGCAACAATGTGGAGATTAATGAATGAATTTTAGTTTCCGTTTGAGAAACATCGTTCTCGTAGTTGTAATGTCTTTATCATAACTAACATTTCGTTTCTCAATTCTATCATAAAAGTTAATTCCTCTAACTCCAATGCAGTCTGCCACCACGCCACCGAGCGAAGTGGCGCATTGGGAGAACGACGGTTCATACCCCTGTCCGGTCTTCCAGATTTAGGTTTTTCGTGATTTTCCTAAATCACTTAAGGCAAATGCAGTGATGGTTCCTACGAAGAGGCCACAACCGATTTACTTCCATATCCTTCCGTAATGTGAGCTTTTGTTCCATCTCTAATGACCTCATTTTCGACGGGTCGTTAAACTATAATCTTCCTTTCTTCCTCTTTTCTTCTTCGGCATCCCCAGTACCTTTTCTGTTTCACTTCTCGAGAATAGGGTAGGGATTATGTTCGATGTGGCTTGTTGGCAAAACTGGTGACACAAACCAAACGTCTGAACGTTCGAGGAAGACATTCTAGATACATATTTCTCATAACGTATTGCAAGCTATAATGATCGCCAGTTGACATGGTCACAAATCAAAAACTTATCGAAACTCAGCTTAAAAGTGATCATATGTTTCTTATGTGTATCTGCATTAACGGGAAACCTCACTAAAATCTTACGGATCTCAGAGATACATGGAGTAGAGGTTGAGGACCACTCACCTCTGGTAATTACTCCAAGCAGACTTCTGTCTTCAAATTTTTCTTCACAATGGAATATAAGTATCAGGAATGTTTCCATCAATCAATAGCCGTACCGCTGCGAATAATAGTGGCATTGTAATCATGAATTGAAGTGTAAAGCAGCTTACAAAACTAAAACTCAGTCAGGCTCTTATCATCAACGGAGTCCATGTCGAACTCTGTTCCGAATTTGGTAAAGAATTTCCTTCCCAAGAGACGATAAATTACAGTATGTCCCTTGAGCACAGCAATATTGCCAGCGACTGGAAGAGTACAGGTCACACCGACCCATGACGAAAAGGAACTGCAGCTGATCCACAGAACTACCCTCCTACAATGCTCACATCTATTCGTAGCAAAATCGTAGAACATACCATGACTTCAAAACTTTATAAGCTACCTGGAATAAAATAACTTTCTCCATGAAAATTGGTATTGGTCGCAAAAACGTCGGTCACGAGGCACTGAACACGAGTTCTCTTCACACGATATATCCTCAATGCCAAAACGATGTCGATTCTATTGTGTCTCACTGTTTAGAAGCACAAAACGCGTGGGTGTTTTCAGCTCGTTACTAAACGCAAATAAATAGGAGGTGAAGGAGTCCAGGTTGCAATAATATGCGGTACGGCGCACTGTTGGAGAGAAGGATTATTATTCAAGAAACACATAGTACTATTAAATTACTTATCTTCAGTAGTTTGTAGGACTGCAGCTGCGGCTATGAACTGACAAGCACGTAACATGGAATACCATGAACTAATACAACATATTCTCAGGGACTAAGACTGATGGGCCCTCCTCAGAGAATCAATGCAAACATTACAGAACTGGTTGAGGGCCGATTATGAAAGTGCGTCTGCCTAGGTTGAAACCTAGCTAAGAAGTGAACGAGGCACACTCCAGTTCCGTCGAGCTGCACAGCCCGCTAGAGTGCGCTGTGCTCGGCAGACGACAGGCTGCCAACCTTGTATTGGCGCGGCGTTGTAGTAGTATCTATGGCAATGATATTACAGATTCGGGGTCTCTAGACTTTCGGTGCCACATGGATGCCTTCTAAAAAAAGTACTGTAATATGAGATATTTAACCAGGTTTACGAGTGAGTCGAAATTGCCTGGAAGGTTGGGCGCAGCACGTTATCCTGGATGGAGAGTCGTTTAAAGACACACATGTTACTGATTTGGTGAGTATCACCACTTGCAGTCTCAGGTATTTCGCACTTCATGCAGTTACCTCTCAGTAAATTTTGCCCGTTAAAGTTTGCAGT
The DNA here is from genome assembly GCF_021461385.2 of Schistocerca piceifrons. NCBI lineage: Eukaryota > Metazoa > Arthropoda > Insecta > Orthoptera > Acrididae > Schistocerca > Schistocerca piceifrons. Next base: position 196,978,223 of record NC_060149.1, read on the forward strand.
AGTATCCAGCAATATCTAGACAAAATGTCAGTTTGGTGCAAATTTCATCCTCCTCCAAAGGAAGCAAAGCTACGCGCTCTGGTCCTGATCATCCACTCGTGACCGACCGACCATCGTGTCGTCCTCTGCCAGTGGCGTTATCGGTTGCGTGGGGTATGTTTTCAGCACACATCTCTTCCGGCCATTGTCGGCTTTTTTGACCCTGGAGCCGCTACTTCTCCCTCAGTTGCCCTCACAGGGCTAAGTGCACCCTATTCCAGTAGTCTACCAGGAAAAACTCCCTGGCAGTACCGGGACTCAAACCTGGGTCCTCCACGTACCAACCAGAGACACTACGTAGGCAGACGAGCTAGCTTTTCATGTAAGTTATCTTATCATTTGACCCCAGGATTAAACAGTTTCAATCAGTCAGTCAAGTGATACAAATAGGCCAACTTTGGAGTAACGGCGTGTAGATATATAGGGTGAGCAAAATAAGACTGGTCCGGGAGATATATCGTGCAACTTAAGATAAGCAGAGCAGCTTACTTCACCTGTCCCCCCTGTGAATGATTTAAGCTGAGTTGCCTGTCTTAAAGTGCACGCCGGCCGGTGTGACCGAGCGGTTCTAGGCGCTTCAGTCCGGAACCGCGCGACCGCTACGGTCGCAGGTTCGAATCATGCCTTGAGCATGGATGTGTGTGATGTCCTTAGGTTAGTTAGGTTTAAGTAGTTCTAAGTTCTAGGGGACTGATGACCTCAGATGTTGAACCCCATAGTGCTCAGAGCCATTTGAACCATTTTTTTTTAAAGCTCACAAAATATTTATCAAATGTTCAAATGGCTCTGAGCACTATGGGACTTAGCATCTGAGGTCATCAGTCCCCTAGAACTACCTAAACCTAAATAACCTAAGGACATCACACACATCCATGCCCTAGGCAGGATTCGAACCTGCGGTCGCGCGGTTTCAGACTGAAGCGCCTAGAACCGCTCGGCAACAACGGCCGGCAAATAATTGCCAGGCGAGTCATTTTGCCCACCCTGTATGAAGTACTACAACCACTCACTTGTAGATAAAGTAAATACGAATAGGGGGCTACGATTCATCTGTGGGATACTGGAAATCTGTAGTCTGTCTGCAAAAGAGGTTGCACAAAAAACGCTTTTACAGCCCAATTGAATGCTGTGCTAGTGTATCGGACCTATGTCAGGTCAGCTGTCGGAGAACACCGAGTGTATACAATTAGGGGCGATGCTAAGGGAGACATGCTTATATGATAAGCGAGACTGCGTAACAAAAATGTTGAAAAGTCTTAACTGGCAGATATGCAGAGATAAACACTGTACATGTTGAGAGAGCAGCGCGGAGCGGCCCCGCTGTTAGAGGCGCCATGTCACGAAATGCGCGGCCCCTCCCGCCGGAGGTTCGAGACCTCCATCGGGCGTGTGTGTGTGTGTGTGTGTGTGTTGTCCTTAGCGTAAGTTTAAGGTAGTTTAAGTAGTGTGTAAGGCTAGGGACCGATGACCTCAGCAGTTTGATCCCTTAGGAATTCACACACACTTTCTTCCGAGAACTTCCTTCCAAAATTTTATAACCAACTTTCATGCAGAAACTACGAATATTCAAATGTTCAAATGTGTGTGAAATCTTATGGGACTTAACTGCTAAGGTCATCAGTCCCTAAGCTAAACTACGAATATTCTGCAGCCTCCTACGTACCAGTCTATAGAGACAGCGCAGACGACATTGCTATGGCATACAGTACAGTTATTTTTGTACCTGTAAATAGGTGAATAGGACGAGAAGTTTCCGTATTATATGGTACCTTCTACTACTCACTCGACTGTAATTCAAAGAGTATAGAAGGAAATGCAATCTGTCACGACTCGACAACACCGGGCCAGATATAAATTGCGTTTCGCTGTGTAAATAATAAGCAGAGTGAAGCGACTTCATAGGTTGTACCATTGCTTCCTGGGGCAGACCACACTTCGTCTTGTACTGTGCTACTTAAACAGCAGCTGATGCGTTGTGGTCCTAGACGGAGCAGTAGGGTACGACCGAGCGCCGTGTCATCCTCTGTCAGTGGCGTCGTTGTATACGTTATGGAGAGGCATGTGATCAGCACACCCCCCCTCCCGGTCGTTGTCGGGTTTCTTGACCATGGAACGCTACTACTCGATCAAGTAGGTCCACAATAGGCCTCTCACCGAGGAAAAATCCCTGCCAGTACCAGCAGTCGAATCCGGATCCTCCACGAGGAAATTAGCCGCACTGACCATTCAGCCACGGAGGCGGCCAATTTCCGGTAAAGCGGAATAATAATTATTTCGACCGGATTAGCTAGTCTACCCACAGCGACAGCTTCCAGGAATAAATTGTACGCGTATTTCAATAGCGAGCCTTTTCTGTCTTCTCTCAGTATGTCACAGCCTCGCAAGTAGGTACCGTGCAATTAGGTTAATACAGTAGTCGAAATTCTCGAAGAATGCTGCGAAGAATGTGCCTAATCTGTATTTCGCTGTTGAATATTCGCTTCACGGAATTTTCTTGTACGCTTATTGCATTTCGGTTGAGAGCTGGGTTCTGTTACCCACGACACGCTTTGGCACCTCTTGTGGTTCTCGTTCATTTCTCTTTATACTGGCGGCAAGCCAGCCTTGTCACAGCGCGCTCACGGTGCTGCCATCTCAGCTCCCCACCTCAATCCACTTAGTGTATTGTCACACTCGTTCTGTGTACCTGCCCTGCTTTAGAGCGTACTGTGTGATACATCTGGACAAAATACTGGAGAATACGCTCTACGGTCTAACAACTACAGAGCCCTGGGATACACTGTTTGTCTTCAGTTTTCAGAACGACGCAAAACCAAGGATTAAAACTAAATGCAAAGAACTCCGAATTAACTTCAGTGTCCCACCAAAAATTAATTAGTCCAGAAATCCACGAACGATCGTCCCCTGCTCTTCTGGACGGTATCCCAACGCTGTGTAAGAAAACGGTGAAGAACTGGGCTCTAGCTCTGGACGAGCATATCAGTTGGGCAGAAAATATGTATACAGTATGTGAAAAGTAAATTCATTCTGCTGAATCTCCACAACTGCACGAGTACTGAAAACTCTAAATGGTTAGATCTAACAACGAATGCTTGTGTTGGTTATAACTGCAACATCTTTCTATTTCAATGTGTCAGTGATTCATATCCGCAGTTTGGACGGATGCGGTCGTGCAAGTTAGGTGAGTAGTATACGCTATGTCTAATTCAACGGCTCTTAAATATGTTTTCCCATTTGTAAAAAAAAACGCCTTCTCCATTGCTGCTGCCTGCTCGTGGAACAAGCTATCCCACACTGCACGTGCAGTACAGTATTGTTTTAAGGTAAAGCTAATCTACACTCTGTGACCAAAGATATACGGTCACTCGTATGTCTTGCGGAGCTTACTGCAAATGTCGCGAGATGCAGACACGTCAGGCGGGGAACAGTAAGTTGTCAGCAGAGAAACAGTAGCACCACAACGGGTTGGTCATGAGAGTTCAGTCATTTGGAGAGTGTACCAGTCATTGCACGGCATCTGAGTAATAGATTTGTTAGGGACATTTCAACCCTTCAAAAGCCGACCGAGTCGAATGATGATAATGTGACTGTGAAGTGGAAACACAGACGATCAACCACAGCTAACCCGAGACCAGACCGAGAGTGGTAGCGCAGTGGTTAGAGTACTGGACTCGCTATCGAGAGGACGACGATTCAAACCCGCATCCGACCATCCTGATTCAGGTTTTCCCTGATTTCCCAAAATCGCTTAAGGCAAATGCCGGGATAGTTGCTTCGAAACAACACGGCCGCTTTCCTTCTCCATCCCTCCCTAATTCGAACTTGTGTTCCATCTCTAATGTCACAAACTGCGACAGGGTCGCAAAAAGAACAGTGACCCGAATATAGAATAACTTTCCTTTACTTCACGTCTATGGTCACGATTTTTTTTTTTTTTTTTTTTTTTTTTGTAATCAGGCTACCGGTTTCGGTCTATAATGACCATCTTCAGATCTGTTTTATAAAAACATGTCCTAATATGCTACAGATCTGAAGATGGTCATTATAGACCGAAACCGGTAGTCTGATAGCAGAGAAATATGTGACCATAGATGTGAAGGAAAGGAAATTTATTCCATCTCTAACAATCTCGTTATCGACGGGCCGTTAAACTCTAATCTCCTCCTCCTCCTTCTCCTTTTCCTCCTCCAAGATCAGGCAGACCTCATATACTGACGGACATGAACGTTCGAGTATTGCGGAGGATGGTTGTAAAAAATCGCATGAAATCAGCGGGAGGAATGACTCGTGCGTTCCAAAGTGCTTCCACCAATCCAGCTAACACATTTTCTTTATTGTTATTTTAAACCTTTACAAAAGGTAGGCCGGCAGCGGCCTATCCACACCGCTCTTCGGCCACAGAAGAAAACATACAAGAAACATGAAGACATAAAAACAGCCGCTCGGGATTAGCTGAGCGGTCTCGGGCGCTGTAGTCATGGACTGTGCGGCTGGTCCCGGAGGAGGTTCGAGTCCTCCCTCGGGCATGGGTGTGTGTGTTTGTCCTTAGGATAATTTAGGTTAAGTAGTGTGTAAGCTTAGGGACTGATGACATTAGCAGTTAAGTCCCATAAGATTTCACACACATTTGAACATTTTTGAACATAAAACAGATGCACAAGTAGGGTAAAAACAGGAGACAGACAAATGAAAGAGAAATGAAGGCACTGGTCGCACAGCGAAGTTCAACTCAGTGCACAATCGTAGACAGACAGTTGAACACGTGAACGTAGGAGCACTGACGAAGAAACACCGTTGCACTAAGACAAAGAGAAACACTAACACAATGATAGCGATCTTTGGTGCACTATAAACACACTGTTGCACGAAAAAAAGGGGAGGGGGCTGCCACAGGGAAATACAGGTGGGTAGGGGCGAGGGGGGGAAAGATGCCTGGTGGAGAGAAGATGGGAGGGAGAGGGGAGAGGGTATGGGGGGGTGTGGAAGTCCGTGGATAGGGGAGGAGAGGGAGAGAGGAGGGAGGAGGGAGGAAGTGAGGAAGGAGAGAAGAGAAATAGGGTGCCCTGGAGAAAAAACACAGGAGGCGGAAGGGGAGGATTAAATCTGGTAGGAGGGGTAGACAGAGGGAACGAGGGCATCTTCCGGGAGGGGAAGTTGGCGGAAGCCACCTTGGGCAAGGGTATGGAGTGTGGTAAGATGGAGAGTGGGTGGGATGCAGGTGCACAGGCGCGGCAGCGGATGGGGGTGGGAATGGATGGGAGAGACAAGAGGGTGAGGGGGATCAAGTTTACAGGAGGTTTAAAGGATTCGTATCCGTTCAAGGAAGAGGTGTGGGAAAGGGATTAAGTTGTAGAGGATCCATGTGGGAGATGGGAGGCAGATGCGATAGGCAAGGCAGAGCACATGGCGTTCCAGGATTTGAAGAGACTTGTAGAAGGTAGGAAGGATGGAGATCCAGGCGGGATGGGCATAACAGAGAATGGGGCAGATGAAGGAATTATAGCTGTGGAGGATTGTGGAGGGGTCCAGACCCCATGTGTGGCCAGAAAGGAGCTTGAGGAAGTGGAGTCGGGAGCGTGCCTTGGCTTGGATCGTCCGGAGATGGGGGATCCAGGTCAGGCGACGGTCAAGGGGAATACAAGAACTGGGTGAGGGGAGTTACAAGGAATGGGGTACGGCAGTCGAGCAGCTCCTCATAAGCCACACACTTTTCTGTAGTCAAAGCTGAGTGACTTGAGGTGGTGTAAAGGGCGAAAAGGGCGACTCCACTGGACAGAGCACAGGGCATGACTGAAAACGAGTGAACTGGAGTGACGGATCAGCCTCTACCTTGCGGCAGTCCGATGGAAAGGTTTGGATTTGACGACTGCCTGGAGAACGTGGCCTGCCATCGCGTGTAGCGACGACAGCAGAGAACAGGGGAAGTACGTCGACTTCGCTCAAACCACAACACATGTTATCACTACATTCTCTGGCTTCGGCTCTCGAGGGAGAATGGGCTGCAATCTCTACACAGACATTATCACACATTTAAAATGTCCTCAGGAGAGATCAAGCCGTCATAAAATCGTTTTCTAAAGCACGTTCCGCTGCAGCTCATTTCTCGGGATAACGTAGGCGAATGCATCTCTCGTGTTCCATACGATGCTGTTCAATAGTAAGTACAGTCTGTCTGATGTAGAACTGTCCAGACCCACACGGTATTTTATATAGGCCTACTCCTGGCGTGCTGAGTCCAGCATCGCCTTTCACAAGCCTCACTGGCTGTCGAATTTTAGCCGGTGTCATGTGGCGCAATAACAGGAAAGACCAGCCGGCTTCTAAAGAACCATAAAATCGATACGCTTTTTAGAGCACAGGCTAAGATTCGACAGGTAATGAGGCACGTGAAAGACGATGTTGGACTCAGAACGCCAGGAGTACGCCTATATAAAATACCGTGTGGGTGTGGACAGCTCTACATCAGACAGACTGCCGGCCGGAGTGGTCGAGCGGTTCTAGGCGCTACAGCCTGGAACCGTGCGACCGCCACGGTCGCAGGTTCGAATCCTGCCTCGGGCATGGATGTGTGTGATGTCCTTAGGTTAGTTAGGTTTAAGTAGTTCTAAGTTCTAGGGGACTAATGACCACAGCAGTTAAGTCCCACAGTGCTCAGAGCCAATTGAACCATTTTTTCAGACAGACTATACGTACGATTGAACAGCACCGTGTGGAACACGAGAGATGTTTTCGCCTACGGTATCCTGAGAAATCAGCGGTGGCGGAACGTGCTTTAGAAAACGGACACTGAATTGTATTTGCCGAGGCGTCTGCTACTGCGTTGACTCCCAGTTTTAGGAACAGTGTTAGAAAAGCGATCGAGACCCTCAATAAATACGGCGGCCTGCAGCTAAGCACAGCTTGGAACCCGGCGATCTGAGAGCTGAAGCGGGCACGGCAAGCGCGCAATCAAAACATTACCATATATGGCCCTGGAGCGAGCACCAGTGACGTCACTGAAGACAGCGCGGCTATATAAGGGCGGCAGCATCAATCATTCGAGTCACCACTTGACAATGGCCGAAAGGTCATGGGTTTTAAACCACTGGATGCGGCTGGAAGCCCAAGAACATTTTATCAGTATATATCGTCGCGAAACGATATAGTCGTATATTCATAATTTTTCCCTAATAAACCGATGTAAATTGTCACTAGTCCCTGTAAAATGCTCAAATTTGGTTGCAGTTTGGATTAGTTCTCTTGTCGTTTGTCAGTCAATCTTCACCTGGCTTCATAACTTGCATTTCTATCACGTTGCCGCGCGGGATTAGCCGCAAACATGGACTGTGCGGCTGGCCCCGACGGATGTTCGAGTCCTCCCTCGGGCATGGGTGTGTGTGTTTGTCCTTAGGATAATTTAGGCTAAGTAGTGTGTAAGCTTAGGGACTGATGACCTTAGCAGTTAAGTCCTATAAAATTTCACCCACACACACACAAGATTTAGCTTTAAGGATGGGGTGGAACTACCCCCGGCAGTTTGGCCGGTTTTGTCGCATACGATTTCACACACATTTGAACACATAATTCTATCACGTTTCTCTCGCTGTTCCACCCCTTCCCACACGTCCGTCGACGTGATCCTACAATTTATTGCTGCGAGTACTCGCCTGCAACTTACCTTTATATTTTTTATGGTTTACACATCTGAACATAAACTGTGGTATTTTCCAATGTAACTGCTACTTCACTATTTATGCGACAATAATTTCCACGTGTTGAATTCCATATTCAAAGTAAGACCTCTTATAACTCATGGTTCGTAATGGATGTAATGCAAATTCTACATCTACATCAACATCTACATTGATACTCCGCAAGCCACCCAACGGTGTGTGGCGGAGGGCACTTTACGTGCCACTGTCATTACCTCCCTTTCCTGTTCCAGTCGCGTATGGTTCGCGGGAAGAACGACTGTCTGAAAGCCTCCGTGCGCGCTCTAATCTCTCTAATTTTACATTCGTGATCTCCTCGGGAGGTATAAGTAGGGGGAAGCAATATATTCGATACCTCATCCAGAAACGCACCCTCTCGAAACCTGGCGAGCAAGTTACACCGCGATGCAGAGCGCCTCTCTTGCAGAGTCTGCCACTTGAGTTTATTAAACATCTCCGTAACGCTATCACGGTTACCAAATAACCCGGTAACGAAACGCGCCGCTCTTCTTTGGATCTTCTCTATCTCTTCCGTCAACCCGACCTGGTACGGATCCCACACCGATGAGCAATACTCAAGTATAGGTCGAACGAGTGTTTTGTAAGCCACCTCCTTTGTTGATGGACTACATTTTCTAAGCACTCTCCCAATGAATATCAACCTGGTACCCGCCTTACCAACAATTAATTTTATATGATCATTCCACCTCAAATCGTTCCGCACGCATACTCCCAGATATTTTACAGAAGTAACTGCTACCAGTGTTTGTTCCGCTATCATATAATCATACAATAAAGGATCCTTCTTTCTATGTATTCGCAATACATTACATTTGTCTATGTTAAGGGTCAGTTGCCACTCCCTGCACCAAGTGCCTATCCGCTGCAGATCTTCCTGCATTTCGCTACAATTTTCTAATGCTGCAACTTCTCTGTATACTACAGCATCATCCGCGAAAAGCCGCATGGAACTTCCGACACTATCTACTAAGTCATTTATATATATTGTGAAAAGCAATGGTCCCATAACACTCCCCTGTGGCACGCCAGAGGTTACTTTAACGTCTGTAGACGTCTCTCCATTGATAACAACATGCTGTGTTCTGTTTGCTAAAAACTCTAGAATATCGGGTGAGATGGAAGAGAGGACTTAATGGCACTAATATTTCCACGATAAATAAATAAATAAACGTGGAATCCAAGATGCAGACCTCAAGAGCCTGGATTTCGGTCACCATTGGCTCATCTTACGTAGACCTAACTGGTAACGCCTTTGAGTGCCGTAGCACATGATTTATCAAACATATAAAACTGCAATAATATGCAAAAAGACATTGCAGTGCTGAAGTCCAAGTGGCTATTGAGTTAAATGGAATTATTCGAGATGTATTTACAGCTGTTTAATGTTCCTGCATGAATTCACAACTGCAAGCGCTTTTCCCGCTTTTAATGCGCCCCCTGGTAGTCGGAAACCGGAAAGTCGTTCAGATGCTCCGTTGAAGCCTGTGGGACCACCTTGATCTCCCCAAAACGTGCTTCCAGGATCCATATAAGCTTCGAGAAACTTATCTCCGTTGATGATTTTTTTTCGGTTTAACACAACATTAGATGACACTACTTTAATCGAAGATTCGCTTGTTGACTCTCGACGTGACAACTAAACGCACGTTTACCACGAGCGAGATCTAGTCTCCATAAAAGTTCAGCGGCAACTGAGCTGGATCTCCAGAACACCACCACCCACCACTAATCACGCTCATAGAGACTGCTATTGACCTGAGAATGAGTTCCCGTACTTAAGGGCGGAAGTCCGACACTGGCCTACTGGCCTGAGTGTAGCAAGAGTACAAACTTATTTCGCCGCAGGCGTAGGTCGTCCGGATAGTTTCTGATATGGTCCCAGTTGCCATAAAAAAACGCCAACGCAGACATTAGCTGTAAATAACAATCTTTATTCAGAACGTTACTGTGCCCTTGCGTTTACAAAAAGTCATGTACACTCTATTTCTAACAACAAAAGTTACATATTTCACTTCACTTTGAACTACATCATTCTTAGCAGGCTCATCACCAGCAGTTTGCAAACCAATATAAAAAGGATTAACACCTTGGAATATCTTATATTTTGCTCGACATTGGGTCTCGAGATCTGTCCATGATTTTACTTTAGAAATGTCAGCACTTGTCTCGGGTTTGGAATACGTTACAAATTTGAATCGATTTTTTCTAGTGTACTTACGCCAAGGAACGCCAGATGAACGTTCCGGTCTAAGACTAAATGGACCTATTTTATTGCTACAGGCTATACGCACTTTTTCCAAAGCACCTTGGTCTTCAAAAATTTTCTTATTTGCCCTATCATCCAATGTTAAACGTTCCACTCGTACATTAATTCTATATACATACGTTACTACTTTATTAATTATTACTGATGCATATTTGTTAGCAAAGAACTTAAACTCATCTGTTATGTCATAATGTTTTAATGTAGTGAAATTCATGGCATTCTCATCATATTTCTCAGTGGCCCCCATCTTTCCATATTCGAACCTAGCTGAATCAGACTGCGTATATTCGGTGCGCCACCTAGACATCCGACTGAAAATAGGCCTACTGAGAATCGTCCGACGGCGTATCCAACGCCTCGGGGGTGCAGCGCGACCCCTGCGGTTCATCTTCATCCGACGAAACGCAAATAACTTCCTCCGGGGCCTCCATATCCGACGAGTCCGACGCCACTTCCGCCTTCATAGATAAACAATGAATAATATGACAATCAGCATGCACTACGTCCAAACGTGATATTAGGGCTTCATCACCTATAGAAAATTCATTTGACACAAATATTACCAAGCCTCGATGTTTTATAACCATACCTGGCTTGTTCTTCACATTAACAGTTACAGGTCGTCCCTCAACTATGCGCTTCAAAATTGACGCATAAGGACGCCACCTAGACCACTCGAATTCTTCAAACACAATTACATTATGAACACGAGGATCGTATCCGCCAAATCCGAATTCGGAACAAAACAGAAGATATACTTGTTGTTTGCGAGACAAGATTTTTTCAGTCAAAGTGGACTTGCCGATATTTGTGTCGCCATAGAGATATAACTGTTTTTTACGCACCACCTTGGACCGAAAGGCCTGGTTATACCAGCGTACCACGCGGCCCGCCCAGCCATTATACTGCAAATGACACTCGGACAACGACCTCACTATAACCTTCTTAGCCTGAAAGGATTCAAAGTATTTTTCAATAAAACGAATGCGTGACCAGTTATTAACTAAAAAGGGGTCAGTATAATCTATAAAATTAGTACGTTCGGCCCACCTTCGAACACGAACATTAAAAGACAAAGCCGAATCATTACAATTTGAAATGGGTTCGGCATCATATTTTGTAATATAAATCAAAGCTGTTTTCCTACTCCTACATTTTTGAACGTCAAATACAGCATTTATACTATGCCTAATGGAATAAGGTGTGCCCACAGGTATTACGATTTTCGACAGGGACGGTACAGGCCTTTATGGTATAATTGTTAGAACTTCAGTGAATAAAAACCTCAAAGTCCTGCTCAGACACACAGCCGAAGACCAACCTAGAAAATGGCCTCACGGACAGTGAGGTCTCCCAATCAGGGTAGAACAAAATATAGGCTTGTTTACAAGTTGTCTAAGGAAAAAGGACGGTGGCACTGTACCTGTCAGTATGAATATTGTTTACATTTTAGGTGGCAAGCACTGTCACGGTTGTATTATGTGTTGGACATTTCAGGATGGCGTACAACTTACGTACCGCTCTGGGATTCCGAAGAAGCCAGTATGAAAATGCTACCAGTAGTAGTCAACAAGCCGAGGATATCCAACATAACACAGCTTCTAATCCGACGGAGCACCGGTCACGTGACGATGCTACACATCACCACTTTGACGACGGATGGGAGATGTCGCTGTCGCGCATGCCAGCGCACTTACTCGGAGCTGCAGTAACTAGTAGTTTGTCCAGTAGATAAGTTCCAGTACTTACTGGACGCAAAATTTATGTCCTTATAACCTGCATTTCAGTTTTATAACACTCACTATGACTATCTCAACTCGTGTCATTCTTACACTTTTATTTGTCGTCCTGTTGGTTGACGTTAATCCAACGTGCTTATTTACATTGCCAACCCAGCAACTCTCGAATGATTTTGCGCATTTTACGGCCGTGCGTTAGGATCGGCAGTACGCTCTCTCTCCTTCGAGTACACTAGAAATTTCCTTATGACTACAGAATTTGATTATCAATTGAAAAGACATTTTTATACTCCCAATTTACTTATTTCTCCGTCTGCAAGGAGCTTTATTTAACATGTATACATGATGTCATCAATTATTTTCGTACATAAATACTAATATTTCATACTGTCTTCTCAGAATGATGATAAATCATTTTCGTTTCCAGCTAATTATCCACTGTTCTTTCATGCTCACCGCTTCCTTAGCGGACGTCACTAATGCCATGCCTTGTGTGATGGTGCGGCCTCACTAGCTCATTTGCAGCTAATCTGTGTAAGCCAGCTTAACGAGTGGCGGATGGCGCTTAAAGTAGCAATTTCTTTTCCCCCTTTTCTCTTCTACTCACAAATGGTCCGCCGGAAGAACGACTGTAAGCACCCCTCCCCCCCCCCCCCCACCCACCACTCCCCAGATGAGTAATAATTTCACTGATTTCACCATCATGCTAATTTCGAGAGGTGTTTGCGAGGAGAAGTAGTATGTTGCTGTCTCTTCTGGCACGTTGTGATCTCGGGAGCTTAACGGTAAAATTTTCTACAGTGAATAACCCCATTCGTGTTGGGCCTACCGGGCGAGGTGGCGCAGTGGTTAGCACACTGGACTCGCATTCGGGGGGACGACGGTTCATACCTGCGTCTGGTCATCCTGATATAGGTTTTCCGTGATTTCCCTAAATCGCTTCCGGCAAATGCCGGAATGGTTCCTTCGGAAGGGCGCCACCGACTTCATCCCCCTTCCTTCCCTAAACCGATGGGACCGATGACCTCGCTGTTTGGTCCACTCCCCCAAACCAACCATCTTGTTGCGTTTGCCATTGGAGTGTAACTGGAGTCGTGGAGCACAGAGGACGCCTGTAGCCGTATCAGTCTGTGTGTCATACACACTAATTTAGTTTAGTTTCTATTTGGCACGTACTTCCTAGAGAAAGTGAATTTTACCTGTTTATTTTACTGCGTAGACTAGCGTTTACTAACTTGCTCTTAAGTTCTTTTTGCGTAAATTTTAATTCATCTCTGTGTGAGACGATCGCCGTAGTGTATTTATTTCCTGCAGCAACCTTTGTATTAGCGGAGTTTCTAGTAAAAAGTAACTGTTGATACAAATATTTTCAGTCGAAAAATTTATTTTTGATTTGAGAGCTAGCGGATCTTGCAGTCTTAGGCTGTAGTGACAGCTCTCCACAACGGATTTTAGTGTCTGTTTATTCTTCTCGTTTATACTTGTCGTACATTCCAACCTCAGTAACGCCACAGTCGGGTAATTCTCTCTTTTGCGGGAGCCTGTTTGTGCTTCCGCAATTACTCCTCACTGCTTGAGATATTACTCAGTTTTTTTTTTTTTTTTTACGCACACGCACAGTACGATATAGGTATGGACTGTGCTTTTTGTGAACGGACACAAGGACAATTAGCTGCTGTCCGTAAATAGCTGGAGCCTACAATGTCTTCTGTCTACTGCTCAAAGCTGCGGCGACATCAGGGCTCCAGTGTCGAGACTTGCAACACCGTCGATGTCGTTGCGATGCCCTGGTGACCAGGTTGTCGCTCCATCTTCTGATACGCAACGTCTGGCCGGTTTTACGTCACTCGAGAGTAAGTAGAGGGCAGTGGTGGGTCACTGGGCACCAGGCGAAAGAGGTAACAGGCCGCACGGCTGGCTCCTTACGCCTTGGCAATGAGTACGAGGAGCTACTTCGTGTTGACAATACTTCTGAGCTAGCACGGGATGCCTCTCCTGTAGGAGTTTCCTGCTCAGGCCAGACGAGTGCAAGGGATGGGTATGCTAGTGATTCGGAGCTCCAACGCTACGCGGCTAATGGAGCCTCTCAGGAAAATAACATGCAGGGTGAGCAACAATGTCAGAGTGCACTCAATATGTTTGTCGGCGGGGTTCAAATGTTTCAAATGGCTCTGAGCACTATGGGTTCAAAAAATGGTTCAAATGGCTCTGAGCACTATGCGACTTAACTTCTGAGGTCATCAGTCGCCTAGAACTTAGAACTAATTAAACCTAACCAACCTAAGGACATCACACACATCCATGCCCGAGGCAGGATTCGAACCTGCGACCGTAGTGGTCACGCGGTTCCAGACTGTAGCGCCTAGAACAGCTAGACCACCGCGGCCGGCTGTCGGCGGGGTCCGGTGCGAGACGTGGTAGAGGCAGCTCTGCTGGCGGCTATCGAGAACAAACCCGGCAACAAATAGTGGCACATGTCGACAAGAATGATGCTTGCCACTTGGGTTCTGACGTCATCCTCAGTTACTTTCTGTGGATAACAACTACAGTCGCTTAGCAGTGGAAAGGCATCAGGACTAGATGAGATACCTGTAAGATTAGACGAAAGAACTTGTTCCCCTTCTAGCAGAAATATATCGTAGGTTGCTGGAACAACGAAGGGTACACAGAGATTGGGAAAAAAAGCACAGGTCATTCCCGTTTTCAGGAGGTTCCTAGGACAGATGGACATAATTATAGGTCTGTATCGCTGACGTCCATCTGTTGTAGAATTACAGGTCATTTTTTATGCTCATACATTATGAAGTTTTTGAAGAATGAAAATCTCCTCTATAAAAATCAACATGGATTCCACAAACGTCACTCTAAACGGAATCAAATCGACAGATGGAAAGGTAATTTCCAGAGTACCATAAGGAAGTATGAAAGGACGGTTACTGTTTACAATGTATATAAATGATCTAGTAGTAAGCGTCGGATGGTCTCTAAGGCTGTGCGCAGATGATGCGCTTGTCCATACGAATACAGCAACACCAGAAGACACTATCAATTTGCAGAATGACCTGCAGAGGACTGATGGAATGGCGCATTCCCTGACATGACACTGAACGTAAATAAAAGTAACATATTGCGAAAACTCCATCGATTGGTTGTTCTGTCGGTTCTAGGCAGAATATTTTACACTTATGAATGAAGACAGATACGACACAGGTGCTATACTCTACAGTATTTATTATTTATTTCACAGGCCAGTTTTCGGCTATTAAGCCACCACAAGGCACAAAATACTGAAAATCTTTTCCGGAAACCAGTAGTCCACACTTGTAGGAGCATTTTGGTCCCTTTATTTGGAAATTTTTGGTAAGATCTTATGGGACTAAATTGCTGAGGTCATCGGTCCCTAAGCTTACACACTACTTACTCTAACTTAACCTAACTTACGCTAAGGACAACACTCACATTCATGCCCGAGGGAGGACTCGAACCTCCGAAGGTGGGGAACCGCGCGAACCGTGAAATAAACCCCTAGACCGCGCGGCTACCCCGAGCGCCCTGTCTCTTTATTAAATTATGAGGAAGAGTATTTCTCTCGGACAGTTGAAATGCTGCGCATCGCAGATCCTTGATTGCTGCGTTGAAAAATCATATCTTCAACAACAGCAGCGGATCATGATCTTCCTTTCCTTATTTCGAGGTAAAAATGACTGAAACCCTCCAACTGCGCTCTTGTTGTTAATAGCCCGTAGATTTTTCTTCCTAATTCTCCTCTTCAAGGTATTCCTTAGAATTCGATAAATGGTTGCAGCAATTTCGAAAGTCATACCCTCCGTCACTACCTGTATTGCTCTGTCCATATCACATGGATCCCATTCGCTTATAAATGTACACCGCTAAACGGAAAAAATTAATATTCATTATATACTCGAGAAGCCACTTAGGGTGTATGGTGGAGGGTACCACGTACTGCTACTAGTCATTTCCTACCCTGTTCCACTCGCAAATAGAGCAAGGCAGAAACGTCTGTCTAAAAGCCTCCGTACGAACCCTAATTTATCGTCCCTTATCTTCGTTGTCGTTACCCGAAATGTATGTTGATGGCAGTAGAATCTTTCTGCAATCGGCCTCAAATTCAGGTTCGCTAAATTTCCGCAATAGTACCTCGCGGAAAGAGCGTCATCTTCCTTCTAGGTATTCCCATACGAATTCACGAAGTACCTCTGTAGTACTTGAACGCTGATCGAACCTACCTATGACAAATCTAGCACCACGCCCCTGAATTGTTTCAATGCCTGGTTGGGATCCAAAACACTCGAACAGTACTCAAGAATGGGTCGCGCTAGCGACATATACGCCACCTTCTTTATAGATGAACAGCAGTTCCCCAAAATTATCCCAATAAAACGAAGTAGACAATTCGCTTTCCCTACAACCAATCTGATGTGCTCATTCCATTTCATATCGCTTTGCAAAGTCATGCCTAGATATTTAATCTAGATGACTGTGTTAGGTGGCACCCTGTTAATTCTGTATTCGAACGTTAAAGAATTGTTTTTCCTACATATACAATTTTCTGCATTTAGAGATAGTTGCCACTAATCACACCAACTATAAATTCTGTCTAAGTCATCTTATATACTCCTACAGTCACTCAACGACGACATCTTCCCGTACACCACAGCATCATCAGCAAACAGCTGTAAATTGTTGCTCACTCTGTCCGTCAGATCATTTATGTACATACAGAATAAGAGCGGTCCTATCACACTTCCCTGGGGAACTTCTGACCATAACCTTGTCTCTGATAAAAACTAGTCATCGAGGACAACGTACTGCGTTCTGTTACTTAAAATGTCTTCAAATCACTCATACCGTACGTTTATCAGCAGTATGGGGTGAGGGATCGTGTTAAACGCTTTCTGGAAATCCTGGGATATGGAATTTAATGACAAGCCGAGTTTCGCACGAGCTACGCTTTCTAAGTCAGTGCTGACTTGTGGACAGAAGCTCTTCTAACTCGAGGACATATGTTATATTAGAATTCCGATTGCGTTCAAGAATTCTGCAGCAAACCGATGTTAAGGATACTGGACGATAATTTAGCTGATCCGTTCTTTTATCTTTCTTATATACAAGAGTCACCTGCGCTTTTTTCAATTCTCTTGGGACCTTGCGCAGAGCGAGAGATTCGCAACAAATGCAAGCTAAGTAAGGAGCCAATGCCGTAGAGTAGTCTGTAAAACCGACTTGGGATTCCATCTGGACCTGGTGACTTATTTGTTTTCAAATCTTTCAGTTACCTCTGTACGCCACCGATGTCTGTTTCTGTGTCCTCCATGAGGGAGGCTGTACGACAGCCAAACGATGGTATGGCCAGCGTGAATGATTTCTTCAACATGAAATTTAAAACTTCAGCGTTCCTTTTGATGTCTTCTATTAGCAGCCCAGAGTGATCGACTAGTGACTGGATAGAAGTCTTTGATTTATTTAGTGATTTTGCGAATGATCAGAATTTTCTCGAGTTCTTAGCAAGATCTTTCGCTAAGGTATGACGGTGGAAGTAGCATGCTTCGCGCATTGATGTTCTTACGGACGCACGAATTTCTACCAACTTTTGCCTGTCAACAATTGTGCATTCGCTTTTGAACCGAGAGTGCGAAAATGTCAGTTTCCAGGGCATTTTCGGAATCTGATTATTAAATCATGGTGGGTTTTTTTCAATCCTTAATGCACTTTTTGGCACATGCGTCTCCAGAGTGCAATTTACAATCAATTTATACTTTGCCCGTAATTCCTCTACGTCCGTCATAATGGAGCCCTCCTAGGCTTCTTGTCGTATTTATTAACTTTAACAACCATCGTCGCTATGATCACATCATGATGACTAGTTCCTGTCTCTATATTGACACTATCGATAAGGTCAGGCCTGTTTGTACCTACAAGGTCTTAAATATTTCCATTCCTTGTGGGTTGTCTAACTAGTTGTTCAAGGTAGTTTTCGGAAAACATATACAAAAGTACTTCGCAAGACTGTCTCTCCATACCACCTGCAATGAATCCAGCGACGCCCCAGTCTATACTCGGTACAGTAAAGTCACCAAAAACTAATACTGAATTATATGTGTACTTTTGCGCTACTGAGCGTAGATTTCTCTTGAATGGTTCCTCAACTCTTACCGCGGATTCATATGGCCAACAAAAATATTCAATATATTACTTCAGTAGCAGACTTGTGTACAGATAACTTCACAGTCAGACCCAATTTCGACCTCGATAGATAAAATGTTTTGTTCGATAGCAATTAACACCTTCCCTCCCCCTCCCCCTCCCCCCCCCCCCCCTTCCTGTGCGTCTAGCCTGTCTTTTCGATATACGTTCCAAGCCTCGCTATATACACACATCAAAAAAAGTTTTGCATCATAACGGTTCCCAGAACTCCTGAAAATAGACGTTGACTGTGGATATTGTATCACAGACACAATCTCTTTGACTGTTCAGAGACATCACTAAGCCCACCCGAAGATGTAAACAACCATGCTTGAGCAGCGCATATTAGACGAAGGTGGTCCGACAGCCGACCACTTCCAGTCATTCCACCAGGAAGAAGGTACACGGCTCGTGTTGTCTGTAGTTCAACAATGCTTAGATTGTCGACAGTGCAGCTCTATCGCGCCCACATTGTTACTTTGTGCCAGGGAGGACTCTCAACACAGAAAATGTCCAGGCGTCTGGGAGTGAACCAAAGCGATGTTGTTTGCACATGGCGGAGAAAATGCCTCGCTCAGGCCGCCCAAGGGCTACTACTGCAGTTGATGACCGCTACCTACGGATTATGGTTCGGAGGAACCCTGACACCAACGCCACCATCTTGAATAATGCTTTTCGTGCAGCCGCAGGACATCGTGTTAAGACTCAAACTGTGCGCAGTAGGCTACATGATGCGCAAATTCACTCCCGACGTCCATGGCGAGGTCCATCTTTGCAACCACAACGTCATGCAGCGCAGTACAGATGGGCATAAGAACATGCCGAATGGACCGCTCAGGATTGGCATCACGTTCTCTTCACCGATGAGTGTCGCATGTGACTTCAACCAGACAATCGTCGGAGACGTGTTTGGAGGCAACCCGGTCATGCTGAACGCCTTAGACACACTGTCCAGCGAGTGGAGGTTCCCTGCTGTTTTGAGGTGGCATTATGTGGGGTCGACGTACGCCGCTGGTGGTCATGGAAGGCGCAGTAACGGCTGTACGATACGTGAATGCCATCCTCCGACCGATAGTGCATCCATATCGGCAGCGCATTGGCGAAGCATTCGTCTTCATGGACAATTCACGCCTCCATCGTGCACATCTTGTGAATGGCTTGCTTCAGGATAACGACATCACTCGATTAGAGTGGCCAGCATGTTCTCCATACATGAACCCTATCTAACATGCCTGGGATAGATTGAAAAGGGCTGTTTATGGACGACGTGACCCACCAACCACTCTGAGGGATCTACGCCGCATTGCCGTTGAGGAGTGGGACAATGTGGACCAACAGTGCCTTGATGAACTTGTGGATTGTATGCCACGACGAATACAGGAATGCATCAATGCAAGAGGACTTGCTAGTGGGTATTAGAGGTACCGGTGTGTACATTAATCTGGACCACCACCTCTGAAGGTCTCACTGTATGGTGGTACAACATGCAATGTGTGGTTTTCATGAGCAATAAAAAGGGCGAAAATGATGTTTATGTTGATCTCTCTTCCAATTTTCTGTACAGGTTCCGAAACTCTCGGGACTGAAGTGATGCAAAACGTTTTTTGATGTGTGTATTTCGGAGCTTTCTACTTCAGATTCCAGTCAGTTTTCGGTTCCAGGAATTATTGGAGTGTGACAACTATCTTGGAGGGCAGTAAGTTCAGGAGCTTTATTACGAATACTTTGACAAGTTCCTGTTAAAATTTTGACAGTCGAAGATACTCTACTTCGTACGCGATCGCATTTCGCTATCTGCGTATTGACGGGCGAGCGTTCAGCAGAGGCCCTCAAACTACCATCTAGCCTTAAAAAACCTCCATGTCCAGTTCACAAATGCTCTGCTACACGAGTATATGCTTCCTTTGCGTAGTGCACCCCTAACCCATCAAGGAGCGTCCTAGAATTCTTCAGTCCGTAACGCAGATCTAGAAATCTGCAACCTCGACCGTCACAGAATCGTTAGAGTCTCTGGATGAGGCCCTCCAGTCGGTTCAAAACCAAAGACCCCTATCGACTGTGGGTAGATTGCTGCAAGTTATGAGCTCTGCTTGCACCCTGCGAGCGAGACCAGCAGTCTTCACCAGTAGGAACTGAGGATGGCTTCAGGACCTCAACGACAGGTGTCATCGATGCTGACACTAGTTACAACTTTGACTGCTGCATCCTGCACCTGCGATTGCCACAGGCAGGGCCACCCCCATATACAGGGTGTTACAAATAGGTACGGCCAAACTTTCAGGAAACATTCCTCACACACAAAGAAAGAAAATATGTTATGTGGACATGTGTCCGGAAACGCTTACTTTCCATGTTAGAGCTCATTTTATTATTTCTCTTCAAATCACATTAATCATGGAATGGAAACACACAGCAACAGAACGTACCAGCGTGACTTCAAACACTTTGTTACAGGAAATGTTCAAAATGTCCTCCGTTAGCGAGGATACATGCATCCACACTCCGTCTCTTGGAGTCCCTGATGCAGCCCTGGAGAATGGCGCTTATTGTATCACAGCCGTCCACAATACGAGCACGAAGAGTCTCTACATTTGGTACCGGGGTTGCGTAGACAAGAGCTTTCTAATGCCCCCATGAATGAAAGTCAAGAGGGTTGAGGTCAGGAGTGCATGGAGGCCATGGAATTGGTCCGCCTCTACCAATCCATCGGCCACCGAATCTGTTGTTGAGAAGCGTACGAACACTTCGACTGAAATGTGCAGGAGCTCCATCGTGCATGAACCACATGTTGAGTCGTAATTGTAAAGGCACATGTTCTAGCAGCACAGCTGGAGTATCCCGTATGAAATCATGGCGGTGAATCGAGGAAGTACAGTACATACTGACGAAACTAAAATGAGCTCTAACACGGAAATTAAGCGTTTCCGGACACATGTCCACATAACATCTTTTCTTTATTTGTGTGTGAGGAATGTTTCCTGAAAGTTTGGCCGTACCTTTTTGTAACACCCTGTATTGGATAAGGCCGACTTGCAGACACATTGCAGTGGACATTGGAATTCTTTCCATCCCTGAACGCAATTTCCCTTAACATTGGAGTGCTTGCTTGGACCCCGCTGAAAGAACGAACACCTGTCCACTGACAGAGTGAATGGGCGTGGCCAGACATCCAGTCTCTGCCTCTAGCGTCAGTGTGCATTACAGTTGCAGACAGGTCTGGACAAAGTGAGCAGGACGTTACTCGTAATAATGTTTTATCAAAACGAGAGGATTAGTCCTGCTGCTCGCTGCGATATCGATGTATTAAGGGGAAATGGCAGGGTGACAGTCGAAAAGAAACTGAAATTCTTTTTTGTTACCGTATTATAATGTACATCAATTGAAGAACTAGTCCCCAAAATTTCATGCGGGAAATCCAAAAACTAACAGTTCTGTGAGAGTTGAAGCTGAGCGTGCACTGCATGCCTCGGCGTTAGAGAACCGGTTACCGCAAGTCTTTGTCGATGCCATCACACCTCTTTATATAGATTTGAGTAAACCTGATTTGCTGGACCGTTTTTAGGGTGGTTTTACTCAAAACGTGAATGAAATTTTCAATAGTCTCATTTGGAGATACGCTCCAAAAATAGCATCCAGCTGAAGCGAAATTCTCAACATTGCTTCAAATTTGGCCGTATGTCTATTCGATGTAGGCCATACCGCATTAAGCATGTAGCAGATGCCTTCAGATCAAAATCGACGATAAAATGCGCCGATTACTTGAAGACAGAGACGCCAACGCGATGCGTTCAGCGATGAAAAGTGCTCTGAGGACGAAAATGAGGGCTCTTCAGGTCAAAGTAGCACAAAGCGGCCATCCACTAGCTGGGGCAGTAGTTATTAAGGACCAGGCATCGTGATATCCCGTGAGTTTCAAGCTTTGTCCCTTTTTTATATGATAAATACGTGTCAAACTTTGCCGGCCGCGGTGGTCTAGTGGTTCTAGGCACGCAGTCCGGAACCGCGAGACTGCTACGGTCGCAGATTCGAATCCTGCCTCGGGCATGGATGTGTGTGATGTCCTTAGGTTAGTTCGGTTTAAGTAGTTCTAAGTTCTAGGGGACTGATGACCACAGAAGTTAAGTCCCATAGTGCTCAGAGCCATTTGAACCATTTTTTGTCAAACTTTAAACGCATTTTACTCAAAAAATGGTTCAAATGGCTCTGAGTACTATGGGACTTAACTTCTGAGGTCATCAGTCCCCTAGAACTTAGAACTACTTAAACCTAACTAACCTAAGGACATCACACACATCCATGCCCGAGGCAGGATTCGAACCTGCTACCGTAGCGGTCACGCGGGTCCAGACTGTAGCGCCTAGAACCGCTCGGCCACTCCGGCCGGCGGCCGCTGTGGCCGAGCGGTTCTAGGCTCTTCAGTCCGGAACCGCGCTGCTGCTACGGTAGCAGGTTCGAATCCTGCCTCGGGCAATGTGATGTCCTTAGGTTGGTTAGGTTTAAGTAGTTCTAAGTCTAGGGGACCACTGACCTCACATGTTAAGTCCCATAGTGCTTCGAGCCGTTTTTGTACATGTCGCTCATGAGAAAGGGACACTGGTCTTACGCAATAAATGTCAGCTGTATGTTAACGCCACCTGCTTAACAGGTCGCAGCATCCTATTCATAAGGTGACCCATGTCCATGTTCTTGGATAGTCAGTTGATAGAAAACATTCAGCTTCTCTTGCGCAGATGAGTAAGACATAACAGGTACTGTATCGTAAACAATGCGCTGAAATTAACGATGAGCTACGTCATCAAATAATAAAGTATATTAAAGTTATACTCACATTACCCTAATATGCCGCCATATGACCACACGACAGCCGGCCGCGGTGGTATAGCGGTTCTGGCGCTGCAGTCCGGAACCGCGGGACTGCTACGGTCGCAGGTTCGAATCCTGCCTCGGGCATGGGTGTGTGTGATGTCCTTAGGTTAGTTAGGTTGAAGTAGTTCTAAGTTCTAGGGGTCTTATGACCTAAGATGTTGAGTCCCATAGTGCTCAGAGCCATTTGAACCATTTGAACCACACGACATGTACATTAACCAGTAACACAGTCCACTAAAAATTAAAATAAAAAGTATATAAAACATTAAAATACTGAAATGACAGTACATATGCCATGTAAATTTACCACTAACTTGGTCCACTAAAAATAAAAAGGTCATAAAAATTTAAAATACTGAGCCGACAGTACATGTCCTGCCGGAGTAATTTTATGTAATCTGCCATTATGTGACCAATTCGAGTCGTGTGCGTAAAATCACAGGAAACATGGAACGTTTGTTCAAAATATTCATTCATGCATTTAGGACACCTTAAAACATTGACACACTGCATGTATTCTAAGAAGCAACACTAGCATTGCATTATGCGATCGCATCTTTCCTTGTACAAGGAACGAAACTAAAATGTAAATGTCAGGTGACTAGGGACTCCCGTCGGGTAGACCGTTCGCCGGGTGCAAGTCTTTTGATTTGACGCCACTTCGGCGACTTGCGCGACGATGGGGACCTTTGCCTTTCGCGGGCAAGTGCTCTGCCATCTGAACTACCCAAGCATGACTCAACGGCCCGTCCTCACAGCTTTACTTCTGCCAGTACCTCGTCTCCAACCTTCCAAACTTAACAGAAGCTCTCCTGCGAACCTTGCAGAACTAGCACTCCTGAAAGAAAGGATATTGCGGAGACATGGCTTAGCCATTGCCTGGAGTATGTTTCCAGAATGAGATTTTCACTCTGTAGCGGAGTGTGTGCTGATATGAAACTTCCTGGCAGATTAAAACTGTTTCTCATTCTGGAAACATCCCCCAGGCTATGTCTAAGCCATGTCTCCACAATATCCTTTCTTTCAGGAGTGCTAGTTCTGCAAGGTTCGCAGGAGAGCTTCTGTTAAGTTTGGAAGGTAGGAGACGAGATACTGGCAGAAGTAAAGCTGTGAGGACGGGCCGTGAGTCGTGCTTGGGTAGCTCAAATGGCAGAGCACTTGCCCGCGAAAGGCAAAGGTCCCGAGTTTGAGTTTCGGTCCGGCTCACAGTTTTAATGTGCCTGGAAGTTTCAGGCTGCATATTTTTAATTTCACCGCTCTCTAAACAATGAGCTCTCAAATGATCAGTTTCATCGCCCCTTCCTTTCTCCTCCAAGTTTATTGTACACATTATAATTTCAGACCAACCCTCAATTTTATTATCACCATCAAACATTTCATTATACGCTTCATTCGCCCCGGTTTAGTCTTTCCTCCCTTCAAGACCTCTTGCTACTTTATATTTCTCCCGTGTCCACCAGTGAATCAGTAAAGACGTCAATATTTTCCCATACTATTTCCAATCATTTACAGAGTTGTCATTTTCTTCCATTCCATATCATTCAGTACTAACATCATCTCCTAAACAAATACTTTTCCCATTATCCACCTCTACATTCTCCCGATCCACTTCTAAATCACAGTACGCTTTGAATCCCTCAAAATCTTTCGTATCATCATATTCGTAAGCATCAAATATTCTGTTTCGTCCGTCTGAAGTAACGACATCAGTAGCTGGAACGTTCACAAAATTAACCACACATGTTAAAACTTCGTGTCCCTTAAACAAAACCTTACCTATCTCCGCCGATTCACAACAAACTTTATCACAATTAACTCCATTAACATCCGCCGATAACCCACACTCTTCATTACTTAATACATCCACTATATCCGTAGATTTATTATAGAAATCACCACCAATAACTCCGTCAACCTCTGCCGATACACCATATAAATTGCCGTTACTGCATCGCTCCATGTTACGAGAATCCACAAAACACTCGAGTTCCGCCAACTTGGATAGCAGTGTGTCTCCGTCACATTTTCTCTACTCTCAGATTTATCCATCACTTTGGATTCTGATCTACCATCTAACACATTACTTTCACATTCATCCTTTCACATCCACTCTTCATTCACGCTTTCAGCAAGAGCCATCGGTTCACTCCATCAACACCGAGTGAAGTCGCGCAGTGGTTAGCACAGTGGACTCGCATTCGGGAGGACGACGGTTTAAACCCGCGTCCGGCCATCCTGATTTAGGTTTCCCATGATTTCCCTAAATCGCTTCAGGCAAATGCCGGGATGGTTCCTTTGAAAGGACACGGCCGATTTTCTTCCTCATCCTTCCCTACTCCGATGGGACCAATGACCTCACTGTTTTGTGCCCTCCCCCCTCTCCACCCCCCCCCCCCCCAGATCAACCAACCAATCACTCCATCAACAGAAATAAATACACAAATTCATTCCTCCGAGGGATCCAAACCAGTATCTTCAACGTTCGCAGCTTCAGCACATAAAACATCACCCTTTAACAATAAATCACTAACTTCAGCCGATACAGTTCATCACCAGCTGACGAGACTATTGCCGCGCCGCCTTCACAAGTACCTTCACATACTTCCGACGATACATCACAGAATTTATTCTTTCTGACAAGACTACAGCTTCGCCACCTTCACAGATTGATTCATCTACCTCCTGACATGCAAAATTATGTACATTACTTTCACCCACATTACTATAATTGTTGCTACGGACTAGTGTCTCATCAGAATTCGTCATACGTTCCACCTCCACCAAATTCAGATCCACCTCAGCCTCTCTTCAGATAACAGAATTCTGCTCCAAACGTACATTCATCCCATCATTTCCTTACCTTTCACAAAATAAATTTCTCAGCCACATATCACTATCAAACTTCTTTATACGTTTAGCAATACTCCTTGCGCCCTCTTTATGGTTGCACTGTTTAGAATTATTCCCCAGTTTATTTTTATTTCTTATAACATCCATCTCCAACATTTGAGGTTTATTTACCGAATTTTGGAAACCTACAGACTTTTTTAAATAACATATTCTTTTCAGCGCCGGTTTATTTCGCCATCTCCGGACTTGAGATGCGGGGATCACTAATTTCCCGACCTCGTATTCTGGCGATGCTTTTCGTGAGGACCCTGCGCCTCAAATCTACGTTCCCTGTCTTTATTTCCGTTGCGTGAATTCCCATTTGAAAGTTATTATTATGGTGATAATTACTTCTTTTATGATCATTATGATTCCCATTCTGGTACCCATTTCCCTAATCTACTGTTCTCATCATGTGGCTTGAATTTTAACGCCTATTCAAGTCTCTGTCTAAAAACTCGCCAATGAACTTGTCGGGCTGTGGACAAGATCCCGTTGTAAAAATTCCGATAGTCCTCTCTTGAGCGTCGTAATTTCCGTCAACACTCCCAGCATCAATTTAGCCAGTTCACGTACTCAGAAATCGTGCTTCAACCCACTCCCGAGTCTGAAACTTGGACCGTTTAGGAACTCATTCTGAAGTCGCAATTGTTTTATTTACTCCAGAATTTGTTCAAGAAACAACTCTCAGACATATGAAGATGGTATCTGTTCCCGAAAGAACAGATACCATTGATGACCGTGCAGCTTCTCTACAACAAAATGATAATGAAATCGAAACCCTTAGCTGCTGACAGGTGTTGTTGATATACACCAATGGGGACAGCTGAAAATGTGTGTCCCGACCGGTTCTTTCGGAAACAGATACCATCTTCATATAGTTAAAGGCTACCCGACCATTGACCTTCTTCTGTGCGAATGCGCACGCGTTTCCCGAACTCTTACGGGACACGTCAGCTTAGTCTGGCGCGAGTAATGAGTGAATGGGCAAATATCTATTACGAACACTATGAATGTACGTTGTGGACAGTTGGGAAAGTAGGTCTCACGGGAAGCGTGCAAGGGATAAGTCCCTGCAGCCGCACTATCCTCTGTGCCCTCGGTGGCTCAGCTGGATATAGCGTTTGCCATGTAAACAGGAGATCCCGCGTTCGAGTCCCGGTCGGGACACACATTTTCAGCTGTTTCCACTGATGTATATCAACAACACCTGTCAGCAGCTAAGGGTTTCGATTTCATTATCATTTCATTGTAGAGAAGCTGCACGGTCATCAATTGTGTCTGTTCTTTCGGCAACAGATACCATCTTCATATAGTTAAAGGCTACACTGCCATTGACCTTATTCTGTGCGAATGCGCACGCGTTTCCCGAACTCTTACGGGACACGTCAGCTTAGTCTGGCGCGAGTAATGAGTGAATGGGCAAATATCTATTAGGAACACTACGAATGTAGATTGTGGACAGTTGGGAATGTGGGTCTCACGGGAAGCGTGAAAGGGATAAGTCCCTACAGTCGCACTATCCCCTATGTCTCGGTGGTTCAGATGGATCGAACGTCTGCCATGTAAGCAGGAGATCCCGGGTTCGAGTCCCGGTCGGGACACACATTTTCAGCTGTGCACATTGATGTATATCAACAACACCTGTCGGCAGCTAAGGGTTTCGATTTCATTATCATTTAACTCCCAGACACTTCATAGGTAGTAAATAAAGCACTCATTAAATTTGCCCATGGCTGTGCATTACACTCAAGATCTCATTTAACGAACTTAATTTTTGCCTCTACCGACATTCCTCTCACAAAACCATGCTTACATGTGGCAATAAAATCAACTAGATGGTTTTTTCCATCATTTGCAAAACACTTTGTCGTTCCTGAATTAACGCACGGGACACCTATCACAGTAGTAGCCTGATTTGCTGCTAAAGAATTTAATTCTGCCCGTACATCTTTAATCTGCTGTTCACGCTGGACAGGTTCTTTATTTAACCCCAATTCAAAATGTTCTCTATTTTCAAGCACCTCCATTTTACATTCTACTACTCTATCTGATAAATTGTTAACCGATTTAGTGGTCACTTCCTCAAGCGTACTTTGCTTCAGCATACGATTTTTAACATGACCTTTCAGCTCATCCTGTATCTTTTCCAGCTTGTCGCCTAAATCTTTTTCTACTGTACCGACTCTGTTGTTAACCAGGCCAACCTCCCACGTGTGGCCTTGTAACTTAAAGCTCTGAATCAACCATCCCTTTGTGGGGCGGCGGGTGGAATAATTGTTAATATAAAATGTTTAATGTTTTGTTTTTCCCGGCCGATATGCACCATATGTGGGGCGGCGGGTGGAATTAATGTTGTTATTTAAATGTAGAGTGTAATGTAGAAAAGATGCATTTCCCGGCCGATTAACACCATATGTGGTATGGAGGGTGGAATTATTGTTATAAAAATGTTCCTATTATTTATTTATTGCTGTGGTTTGCCGTTCTCAACACTGGTTCTCTAACTACAATATTGGCAACCAGAAAGTGACTAGCAAAACGTGAAGCCTGTAATTAGAATTCCTAGTGCCCACTTCATCTGAGAAATACATTTATACCTACAGCTTATAGCTCTGAGGAATTAGGAGATTGTCTGGGATTCATAATCAAAAACGATTCTCTCTAAAATGTTCACTATATTCTGAAAGTCACAGACCAAAAAGAATCCACACAATCCAACTACCAGAGCAGTTCAGAGTCTAATGCACTGATGCAACTATAACTGTTCAAATTAAATGTTTAAGTGAATGCTCGCCATAATTTGATGATAATGCTCATCAAACGCCACGCTAAATAATGGTAGAATGTCTGTCCCGCGGTGGCACGTGAAAATACGACATACGCAAACTGAAGATACATCATTAAAGTCATCCCAGAATTAACACTTCACTCGAAAACGATTTCATGGTTATGCGTATCCCGAGTAACTTATTACGGCATCCGAGGCTGTTTATAGCAATGATACCGACGCGACGCGACTCCCGGCACAGGTGGTGTGCTATTCAGCGTCTGGAGAGAACTGGGGCCTTTTTCTCTCGCGCAGCGTTCTTATATACAGGGTTATTACAAATGATTGAAGCGATGTCACATCTCTACAATAACTTTATTATTTGAGAACTGGGGCCTTTTTCTCTCGCGCAGCGTTCTTATATACAGGGTTATTACAAATGATTGAAGCGATGTCACATCTCTACAATAACTTTATTATTTGAGATATTTTCACAATGCTTTGCACACACATACAAAAACTCAAAAAGTTTTTTTAGGCATTCACAAATGTTCGATATGTGCCCCTTTAGTGATTCGGCAGACATCAAGCTGATAATCAAGTTCCTCCCACACTCGGCGCAGCATGTCCCCATCAATGAGTTCGAAAGCATCGTTGATGCGAGCTCGCAGTTCTGGCACGTTTCTTGGTAGAGGAGGTTTAAACACTGAATCTTTCACAAAACCCCACAGAAAGAAATCGCATGGGATTAAGTCGGGAGAGCGTGGAGGCCATGACGTGAATTGCTGATAGTGATCTCCACCACGACCGATCCATCGGTTTTCCAATCTCCTGTTTAAGAAATGCCGAACATCATGATGAAAGTGCGGTGGAGCACCATCCTGTTGAAAGATGAAGTCAGCGCTGTCGGTCTCCAGTTGTGGCATGAGCCAATTTTCCAGCATGTCCAGATACACGTGTGCTGTAACGTTTTTTTCGCAGAAGAAAAAGGGGCCGTAAACTTTAAACCGTGAGATTGCACAAAACACGTTAACTTTTGGTGAATTGCGAATTTGCTGCACGAATGTGTGAGGATTCTCTACTGCCCAGATTCGCACATTGTGTCTGTTCACTTCACCATTAAGAAAAAATGTTGCTTCATCACTGAAAACAAGTTTCGCACTGAACGCATCCTCTTCCATGAGCTGTTGCAACCGCGCCGAAAATTCAAAGCGTTTGACTTTGTCATCGGGTGTCAGGGCTTGTAGCAATTGTAAACGGTAAGGCTTCTGCTTTAGCCTTTTCCGTAAGATTTTCCAAACCGTCGGCTGTGGTACGTTTAGCTCCCTGCTTGCTTTATTCGTCGACTTCCGCGGGCTACGCGTGAAACTTGCCCGCACGCGTTCAACCGTTTCTTCGCTCACTGCAGGCCGCCCCTTTGATTTCCCCTTACAGAGGCATCCAGACTCTTTAAACTGCACATACCATCGCCGAATGGAGTTAGCAGTTGGTGGATCTTTGTTGAACTTCGTCCTGAAGTGTCGTTGCACTGTTATGACTGACTGATGTGAGTGCATTTCAAGCACGACATACGCTTTCTCGGCTCCTGTCGCCATTTTGTCTCACTGCGCTCTCGAGCGCTCTGGCGGCAGAAACCGGAAGTGCGGCTTCAGCCGAACAAAACTTTATGAGTTTTTCTACGTATCTGTGGTGTGTCGTGACCATATGGCAATGAATGGAGCTACAGTGAATTTATGAAATCGCTTCAATCATTTGTAATAGCCCTGTATAAAGCCGCGGTGCGGACGGCTAAGGGAACGCCTGATCAATTCCGTTCTCCCGACTAGCCGCTAGGCAAGTAATGCACCACTTTAAGTTATTGAATAAATCATCGCTTCCTTTGCTGATGGTCTATGAAGCTCTCAATTTAAATGTGCAATCAGCACACAGGTAAGTAATCATAATAAAAGTCTGACGTAGCTAAGTCAAATATTTTGGGCGAGCGAATTAATTTAATTACAGTACACGCAGTAGACGAGCTCTGAACTTGCCCTTTGGAGATACGCTATCGCTATAGTTTTATAGTTATTCAGGTGAAACTTCTCACATCTTTATGATTATGGCGGATCTCCCTTCTACGTAAACTTAAACATCCTACCCTTATTTATTCGCTACTTAAACTATCTTGCTTCCTTAATTTTTTTGGACAAAAACCAGAAAATCATTCATTTCAACTAAAATTTTAATTTGTGAGATCCAGAATACTGTTTCTACTAAATTATTATGCAAAAGGAATATAAATACAAATTTTTAAGTTTCTAGCTCTTTTCTGTTGCGCCAATGATTTTTACAGAAAAACGTCCAAATTTCGAAAATGGTTAAAGTTATTGAACTGACATTCAACACATATTGATTTAGTATTACTCCTGACATGCTAGAAACGTTGCAGGTTATTTACTTGATTTTTAAAGTATTGCGCAACATTTATGACGTCAGAGCTAGTTACAGCGGACTAAGCTAGCACACAATGGGAAGACTGATGTGAATTTTATACGGCGTGAGTAGGCTGCTTTCCTACACCTTCTATATGAGATCTAATTTTGTCCACCTCAGACTTTCCACATTCTTATACCCTTGTCTCTACACTCTCAGGTTTTGTAGCCACTGAACATAGCTCTGTTTTTACGGAACTTAGCTCTGTAACCAGCGCCCCCATACTCAACTGCATTTCCAGCAAAATTTTCATTAATTGTGTCGATGTAGCGTCTGAAAGCTTGCTTCCCCTCTGTGATTTTACACTATCTGCCCCACTAATGTCGTCCCTATCAACATCACCACGTGCACGTTTTGGACTAATTGGCCCACTAAAATTGTCTGAACTACACATGCTGGGTGATTGCTGAATCGCTGGAAGCTCACTCACTGACGGTAGCCCTGCGGGTTCACACGTATTAACACTATCGACACAAGTACTTAACTCGTCGGTCATGCTGGTTCCTTCTGCTGTGCTGCTGGTGCCGAACATGTAGATGCTGCCAACGCCGATGCTAATGCTGATGAACGAAGTCGCCGCAGTTGGCCCGCGCTACCCATTCCCGTCATCAATCTCCGCTGCTGCTAGCCACTGCAGACTCGAACTCAATACGCCTCTGCATAGCCTTCTTCTTTCTTGAAGTTCCGCAACTAACTTCCCCACAGTTAACTTTTACAACCGATTCTCATGCAGTTAACTGCTGCAAAATCTTATGCTCGGAGCCCCCACTCGAACTACCTATCTTGTAATAGGTTTGGGACCTGGATCCACAGAATATGGTAAAGTATTAGAATGACAGTTGCAATTCTAAATGGATTAAATTCATGTCCCCGACGAGCAAACCCCAATTATGACAACACCTAAAGGTTGCTGCTTGAGTAGTTGCTCTTTTAAACAGCATCCTTTACTAGCAAACCAATTGTGTCTTTACCTGCAGTTACTCGTACTTTAGGTACCTGGACTATTCACGGCTCTGTTTAAAAAGAATAGCTCCATGTAGTCATAGGCTTGAGCTTCGCACGTCTGCTTTCATGCCCTGCAGCTAATTAGCTGTCAATAGTAACCTGCAGCTGTGATCCTGCAGTCAAATAGTCTATGCATTGACTAGAACTATGCGCTAATAAAATACTCGGAAATGGAGGACACAAATTAAATTAATAATATAATTATAAAAGTCCTATTCTAACGTCTGTAACTGATGTAAACGACGAAGAATTATGTTGAATACTGCTTAGTCAAGGCAGGGCATCTTAAACGGGAAGTGGTCCTACGATATTTAATTAAAATACAGACATGAAACTTCCTGGCAGATTAAGATTGTGTGCCGGACCGAGACTCGAACTCGTAACCTTTGTCTTTCGCGGGCATCTGAGTTACCCAAGCACGACTCACATCGCGTCCCCTCAGCTTCACTTCTGCCAGTACCTCGTCTCCTTGTAGAACTAGCACTCCTGGAAGAAAGCATATTGTGGAGACATGGCTTAGCCACAGCCTGAGGGATGTTTCCAGAATGAGATTTTCACTCTGCAGCGGAATGTGCGCAGATATGAAACTTTCCGGCGGATTAAAACAGTGTGCCAGACCGAGACTCGAACTCGGGACCTTTGCCTTTCGCTGTCAAGTGCTCTACCATCTGAGCTGTGCTCTACCATCTGAGCTACCCAAGCACGACTCACGCCCCGTAGAGCACTTGCCCGCGAAACGCAAAAGTCCCGAGTTCGAGTCTCGGTCCGGCACACAGTTTTAATCTGCCAGAAAGTTTCATATCAGCACACACGCCGCTGCAGAATGAAAATCTCATTCTAAAATACAGACAGATAATACCGTTATCAAGTGCAGCAAAGTAACATTGAAAGCATTTCGAGAATGGTAGCAAAAATACCCAAGCTAAATAGTCATGAAATATACACAAAAACTAAGTTCATTCCGTAATCACAGTACACGAAATATTCACCAGCTCAAAACAGTTCAGAGTTCAATATGATAGTTTACAAATTAACACACGCGATACAAAGATTAATAACTCATACTCTATCTTCAGATCCATGATATAAGTAGAAAAAGTTAAGAGTCCTACTAAAGAGCACATTCAGACCTCTCGAAATATAAAGTCCCTTCAAAAGTTAGAGTATTGTAGCAGCCATTCACTGCGCAGAATCAAGCACATATACATATGAATCACACACGTTAGTATAGGTAGGTCAGCCTTCTTCTAGCACTCGACATAAGGTGTCTTCCCTCGAAAAATCCGTCTCCACTTGACTCTCGTAGTGTTCTGCTACTGACTGCTTTCCCATTGCCTGGAAGCCGTCCTTACCAAACGTTCATTGTTTTAAGTACTGCAGGCATGATTTGACTCAACGTGACCACTTTCTGGATTAAACTAATACGTTAAAACAATATTTATTTAAAGAATTGTTATAAACATTTCCTCAAACTCAGACCATTCACAATAAATATAAAGAAAGGTTTGTTTATCAATAAATAATCCAGTATCCTTGCACAACTGTGTTCATGATAACTAACAACAGACTGTCGCTAAATATTGTTTGAACAATTATTTAGGCCTGCTTATCAGAAGCGTCTTTTGGCACTCTTTACAATGTTGTTGGCAGCTAGCAGATGCGACTGACCACTTCATATAACCATGATTTCGTATTATCAACTGTAACTAAAATTTCAGTAAAGTTTACTGGCAAAATAGTAAACATTTCATCAAATAAATACGTAAGTATGACAACATATGAGGCATTCATGATGTGTTCATTTTCTGTGTAATTGTGGAGAATGTGATGTTCTGACAGTCGTTTGTGTAATGAAAAGGTATAAAAAACGTAATAAAACAAGAAATAAAATAGATACAGATATGTAGCATTCAGAGATGGTAGCTATATTAGAATGCTATCACCTGAAATACCGTATGCTGAAATAGCGTGAAGCATTTAAAAGTTCTTAATGCAGTGGTTCATTGTGACGATGTATATTTGTAGTGAAATATTTACTTCTGTAGTGTTAACGATACTGAAACATTACTGATTCATTGTATGCGCCTCATTTTTCTGAGACTGCAGATGTATTCTGATATGCTTTAATACTTAACTGTAAATTATTACAGATTCTCAAAGAGCTGCGTCAGTTTGTCTGATGCTCCGCTTCTTTTGGTACATCTCCTACACAAACGCCATGCTAGCAATAGGCGTCCAAATTCCTGGCTTTGTGATTTATCCATTTCTGGTGACGCTGCTGCTGGCTGTACCGGTTGCTGTGGCTTGCCCAGCTGCGGCACTTTGGCTGAGGCGACCACGCTGCGTGTTGTGGTTGGCAGGAGAGCCAACACCGTGTTACTAGAGGAAGCCGAAAGGCACGCGTTTTAGCTCACGCAGGCTGGCGTGAGGTCTGGAACAGGACAAGGAAATTAGACTTTAGAAAAAACGGACGTAGCTGGTGGAATACTTAACTTTAATCCATTAATGGTGAACGTCGCTCTGGACGGTACGTTATTCACAGTATCAATAGTAACCGGTAATGGCGCCTTCCTAGGTCGTAGCAAATGACGTAGCTGAAGGCTATGCTAACTATCGTCTCGGCAAATGAGAGCGTATTTTGTCAGTGAACCATCGCTAGCAAAGTCAGTTGTACAACTGGGGCGAGTGCTAGGAAGTCTCTCTAGGCCTGCCGTGTGGCGCACTGATAGTGGCGACACGCGGGTCCGACGTATACTAACGGACCGCGGCCGATTTAAAGGCTACCATCTAGCAAGTGTGGTGTCTGGCGGTGACACCACACTGCGCCCTGAGCCGCAGGCCCCCACACGCAAGTTCACCTTACCTTCTACCAATTCGAGATGGCCAAATCGCTCGCCTACATCCGCGTAACGTTAAAACATTATTTATTTTTTGGTGCTGCGGTTTTTGTTTCCAAGAGTGCACTTCGTAATTTTTGCTGTACGACCTACTTGGTTGTACCAGTGGTCAGCAATAACCAAACGAACCTAGCAAATGCATCTAAACAAACAAGGATGAACTTATTTGCCGCCTTGGAGCTGGGCAACGTTCCTCTGAAATCAATATACATTCTTTGTAAGCGCCTATTCTCGGTTTTCGTCGCAGGATACCCTGTCTTTCTGTTCTTATGAGGTGTTCTGACGACGCAACCCTCGCAACTAGCTACTTTACATCTACACAGATACTCCGAAAGCAGTCTAGAAATCTCCAACCAAGACCATCGCAGAGTAGACGAAGCCTCCACTCGGCTCCAAACCAAAGGACCCTGATAAACTCTGGGAACATTGCTGAAAATTGCGAGCTCTGCTTTTATCCCGCGCGTGAGGCCAGCAGTCTTCACCACTTTCCCCAGCCGCCTGTACGAACTGAGGATCACCTGAGACCCCATGCGACAGGCATCATTAATGTCGACGTGAACCACAACATGCAGAAGACTGCACCCTGCACGCTCGATAGCCACAAGCAAGGCTGCCGCCACATCTCGGATGAGTCCCCCTAGCGGACATAACGAGAGCACACTGGCTTTCTTTCCAGCTCTGAAACCCGTCTGCCTAAGAGGCTCCATAACGAACCTAACATTGAAGCTGCCAATAACTAGTAAATCCCTCCTTCCGTGTGCCTTCTAAGATCCTGCTGAAGGAGCGGCCACCTATCCACTCACAGGATGAATGGGCGAGGCCCGGCGACTTGTCTCCACATTGGCCCTCCGCCTCGAGCGACGAGAACGCGTTTCCCCATCCACTCACCACTGCGTGGGGTGGACTAGGAGGTGCCTCGGAAGCAGAGCCCGTGGGCAAAACAAGTGACACCAGAGGTGTTCCATGCAACGCGCCAGATTCTCCGCCACAGCTACACCCCGAGGCAGCAGCCTGAAAGTGACTGACCCTAGCCAAAAGCGCATTCAACTGTCCGCTAGCTGCGGCCAGCTCCTCCTGCGTCTGCACACAGCATGCACGCATCCTAGCCATCATAGCAGGACTAACTGAAGACGTGAAATATAAAAGCAGACGATCCTCAATATGCAACTTGCTACCCTCCTGACGTGTCACCAATGGACGCTGATGCGTTAATGAGCTTTGTAACTGGCTGCCCAGTGAGCAACTATTGCACTACAGACTGAATGAATTTACACTTACAAAAACGCGAGATTAAACCTTTTAAACAGAGAAGCGTGCACGAAATTTAGTAAATATACTACGTTTAAAACACAGGAAAAGGTAAACACTTAACTTGCCGCTCTGTAGACGTGTATCAGCTGAGAGCTGGAGCCTTGCTTACTGACCTACTAAACGAACGGACGGTTGCTTTCAAAACAAAACAAATGAATAATTACTGCGCTACAGACTGAATGAATTACACTCACAAAACGCGAGATAAAACGTCTTAAAAAGAGAAAGACGCACGAAATTTAATAAATTTACTACGTGGAAAACACAGAAAAAAATAAACACTGACTTTGCAGTTTTGTAGACGTGTATCGGCTGAGAGCTGGAGCCTTACTCTGTTTCGTATCTCTGTCAGTACCTGGCCATATAAACTGTTTTCTAATTTTTTCTATAGTTTTAAAATCTCTTAGATGACCCACAACCAGAGACTCATGGAAGTACTTTGCGGGGTTTCAAAAAATTTAAAGGTGGCCCTCAACTACGTAACCTCAGACTCAGAGTTGAAATATTAAAAATTTTGGCTGGTTTCGTAGTCTAGGGGCTGGGATATGTAGTTGACGCATTACAAGCCAAATACTGCTGAGTCTGCAGTATACAATATGAATATACACATGAATCGAATGGTCGAAGGTTCCTATCACTCGGCAATTGCGAATTTTGAATTTAACATAGAAATTTATAAATGAAAGATTGCAATTAAATAAAATCTGCAAGTACTATTTTAACGACTTTAAATGATGAGTACGATAGCAGAAGAACCTTTAAGAATGCCATTTATTACTGTAAAATACTTATTGGTGGCGATGGATCAGCAATTAAATAAAATGCAAGTTGAATAACAGGGAAACAATAGATTCCTAGTTCACGTAATTAGTTTTGATCAACATCATAGCTCGCGAGATGTTCACTTCTAAACGCATACTGCGTCTTCACTGCAGAAGCCATGGAAATCTCACAAGTGCACAAGTCGGCGCTCCCGCGACCACGCGCAAACTGCTCACCACTCTCCAAGTATTTCGCCTTCCCGTCCAGCACTCCCCGTGTCCTGCCGGCCGGCCGTCGCTCCGTCCTCCCTTCCATCCAGTCTCTCCATTGACTTCGGTAGTCGCGTACTGTTGTAACGAGCGCTGTGATTGGCTAGAATGCTCTCGCCATGTCTCCAAGTCAATGCGCACTCACAAATTTATTGAAACACATAAAAAATACTGAATTCACATTTAAATAACTTTAAATTAATATATAATCAGATTAAATAAACATATATCAAAGGAACAGAAACAAAAGTAGGCCAGTAGCCTAATGCCTCTGTGCTTTCTAAAACACAGTAAATATTTAACTAATTTCTTCATGAATAGTATATATCGGGTATAAACAAAGACATACACGAATAAATATATTTATAAGCATGCTGCTACCGTTTTTGTGTAACTGTGGAGTACTTATGGCCTGACGCGATCAATAATAATTGGCCACTTTGACCTCCAATAACTCATGTACTATTCAAGTTACATGCCTGTAATTCATACCAATTTAGATTTACACTAATAGTTTATGAACTGTTTAGATTTTGGAAAATTCGTTGCTGAGTGTTACTAGCATAATTTAGTCAGATACTAAGCTTTAAACTAATAAAGACATTGAAAATCTGATTACACCATCAGAATCGTCGTGCAAATAATGGTAATGTACATGTGTCTATTTAAGGTATCATGATTCCTCTGGCTATTATTAATTTCTACATGAACGGTGAAATGTCTGCCATTATGGTTTCACAAAGTCAGCCATCTTTGGCACTCACGGCATACAGACCTCCTTCATCGACACAAAGGCCATTCCTCGACACAGCGTCAACATGGAATTCCCAGCCACGCGGTCGGCCTGGACCACGCGGTGGGGCTACCCCTCTTGCTCTGGCTAACGTTCAGCACCACGCGGTTGGTGACGAGCCCGTGCTCGCCGAGCGGCCCCTGCGGTCACGTCAGCTCCGAACTTGGAAAATTTTCAGGGCGCCACAACTCGCCCGTTACCTTATAACTTGAATAATAATGGGATCAACTCTCTGTGTACGATGACCTTCAGTTCCCCTCTACTCCGTGTCTCATAGCAAACTATCTCTTACAGCATACTGTTGACTGCTTTCCCTTGATGGGCTTTTGTAACGGTAACACCAACCACTTTAAACGACAATAGATGCTAACGTTATACCTCGGCGAGGAATTTTTGAAAAGTTGTGACTGTGAGATGACCTAATGGAAACAGAACGATCAAACTGGGATTCGTTTCCGAAACACTCCAGCAGAGCATAACTAACAGTAAACAAGTGGGTGAGGGAACAGACGTTCTCCCAGTACAAAAGCAAGTTGTAACATTAAATATTATTATCGGTTGCCAACCTAATTAGGCATTTTTGTGGCAAGCAATATAATACAGCAGACGACAGTGCTAAGGCTAACCGAACCCTACTTGACACACACACACACACACTAAACTCTTTCCTTATATATGTTCACAATACAACACAGTAACCTAATCTTGCAGATAAATGTGCTACTAACTAGTACGTCAGACAAACAAATGGCCAATGAGATAGTAAACAGTAACATATACCCCTCCACAACATGTACCTTAAATGAATTAGATGCAACAGTAATAGAACCAATTACCAACACACGTGAAAGTAGTAGCAATACTAAACAGGAAAGAACGTGAAATGATTCTGATTTAAATCGGGGAGTCTGTTAATGATCATACTCTGTAACATCAATGCTTAATATAGGGTCTCTATGCTTGTGCATTAAACAACTTGCATTAGAATAGCTAACGGAGTAAATATTTCTGCTCTAAGTTCGGTTTGAAGCAATTAAACAGAATGCAAATCTAACTACACTGGCTTTGAAGGAGCTTTTGCTTCGCTTCATTATTAATAATGTAAAGCACAACAAACTATAACAAATGTGTTTTGATAAGCAGTCTTTTAACCTGCTCAAAATATAGTTGGCTGTGCAAATGCCAGCACAACATTAAATTCAAGATCAAACACTTTCTCATGAAATAAACACTGATAAAACTTCGTAATCCTGACAAAAATTCATAAATGCAACAATTAAAGATTAACTTTACTCTTTTCAGGCAGTTTTTCAAGTAAGGCAAATTGTTTAAGAAAATAACTGCAGATTGATTTAAAATTGCTCTGGAAAAGGAGTATTCACAAACTATAAAACTGAACTTTTAACACTATAACTCCACACATTAGAAAGAAATCACAACTATTTTTACAGCTGCCGAATAAGTCTTTCCATAACAAATTTGGACACTCGGAATTAAATTCACTAGTATAGGATTCCTGTCCAGGTTTATGATTTGGGATAATCACTGGCATAAGATAAAGTTTTTAGCAACACCACGATTATTATTAAAATCAACCAAATTTCACAAATACCTGGTCCATTTACAGAGTGCTAAATATAAACAGTTTACTGGAAAGTTGGTGGCAGTGGTGGCGCAATTTGCAGTGGCTGCTAACATGGCAGCGATGCAGTCATGGCAGTACTATTGGCCTCGCCCTGTTACCGATCTTCTTGGCGTCGGAATTATGTTTTTATAGGGTCAAAACCATGCCATGATAATAGTATCACCAAATGCAGTATCCGAGGGCTATAAATACTGCTTTTAAGCTCTTCTGGCCTCAGAACTCCAAGAATATGAGCCACAATGATCCGCTGCTGCTAGCGAGATGTTAACCACAACAGTGCTCAGCACAGAGTCCTCTCCCGTCACAAAGGACGAGTTGCCACTTTCGAGCCAGCCACATCTTTTCCTCTCCGCCAGGCTACTACCGCAGCTGCGGGGCTTCCCCACATCTTTTACGTTCAACCCTACGTTCCCTAACTATGGACCAAGTCATTT
The DNA here is from genome assembly GCF_021461385.2 of Schistocerca piceifrons. Classification (NCBI taxonomy): domain Eukaryota; kingdom Metazoa; phylum Arthropoda; class Insecta; order Orthoptera; family Acrididae; genus Schistocerca; species Schistocerca piceifrons. The sequence continues at coordinate 197,018,296 of NC_060149.1, forward strand.
ACTGTACATTATACGTATAACAATCATTCCAGTAGTTATTTAAATCCACAAGTATTATTTAAACAACATCGTTCAAAAGTTCACATAACTCAAAGAATTTCCATGCTAGCTACAACAGTCTACACAAGCAACACTACAAATTGAAATAGAAATATCGATACAGATACAAAATAGATCGAAAATAGGTGTTACACTTTCCTTTAATCTCCGTAATCTGCCTGTCTCATCTTGGAATTCAGCTATGTCTCGGGATAGGTGTGGTACCTGAGTAAGTGTAGAATTTACTAGATAAGTCGAATTGTTTTCTTCCCTTTGACGGTCATTGCTCTCCTCATCATCGCCGAACATCCGACTCAGCTCATCAGAGACCACATTTTCAGTTCCCTTAAAATTAATCACGACGACTATGAAGGCTAAAATTCATGTAGCCGTCTGGCAAATACGTTCTATTTTCCTTGGTCGAGCTAGCACCCGACTGAGGGCCACATTGTCAGTCTCCATGGTGAACTGCCAGTGTTCGAGATAAAATTTAAATTGTTCAGTTCTAAACAAGACTGCTAGCGCCTCTATAGTTGAATCGGCGTTATTAATCCCTGACATTTGCAGTGGGCTGGGCGCAGCAGCTTCACGCGGCTGACTCAACCAGTAACATAACGCAATTTCGTAAACGTCTCTATGACAACACCTCAGTATTGTCATGGCTCTGTAGACGGCTACTGTTTCTGTCTGCAGCCGTTATTGCCTCGCAGTTGACTGCTGGCAACAGTACTGCGAGCTGTCTGGGACATTCTTACGTCGTCTCGACTATAGTTCCTAAATGGAAGATCTCGTTTCAAACAGATTTAACGCACGTGAGTCACATGCAATACCTCACATTCCGGCTTCTTGGTCTTGTAATAAAACCATTCTTATTCCTAGGACCAAGGCGTCCATTTCTAATATGAAGTCGGCATTAAAATCCGGTAAGGTATCACTGGAGCTGATCGTAAGGCTTCCTTCAGAGCCAAAAAGGAGACTTCCTCGAAAGCACTCAGACAAACTATCTCAATAAATCACCTACGGCAATAAACCTAGCCATTTATTAACATTGAGTGGCTGAGGGAACTGCTTAATCACTTGTATCTGCTCTGGATCGATCCACATTCACTCACCCTACACCACATGCCCTAAAAATATCATAGAGGAGCAGACAACCACCAACTTCCATCGGTTAACGGTGAGCCCCGCCCATCTTAAACGTTTGCCCTCAGATGTTGGATATGCTCGAAAGTGGAACTAGTGTATATCACCAGACTATCACGATAATAATACACATATTTAAATTTGATGTCAGAGAAGTCAGTGCACATAGGACAGCAGCTGCCGTTGCTCATCCAAAAGGCACACAATTGAATTTGAACAGGTTCCAATCCGTGCTGAATGTGGTGACTGGCCTCAAACCTTACTTATATACCTGATTCAAGTTTAAGGTTGCAAGCACTTTCACTTCCTTAAATCACCTAAAGCAGGAGTACAAGTCCAGTAATGGCACCGATCTCAGTGTCACTTTCTTATTGAAATCATGATAATCTACTATCAGACGATACACTTCATTAGGCTTGGGTACCACCAATATGGGAGTAGCATCAGGTGATTTTGGTGGTCAGATAACGCTTTTATCCAGCATCGTTTCTACCTGGTCTTTCAGTATTTTCGTCCTAGGTGATAGGTGATAACCTGTATGGCGCCTTCTTAACAGGGATCTGATTAGGTAACTCAACACGATATTCAACGAAACTGGACAGCCCCAGAGCCTTCTTCAAGACATCAGGAAACTCCATGCTCTCCCTAAGGAAACCATCTAGGTGAGCCAGCTGTGTCTCCAACGCATCTGAGTTTCCTGCACTACTTTTTCCCCTGTAATATTTGTCATCGGTTACTGCCACAGCTCCTAACAGACCATGCTTACGAAACTTGAACTGCTCCCGAGGTCTAAATTTAAAATAAAACTGTTGTTCTGACCTAGTGCACCATTACCAGCTTGGCAAAAAAAGCTGCCCGCAAGATACATTCCATATCAAAATTTTCAAATACCCTCACCTTAATCTTCTAGGCATGATTATCAGTCGCAACCTTAATTTATAAAACTCTCTATACACGCAGATTCCATATATACGCGGTAACATATTTCTCTATATCCATTCCCAACTTCCTCCATTTACATCTGTCCGATGGTCCACCAAATATTGAGATCAAACGCCGAAATTGTGCAACTGCAGCCACTTGTTACCACAATCACCATCAGCAACACTTATCAGGGTGATAAGTAAACAAGCAGAGACAAATGGACATAAACTAATTCCGCAATTAGTGACAACCACCTCTTCATGATGCCTCTTAGCACAACACATTCGAGCATCCATTTAGTCTCTGAGTCAAAGGTTACATAATACACAGACTGCAAGACCTTGAACACAAGGATGAGCAATATAATACCGACGAAGCATAGGTTAATGTTCTACCAAGAAGATGAGCCCATAATATTGGCGAATGACAGTACCTTTTGCAAACTTTCCATTAATCTAGCGGCTGCATGGCGCCCCTTTCCACACAACCCCAGGTTCGTTCCGTCGCATGGGGTAGCCGCGTGGTCTTAGGCGCCTTGCCACGGTTAGCGCGGCTACCCCCGTCGGCGGTACGAGTCCTCCCTCGGGCATGGGTGTGTGTGTTGTCCTTAGCGTAAGTTAGCTTACGTTAAATTACTTAGTGTGTGAGCCTAGGGACCGATGACCTCAGCAGTTTGGTCCCATAGGAACTTACCACAAATTTCCGTTCCGTCTCCGTGCATCCGTCCTCCCTCCTCAAAATCACCTATCTTCCTCCATTCAAAGTCTCCCTGTTCCAAAGATAATCCCTTTTCTCCTCAGAAGAGTTCCTCATACACAGGCAGGGCAGTCTAGTCAGTCCAGATCGGCAAGTGCCAACCGAAATCATCGTGCTACATCCTGTTGAAAGACATCATGGCCTCTATAACAGAATGTCGAACTGTAAACATCTTTGAATCTGATCACTAACATCTCTGCATTTTATGTGCAGTTTTGAGTCTTGCGCTTTGTCACTGATGTACAGTGTGAGTGGTCGACAGCTGGACAACAGCGATAGCCCCTGTTTCACAAGGAACATCGCTGCAAGTTTCGCAACCGAAATATTAGTTAAGAAACGAAACTGAATTTACGACCACAGTTGTTATGTGAACAAACTTTAGTAAAGGTAAATAAGGCTTTAGTGGTAGACGTAATGTTTTAACTCATACAAGCTGAGGAGCACTACTTACAGAAGACAGAATTTTAGTAACAAAACCATTTTTAAAAAACAGAAGTAGCGGCTTTTTCTACAATTTTATTAATGCCAAGACGGGTTGAAGGTGTTCACGTATTTTTAATTTGCGCATTACGATTGTATATTGGTTGTTATTGTGTTTATGTCGACAGAATTTGAATACTGCATCTGCCGTGTGGGCTATAAGAATTTAGTTAGCTACCACGTTTCTGTAAGTCATATGTTTACGTTTAATTTGCTGTTAGGTGCACGCTGATTCTTTATCCTGTAGCTCTTTGTTTCGGCTTTCCGCACATACCCTGCACACTTTTATATACACTGGTATACTGTTCCAGCTCAGCTTCACTATGTTATTGACTCACGCATTTTTTAATGTCGGAAATTATAACTAATCACCAGATTTTCTTATATCTCCGGAAACTGCTTCTGAAGGCAGTTACTTTCTTAGATTTAAGTAAATACACGATTTAGAAAAACGTCGTAGCTAAGGAAATTTTTACATATCACACCGCAGCAGGAGCAATCAAAATGTAGTCTACATAAACACAATAACGGTGAATGTACAAAAACACAATAACGTTGCATGTATAACAGTATTGTCTCAACTAAAGATATGGGAAATTGGCATAAATTAAGTTACAGTGGCTGTTGCCACATTTTTTCTAATGATCAGTCGCGGATTTCTAATTTTTGCTCCCCTGGGCACACCGCCCCTCCAAAAATATGTTTTACATGATAACTTTACAGCTTTAAATCACAATGAATGTGCTCTAAGCAGCTAATCAAAAATCACATTATAACGAAAAAATTTTAAAACTAATATGAAGAAATAAACAAAACTTACCAGTCAGGAAAGTTTACATCTGGCTTTGATGGCAGCAAACTCGGTAATTTCAGCTTCATAATTGAGACGGTTATGTTAGGAGGTCCAGCTTCGATGTGAAGAATGGATTAGGCGTTCAGTCTCTCGCCAGACAAGGCAGAACGCAGGTATGATTTCATCCTTTTAAGAGACGAGAGCTCTGCTGAATAATTTGTAAGTGCTTTACACAGAAACATTCTAACAACAATGGATTGTAGCCGCTCCTTTCGCAGAAATTTACTCACTGCAACTGATACATCACTGATCTCACAAGATTTCAAAAGTACCGCGAAATGTACACATCCAGTTGGGAAGGAAGATTGTAAATTAGTTTCTTATGACGCTTGGAGTTCTGCTGCGCGTTCAGAAATAATATCTGGTGAACTACCCTTAAGTTTACTGAAAACTATGAAGGAGTCGAACAGTGTTTTATAACTGTATTTCCTCCTCAGTAATTCAGCGAACAAGTTGTCGAGTACTGGAAAAAATGTTTCGATTATAAATTTCTGCCTATCAGTCAGAACTGCAGTGTCCGCTTCTTCATCAACATGAAGTTTGCATTTCCCTGATATTTTATAGGTGTAATCTGTAATGAGACACCTTCCTCTAACATTACCTTTTTATATAGAAGTAGCCGATACCAGGATTAATCACGAATCTGGTGTAGGTGAACATCTCGGCTGTTTCACTGGAAGAATTTCATTTGATTCTGTGCACGATGTATTATATTTCAGGATCAAATGTATGAAAAGTACTAAAGTTTTTACAATCGATACAGTTTAAATTATTCTTCTTGTAGAAATATTTGAAATTACGAAATATCAGGCATACTTAAAATTCATATTATTAACTGCACAATCTAACGTGAATTATTAAATTTATTTCTGGTCTCATTTGTAAAATAATGATATAACTAGAAGATTCTTCTTTTGACAAGAAAGTTTGTAAGTTCTTTTGTTTTGTAAACTCTTTGGAATATTGTGAGCACCGCAGAATGTTAGGCGTAGTGGGCAGGCCTCTGATGGAGCCAGACGTGTTTTTGATTGTGTCATTAATAAAGTAATTTGTGGTGTGATAAAAGTGGAAACTGAAAAGACGGGGTGATTTGGAAAAATGTGACAAAGAAAAAAATTCAAGAATAATACAGGCAAATGGTCATAGTTATTTAGTCATCAAGAACCGACAACGTTATAAATGAAAATTTCAGCCGTACCACGCAATAACTGCAGCCAACAACAAAAGAAAATTAGGATAAGTAAAAAGTTTTTCTTTTGTATCTCTTACGCCTCACGTAGGTTTGAAACTTATGCAGAGGCAGAGAAATTTAATGGTGATGTGTGGGAGGGTACGATTACAAATCGTAGTCCGCATCAGTCATACTCTCTATGGATTTATTTTCATAACTGTCGAACATGGCATGAATTGAGCTATAAACCCTACAAGTGATTTATATAATTGATGCACTATTTTAGTATCAATATTTACGCTTTGCAATTTCACGTTTTCACTATTAAATCTTTGAACCATATCCTTACAAAGTTTCATCATGAATAGTGCTTTAGTCTACTGAGGTAATTCAGTAAAGCTGAAGCTTCATTTCGCACAAGTGATTTCTCACAGGTATTATTTTTAACGTGTGTGAGGACTTTCATAACGCTCTCCCAATTTTCTTTCGGTCCTACACACGCTTCCTCTCTAGCTGAATAATGTATTTTTGATAAACTTTCAACTGTTTTGCTTCCTGGTTTCACGAACTAAAGAAGTTGACCCTAGAGTTGTATAGAACGAGAGAAAAAATTATAAACTTTTTGCAAAATGGCTCTGAGCACTGTGAGACTTAACATCTATGGTCATCAGTCCCCTAGAACTTAGAACTACTTAAACCTAACTAAACTAAGGACAGCACACAACACCCAGTCATCACGAGGCAGAGAAAATCCCTGACCCCGCCGGGAATCGATCCCGGGAACCCGGGCGTTGGAAGCGAGAACGCTACCGCACGACCACGAGCTGCGGACAAAAAAATGAATATGCTTCCTGGACTAAATTCAAAGAATGTGCTGCACTACGCAAATAATGCACTTTCGGATTTCGTGCTTCAATATGTGCGTACAAATCAGAGTAGGCTTCTGACAAGTTACTGCCGTTATCTTATGACTGGCCTCCACAGTCAGGAATATCGATGGAATTTGTAGACAGGACTGTCAGTACGGCCTCAGCTAGGTTTTCAGACTTGTGTTCCGAGACTGGTAAAAACAGAAGGAAACGTTCAACAGGCTCACCATTCTCGTTCATATATCTTAATACGAAAGATAATTTATCAATATGGGAGTTATCCTTAGTAGAATCTACTATCAGAGAGAAATATTAGGTCTGTTTGATATCACTTATGACAATACCTTTTATTCGTTCAGAGCGCAGCTCTTAATAGAAATTGTTGAAAATAGATAACTTGTCTGTTCAAGCCTTCGATTTCCATATCGTTAAATGTGCTCTGCGAGAAAAAGATCGAACTCGGCTATAAGTTCAAGAGACATCACAAATTTTTATGTAATTGATGTCCACGTATGGGAAGCCCACGACTTGTTAGCTTCTTCACTACTGCAAACACCTTTTCAACAGATTGCACCAGTATTTTTCTTCTGTATCAGCATATGACTTGAAATGGGTTTCTACCGTTCCAGTGATTTTTTTCCTTGTAAAAAGTAATAATTCCAAATTTTTGTGTTCAAGTGAATTTTCATGATAAGATAAAATATTAGAAACATTTCTCCAATCTGAAATACCAATAGCAGCAAACAAATTTAAATGAGCGTATGGCATCGCTGGCCGGGAGGCCCCGATCCGGGGAAGTTCGGCCGCCAAGTGCAAGTCTTATTTCATTCGACGCCACATGGGGCGACTTGCGCGCCGGTGATGAGGATGAAATGATGATGAAGACAACACAAAACGCACTCCCCGAGCGGAGCAAACCTCCAACCGCGCCGGAAATCGAACCCGGCCCCGCTTACACGTGAGGCGAGCACATTACCACCCAGCTAAGCAGACGGACACCTCCGAACAATTTACATGGTACACAAACAATAGCACCGGTGCTACAGGAGTGTGCTACGTAATTAAGCAAAGTTGATTCACCACTGAAATAAATTTTTGTTCAGATATCACGTTTACTGCTTTTTGACCTTCGTGGATTAGAAACACCACCTTTACAATTCTGATTAATGCCACGGTATAAAATAATATTGATTGTTGATTCATTAACACACCATTCCGCAGAATCAGCACTAACGAGCTTATTTCTTTCAAGGACATAGCCAAAGGGGTGGTCCTGGGGGTCGCGACTCCCATCACCTATGAAATTACAAACGACCTAGTTGCTGTCTAGTGAAACTGAAAGAAATTTGGATTTTTCAGTCATACGACGAAAAGGGGATCGCGCTGCCTGTAGTACTTCCGATAATTTAAATCTATCAGTGGCCTTGTTGACTACAGCTCTCGCTCCCATATAGTTTAGCCAAGAGCAACTACTGCACATTGTTGGCCATACTTGAGCTCTGTTGTTGTTTTGTAAATCAGTTCAGTTCGTACTTACACACAGTTGAGTTTAATGTAAGTGCTGCCGTTTATTGCCTTTGTTCTGTGTGCTGTCGCAATAGTTTGCAATAGTTCCTAATTATAGGTAAGATGGTAACAAGAAAGAAGAGAAAAACCAGTTTTGACTTTTCCTCTAGCATTATGGTAAGTTAAAAATATGTATGTGCCACTATAATAGCCGGGCGGTGTGGCCGTGCGGTTCTGGGCGCTACAGTCTGCAACCGCGTGACCGCTACGGTCGCAGGTTCGAATCCTGCCTCGGGCATGGATGTGTGTGATGTCCTTAGGTTAGTTAGGTTTAATTAGTTCTAAGTTCTAGGGGACTGATGACCTCAGAAGTTAAGTCCCATAGTGCTCAGGGCCATTTTTTGCTACTATAATAGCCTAATTACCTATCTATAGCAATTCCATGTTAGCACTGAGTCCTTATTTGGAGGCTGGTACAACTCTGGGGGAGCAATATTTCAGTATTTCGCTTGGATTTGCCTTCATCGCCCAAAAATCGCATTGATCAACAAAAATATCGCCCAAACGGTGATGGTTGCAATTATTTAAAAAAAATTGCTCGAAATTCTATCATTACTAGCCCAAATGGCAAAATATCACACAATCTGGTCACACAGGTGGTTCTCAGTTATGAAAATCAGTTCCGATACGGTATTATTGGAAAGGGTTTATGGAGAGTGGATGGGATATATGGTGACAACACATTCTATAGTTTGTTCTTTTCTAAAAGATGTATTCAAGAGTTGCACGAATTCGTCAGAGCCGAGTGCGTCCAGAATCCCCACCCTCGCTCCCCCTCCCCTTTACCCTTTAATCCATAACCCATTTACGCTCCCGTAACATTATTATAATTGGTGCGTCGTGCATCCCGTAAACTCTAAAGGGTTCCAATGACAGTGTGGAAAGTCCTGTGACAGAAGTTGTCCATGAAACCATTCAAACTGGAGCTAGCGCAGAAGCTCAATGACGACTACAAAGACACGCGTTTTGAGTTTTGTTCTCAGTTGCAACAATTGAATCAGAATGGGGATGGCATTGTTGATCGCTTAATTATTAGCGACGAAGCCACTTTTCACATTAATGGGAAAGTGAACAGACATAATTATCGAATCTCGGGTACAAAGCATCCATACGACTACATTGAATTTGAGTGTGATTCCCCAAAGGTAAATGTTTTTTTGTGCCTTGGCACGTAGAAAATTGTACGAGCCATTCTTCTTCGCCGAGAGCACTGTCACTGGATATTCCTACTTGGACATGTTGCAGCAATGTCTGATGCCTCCAATACAATTGGACTCTCCGTTCATCTTTCAGCAGGATGTGGCTCCACCCCATTTTCATCGTGAAGTTCGTGGGTACCTGAACACGGAGCTGCCACGTCGATGGATCAGCCGTGCTACAGAAGGGGATAGCTATTTAATGAAATGGCCTCCCAGATCACCACATCTCACTCCGTGTGATTTTTTTCTGTTGTGACACATTCAAGATCTGGTGTATGTACGGCCTCTACCACGTGATGTAGCAGATCTCCGGGAGAGGATACGGGAAACGACTGCCACAGTCGACGATACGATACCGGAACGGGTATGGCATGAATTCGATTACCGTATTGATGTCTGCCGGGTCACTCATGGTTCGCATATTTAATGTTTATAAAAAAACTTTCAGAGTTTCTCTTCAAAATGCAATATGTATTACATCTGTACAATGTTTAGTTATTGTGCAATAAATAATTGAAAGTGTTCCTAGACTCTATGTTCACCCTGTTTTATACGGACAGGATATGGCGGCACTCGACCGCGACCGTAATGAAACGAGAATCATAACTGTCTCAGGGGAGAGGAGTGGTGCAGGGGAATAAGCCCCGCCTCTCACTCTCAGGGCTACCATTCTACGTCCGCGAAAGCAGAACTGACATAATAGTCACAGGGATTGCTGATTCCTTTTGTTGTGGTGAGAGTCACATCCGTATCCCTTTATGTACTGGGATTAGTCTATTCACTGATTTCAAAATAAGAAAAAGAAAACAAGCAATCTAAAACTCAAAGCAAGTTGAAGTACACAAATCGTTTGGCAGAGGCTTCAGCGTAGCTGTTTGCTGCGGTTGGCAGTGGTAGTTCAGGCCCCACCTCTACCGGTATCTTACATAACAAACTCTCCACCTAAAACTGCTATGTGTCCGCATAATGCTTCCAGATCTTCTGCGGTTATCTTCAAACTGTGATGTTTTTAAGTTGTAGAAACAATTACATAAAAAATAATGTTTTCATTATTTTTGTAGCAGTACTTTTTTGAGTTGGGGAATAGATATTCATTTCTCAGGCAGACAGTATTTACTTTTAATGTTGGTTTGCGTAAGATTTCGACAATTTTCTTAGTTCATCGATGTTTACATTTGAAGGCACGTAGCAATCGTCATTTTGGACGATGTATTTGTGCATGAAGATAGTTCCCTTGTGGAATGGCGATATACCGTCTTTTCAAGTCTTGCTGCAAGAAAAATGTTCTACTGTGGAATGTCTTACTCCTAAGATCATTGGAACACTGAATCAATAGTCACAACTCTAACTTAATTGTAAATAAACGTCGTATAAGTGATAACGTATGTTGTAAATCACTGACGAGTTTATTAGCATCAAAGACTGTATAACCGTATTGTCATGGATAAACACAAACTCGTTTGTGACGTCGCATACATTACAATTCTAGTTGAAATAAATTTTAAGATTCCAAAACTGTAGCTCATACTATTGGTGTATACAGTCTTGTTTTATAAATAAAATTTGGTTGCTATGGTTTCAAGTTGACTGTTGCAATAATAATTTAAAAAGAAAATCTTGAGAACTTAATAAAATTGAAGAATTTTAATGAAGTGAAAGATACATCATTTGGGACTGAATCAAGAAACATGGGATGCTTCGACATGCTGAAGGAATTTTGACTTGATTTCAAGTAAGTTGGAAATTTAAATACAAGATTGTAGTGGGAGAAAGATAGCTATTATCGAAAGAGGTTGAAGCCTTTAACATTGTATGTTATTCAACCCAATGGTAAGATTCTTCTCATCTGCAATAGTGAACCTTATATTAGAAGACTGAGCTGTTTTTTGTTAACAAAAAGGCAGTACTCTACTCCTAGAGTTCTAATTCGTTTGGCAATAAAGTGAAGTTAATATATGCGTTATAACCTTGTAATGTTGTTGCTTTAATTTGTTATGAAAATGGTGCTGATAGACAATAAAAGCGGGTTAAAAGCTGTGAGCTATCTGAGGAAGTTAACCTTGCATTACTGCGCAACTGTCTCACCAGGTATCCAGTCTAGCTAACCAAATTCCCAACCAGACTAACATTAATTATAATCTTTTAATAGTCATACGACAATCGGTGAGATATATATATATATATATATATATATATATATATATATATAAGAGAATTTAAATAAAAAGAAATAAATCAGTTTATATTTGGAAATTTATTTTAACATTGATCATTGAATATTAAACTTGATTCATAACTAAACTGGTGCGTTATTTAGGATTGTGAAAATGTGAGATTGTAATTTTACGGAACACATCAAATATGGAGCCAAGATTGGGAGACTGCATACAACGCTGCATTCATAAAATAACGCACAAAGAACGTTGAAACATATGCAAGAGGAAATTAACCACAACCAACCGATTCAATTTTCACCCAAAGAAGTTACGTTCGTAGCGCAATCCTGTCCGTCATGTAATTACCACACACTGGTATACTAAATTCATACTAACTCTCTGTGAAATCTTCCCGAAAAGAATAGCTGAGAGCTACTTTGATGATTACACCACATGCTTCCCGTGGTCAAATTGGTTTACACAAAGAGTGTAACTCCACAATAATTTTGATAATTAAAATAAATTAGATCGAAAAGCAATTTACAAAAGAAAAACCTCTAACTGGTTTTTATCGTCTTACTATTAACCTGATGGGTCAAACAACTGTATAAGCACGTGGTACTGGTCTCACAAAGTACACCCCACGTGGGTTGAACATAAAGAAAAGTTGCTATATTGAAAAATATTATCAAGACGAGACGTTATAATCTCACGCACATTCGCATTTAAGATTGATGATCTTAGTTAGAGTTACTGATCAACACGTGGTTCCACTTTACTCACAAAGTAGTGACAAAGCAACTACCGGAACTTCACACTCGAATTACACTGTGTTGCAATTTAAGATGACATTAGATATTTTAGAGCTAAACCTGAAATAAAGGTGATTAAATTTTCAGTTAGGCTGAACTTAAGGAATCCATTGTCCTATGGACTTAGCAGACACGCGCTTAGCCGGAGATCTTACCACTTCAGATGCTCGCCGCGGACAGACTGACCTGGGCCGCTACCGAGCGTGCTTAACCGATACAAACGGAAGTGACCAGAGAGGCAGCTTCCTATACCAACATGACAAGGGACGGACAGGACCATACTAAGAATAGAAACCTCTCTGCTTTTAGAAAGCGTAGCTACCTGTTCCGACGTTGATCCTACTGTTCTCTAGCAGACAGGTTTGTCTGCTACCATCAAGCATGCAACTAGAAATACATTTGCTCATTCATCCTCTCACACAGAAGGGAAGGGGGATGACAGTATCTTATCATATACAGTATATAAAAGAAAGCGGATGTAGGTTCCGTATGAGACTGTGTGACATGAATTACATATAAACTGTGTTTTAAAGTGTAGTAGTGTGACAGATCGTTCTTGTTCATGTGTAAAAATAACACGTTTCACTGCTCAGTCTCCTCCCAGATAGTCAGAAACACCACAGTGAATTTAGAAGAGGAATTTATGCCGTAAATGACAACAGATTTAAGAAATTAACATGAAAGGAATCCAACAGGACCTTTCAACCTATTTTTCTTGTTTCATTTTATTTTTATTTTCTGTGAAGGAATCCCAGAAGCAAATTATGTACATGAAATTAAGTTGTAAATAAATTTGTTTTCAGAATAAATATAACCATGAGTATTTTTAAGGTCCTCTTTAACAAATGGCATCCCTCCCCTTGACAAAATCGTGACTAGGTCCTAGTTTCTTTTCGAAATATCTGATTCGACACTTAGGTTTTTGTGAGACTCGAATTTATGAACAATTCGTTTTTCTTCAGTTTTAACTATGGTTTGTTCGCATTTACTTCTTTCGCTACAGCTGTAGTGGTAAAGCTATCATCGGTACTAACTGAACTCGAAATCGAACCAGCAAAATTCTTTGTGAGAAAATTGTCTTCTCTGCCAAGCATTTTGGGAACATTAGCTTTTCGTTCTCGCTTCTCCTTCGCTAGTTTCCGAAATATTACCGCACTTAATTTTGCGTGTTTATTTTTGTTACTCTTATTGATGTTAAAGTGACTTACGAAACACCAATACTAACACCAACACAAACAAAAATAAGTTTGTAAATAAAAAGTATCCAGTTCAAAATCGTGCCAAAGGCACACGAGCACAAAAAGCTTTTTACTTTGAACGTGACAGTCCACCAACACAAAAGAAAATAAGTTTGTAAATAAAAAGTATCCAATATGAAATCGTACCAAATGGCACATGAGCACAAAGCTTTTTACTTTAAACACGACAGTGATCAATCGACTAGCCTGGATTATTTGACAGAACTGTGTTACGAATAAAATCGTTAAATGTTAAAATAAATACAGTCCAAAAATATGCTGCCCCCTAAAGCTGCCGCCCCTAGACTCTTGCCTAGCGAGGCTAAATGTAAATCCGCCTCTGCAAGTGATTGAATCTACAGCCACGGATATTCGACGATCGAAATTGCGTAGATTATTGTCTAAAATAGTTTGTTGACTCTTTCGCATCTGTAGGGTGAAAAAGTTTCTGTTGTTTACTCCGGTCGTTATTACATTTGTAATCGAATAAGTGAGGTGGTAATAAGGTTAAAAGAAGACGACAACTTCTCAGAGTGTTGGAGAGGTTTGCTAGAGGCCAACATTTTCCTGCGTAGAGGACGACGATGTCTATGACGACGACGGCTGCATTCCGTGGCTTTGTCGTAGGTGTGCGTACGCAGGCGTGAGTGTACGAGTATAGAGAAGAGGCTGTGGCGACAGACGGCGGCCCCTATTTATACACGCCAGACAGCCACAGCACGGCGACCGTGTCCGAGGGCGACGGCTGTTGGCCCTGGCCGCGCGCTCGTCAAGCCGCTTCTTTGTGCCTTCTCACTCGACCACTGCGGACACTCTCACTGCTTCACATACATTTCCAGGCTCAACGCCTGGCGGACACGGAGTAGAAAAGCTAAGGTCGAAAGACTGGCTTGTTGGATACCTGGACGATTCTGTACCGCTTATGCTATGGAATGTGCAGTCCTTTAACATCAGTCTTCGGAAGCCACTCGATCCAGTTCCGCAGTGTATTTTAGTGAACAAAATACGAAATTAATAAGTATTGGAGCGGACTTCTGACAACATTCAGGACTTCCTGTCAGACTGAACTGACCACATTGTTCTCAACTGTACAAAATCGACAGACGTAAAAGTAACTTCGGATTTACACCGTGAGCTGCTATGAAGTCCCTATTGCTTACACTGTTTACACTAATGGCCATTAAAATTGCTACACCACGAAGATGACGTACTACAGACGCGAAATTTAACCGACAGGAAGAAGATGCTGTGATATGTAATTGATTAGCTTTTCAGAGCATTCACACAAAGTTGGCGTCGGTGGCGACACCTACAACGTGCTGATATGAGGAAAGTTTCCAACCGATTTCTCATACACAAACAGCAGTTGACCGGCGTTGCCTGGTGAAACGTTGTTGTGATGCCTCGTGTAAGGAGGAGAAATGCGTACCATCAAAAGGTCGCACTGTAGCCTATCGCGATTGCGGTTTATCGTATCGCGACATTGCTGCTCGCGTTGGTCGAGATCAAATGACTGTTGGCAGAATATGGAATCGGTGGGCTCAAGAGGGTAATACGGAACGCCGTGCTGGATCCCAACGGCCTCGTATCACTAGCAGTCGAGATGACAGGCATCTTGTCCGCATGGCTGTAACGGACCGTGCAGCCACATCTCGATCCCTGAGTCAACAGATGGGGACGTTTGCAAGACAACAACCATCTGCACGAACAGTTCGACGACGTTTGCAGCAGCATGGACTATCAGCTCGGAGACCATGGCTGCGGTTACCCTTGACGCTGCATCACAGGCAGGAGCGCCTGCGATGGTGTATTCAACGACGAACCTGGATTCACGAATGACAAAACGTCATTTTTTCGGATGAATCCAGGTTCTGTTTACAGCATCATGATGGTCGCATCCGTGTTTGGCGACATTGTGGTGAACGCACATTGGAAGCGTGCATTCGTCATCGTCTCGGTCACCTCTTGTTCGCATTGACGGCACTTTGAACAGTGGACATTACATTTCAGATGTGTTACGACCCGCGGCTCTACCCTTCATTCGATGCCTGCGAAACCCTACATTTCATCAGGATAATGCACGACCGCATATTGCAGGTCCGGTACGGGCCTTCCTGGATACAGAAAATGTTCGACTGCTGCCCTGGTCAGCACATTCTCCAGATCTCTCACCAATTGAAAACGTCTGATCAATGGTGGCCGAGCAACTGGCTCGTCACAATACGCCAGTCACTACTCTTGATGAACTGTGGTATTGTGTTGAAGCTGCATGGGCAGCTGTATCTGTACACGCCATCCAAGCTGTGTTTGACTCAAGGCCCAGGCGTATCAAGGCCGTTATTACGGCCAGAGGTGGTTGTTCTGGGTACTGATTTCTCAGGATCTATGCACCCAAATTAGGTGAAAATGTAATCACATGTCAGTTCTAGTATAATATATTTGTCCAATGAATACCCGTTTATCATCTGCATTTCTTCTTGGTGTAGCATTTTTAATGGCCAGTAGTGTATAAGTGATCTAGTGTAGGGATCGGCAGACGGTCGATCACGAGCTGCTTTTTTGGGAGATCGCGGTAACGCTCCGTGTGTCAAGCCTGGACTGTTCCAGTGACGTGTGGGCTCACACCACGCTCACAACAGCTGCTTGTTTCTCCCGCGCAACTGCGTTTCTCAGTCAAGGATATTACGTTGTCATCCTCATAGTTGACTGCACATGCGTGAGGCCGTGCACATTACGTTTTCCGTGCTTACATTACATATTTGCTAACTTTCAATGTTGTGATTTACGCATTGATGCAAAGTTAGAATTGCTCTAATGAAGGCGTGTTCGACTTATCATTTTCATTCGGAATGGGAAACCGGTTACTTCTTTAGCAGGTAAAGGACAAATGCGTGTGTTTACTGTGGTACACAAGCGTATGAGTTGCTAAGAAATGGAACTAAAAACCGTCCATGCAGGAATTGAAAAGGATTACCCTTTCGATTCTGCTATAAGGATATAAAAGGTAAGGAAGCTAAAACCCAGTATGTTCTGCTACTTGATATAGACGTTCGTTAGCTTCGTAGAAGCAGAGTTTTACAACATTTTAAATATCTGCTTCCTGCTTTAGTAGAATTTTTTGAAGGAATGAGGCTAGTACTACCGAAGATCCGATTTGGCTGCAGGATTTCGGTTTCCCCGCAGACACCACCGAAAAGTTAAATATCGCTAATGTGCAACTTCAAGATAAAGATAAAAATAATGGCGGACCAACCTCAAATATTCAATTTGAGAACACACACACACGAGAGAGAAAGAGAGGGAGAGAGAGAGAGAGAGACAGTGGTTCACCGCCCCCCTTCCTCCATCCTCACCCCAAAACCCCCACTCCACTGTCCCAGGATCCCACAGTCAGCTCTAATATATCTGACCAAGAGCAGTACAAGCACGTGCAGTTTTTTACATTGTAGGTTATGTGTAAAGAAACATTTACTTCAAGAATATGTGCATTCAGCACATATAGAACAACAAATGTCTGTATTAACTAGACACAAAACTGAATGTATATAAAAAATACAAACATTTAATTGTAAATAGAAATAGATAGATCTAAACAAACTGCCAAGGAATCAATAAAAAAATCTCACATCAGAGTATGTATAATTAAATAATTTTATATGTATTATAGACATGAATAGGGAAACATGTCTGGTACTCAAGAATAAATTTCAGTTTCAAACATAATTGAAGGTACTATGATTTTGTAGAGTTTTTGTGTGAGAGCAGTGTAAATATGAAGCAATTACAGCAGTGTATAAATACACGTACTTCCCCAGAGCGAAAGTGTATAAATGTGGACTCCATACAAATTAAGTCCATTGAAGCTGAATCCATGGATCATTTGTACATTGAAGTATCTGTTGGAGTCAATAATATACAAGCTGAATTCAGGCATTTAGAAAGTAACTGTTTGGAAAATATTGCTCTACACAACGAGTGTAAAATGAATATATGTAAATAAAGAAACTACAAAAATTTGTTCTTATTGTATCACCCCATCCGAATCGTATCAATCAGATGAGAGAGTCAGTGTTTACTCACAAACCTCCAGCATCGCCGTTGTTGCCAGGGTCCCATTAAGCAGCCCTCACGTCGACTGAAAAGTACCCAGACCTACCGCCACAGTGGTGCCACCGTGGGCCCCGTGTCCTCCAGCTGATAGCTAACCCCTGACAAACCCCTCAGTCCTGCACCTCCATCCGCCAGCCCACACGACAAATAATTCCCGCAGAGGCTGGGCTGTCACACAGTAATGGCCATCGCCACCAAGTGCCAGACTGCAGCTGCGCGCACTTCGCAGCAGGCACAGCATCTGTCCCAGTGACTAGATAGATAGCGTCTCAGCACTCACCTCGAACTTCGTGGCTGGCAGTAATCAATATTCAACTGTTAACCCTTAACTCACGAGATGTGATATCTCAGACCACGCGAAAATTTTCGAACTCACTCTTCAAGGTCAGTTGTGGCGGAATGTTTCTATAGCCGCCTAGCCTCCTTCAACTGCCAACTCTACAATGTTTTAGTGTCGGCCGCGTTATTACTTTCTTTGTTTGTTGTTGACACATGTTACTGACAGACTTTAGGGTTTCCTGGACCGCATCTCGAGAATTAAGTACCGAGCGAGGTGACGCAGTGGTTAGCACACTGGACTCGCATTCGCGAGGACGACGGTTCAAACCCGCGTCCGGCCATCCAGATTTAGGTTTTCCGTGATTTCCCCAATTCGCTTCGGGCAAATGTCAGGATGGTTCCTTTGAAAGGACACGGCCGATTTCCTTCCTCATCCTTCCCTAACCCGAGTTTGGGCTCCATCTCTTATGACCTCGTTGTCGACGGGACGTTAAACGCTAATCTCCTCCTCCTCGAGAACTACGTACCTGACTTCTTGCCGCGCGGGTAGCCGTGAGGTCTAGGGTGACTTGCTACGGATCGCGCGGCTCCATCCGTCGGAGGTTCTAGACCTCCCTCGCGCATGGGTGTGTGTGTTGTCCTTAGCGTAAGTTAGTTTAAGTTCAGTTTAGTAGTACGTAAGCCTAAGTACTTGCACCCGTGGTTTAGGGGTTCCTCGTCCTCTGTAATAAAAAACTGGGTAAAAGAAATCAACGATCAAACCAAACCAAGCGCAACGGAAAAAAAAGTCTTCGGTCCCGGGTTCGAATCCCGCCGCTGCTTAAATTTTGATTAATAATCAGCATTGGTAGCCGAAGACTACCGGCATAAGAAGTCTCCCTCAGTACAACGGCCTTGTCAAAGAGGGCGGAGGAGCGGACAGAGGTTCAGAGCACTCTCTTGTGTCTAGGGTTGGGAAACTGCCCCTAAGGGCTGAAGAATCAGCAATGATCAACGACATGAGGATGCAGAAGGCAATGGAAAACCACTGCATTACAGACACATAACGTGTATCCACAGGACTTGTGGCTTGTAATTGAAAAAGTCATGATTATCTCTCCATTGAGAAAAGATTCCGGAATAGTCCCTCATTCGGATCTCTGGGAGGGGACTGCCAAGATTGAATAATCAACGAAGGGATACAGTTCTACGAGCCGGGAAGTGGAATGTCAGAAGCATGAACATGGTAGAGAAACTAGAAAATCTGAAAAGGGAAATGGAAAGGCTCAATCTAAATATAGTAGGGGTCATGAAGTGAAGTGGAAAGAAGACAAGGATTTCTGGCCAGATGAGTATAGGGTAATATCAACAGCAGCAGAAAATGGTATTACGGGAGTAGGATTCCTTATGAATGGGAAGGTAGGGCAGAGAGTGTGTTATTCTGAACAGTTCAGTGATAGGGTTGTTCTTATCAGAATCGACAGCAAACCGACAACGATAGTTCAAGTATACAAGCCGACATCGCAAGCTGAAGATGAAGAGATAGAGAAAATGTGTGAGGATATTGAAAGGGTAATAAAGTCTGTAAAGGGGGATGAAAATCTAATAGTCATGGGGGACTGAAATGCAGTTGTAGGGGAAGGAGTAGAAGGTTACAGGAGAATATGGGCTTGGGACAAGGAATGAGAGAGGAGAAAGACTAATTGAGTTCTGTAATAAGTTTTAGCTAGTAATATCGAATACTCAGTTAAAAAAATCACAAGAGGAGGAGGTATACTTGGAAAAGACCGGGTGATATGGAAAGATTTCTGTTAGATTTCATCATGGTCAGACAGATATTCCGAAATCAGATGCTGGATTGTAAGGTGTACCCAGCAGCTGATATAGACTCAGATCACAATATAGTAGTGATGGAGAGTAGGCTGAAGTTTAAGACATTAGTCAGGAAGAATCAATACGCAAAGAAGTGGGATATGGAAATACTAAGGAATGACGAGATACGGTTGAAGTTCTCTAAGGCTATATATACACCAATAAGGAATAGTTCAGTAGGCAGTACAGTTGACGAGGAATGGACATCTCTAAAAAGGGTCATGACAGAAGTTGGGAAGAAAACATAGGTACAAAGAAGGTAACTGCGAAGAAACCATGGGTAACAGAAGAAATACTTTAATTGATCGATGAAAGGAGGAAGTACAAAAATGTTCGGGGAAACTCAGGAATACAGAAATACACGTCGCTGAGGAATGAAATAAATAGGATGTGCAGGAAAGCTAAGACGAAATGGCTGTAGGAAAAATGTGAAGACATCGGGAAAGAAATGATTGTCGGAAGGACAGACTCAGCATACCGGAACCGCGCGACTGCTACGGTCGCACGTTCGAATCCTGCCTCGGGCATGGATGTGCGTGATGTCCTTAGGTTAGTTAGGTTTAAGTAGTTCTAAGTTCTAGGGGACTGATGACCACAGCTGTTAAGTCCCATAGTGCTCAGACCCATTTGAACCATTTAGACTCAGCATACAAGAAATTCAAAACAACCTTCGGTGACATTAAAAGCAAGGGTGATAACATTAAGAATGCAACGGGAATTCCACTGCGGAGGAGAGAGCGGATAGGTGGAAAGAATACATTGAAAACCTCTATGAGGGGAAGATTTGACTAATGTGGTAGAAGAAGAAACAGGAGTCGATTTAGAAGAGATAGGGGATCCAGTATTGGAATCAGAATTTAAAAGAGCTTTGGAGGACTTTAGATCGAATAAGGTAGAGGGGATAGATAACATTCTATCAGAAATTCTAAAATAATTGGGGGAAGTGACAACAAAACGACTATTCACGTTGGTGTGTAGAATGTATGAGTCTGGCGACATACCATCTGACTTTCGAAAAAGCATCATCCACACAGTTCTGAAGTCGGCAAGAGCTGACAAGTGCGAGAATTATCGCACAATCAGCTTAATAGCTCATGCATCCAAGTTGCTTACAAGAATAATATACAGAAGAATGGAAAAGAAAATTGAGGATGCGCTAGATGACGATCAGTTTGGCTTTAAAAAAGGTAAAGGCACGAGAGAGACAATTCTGACATTGCGGTTAATAATGGAAGCAAGACTTAAGAAAAATCAAGACACGTTCATAGGATTTGTCGACCTGGAAAAAGCGTTCGACAATGTAAGATGGTGCAAGATGTTCGAAATTCTGAAAAAAGTAGGGGTAAGCTACAGGGAGAGACGGTTCATATACAATATGTACAACAACCAAGAGGGAATAATAAGAGTGGACGACCAAGAACGAAGCGTTCGTATTAAAAAGGGTGTAAGACAAGGATGTAGCCTTTCGCCCCTACTGTTCAATCTGTACATCAAGGAAGCAATGATGGAAATAAAAGAAAGGTTCAGGAGTGGAATTAAAATACAAATTAAAAGGATATCATTGATACGATTCGCTGATGACATTGCTATCTTGAGTTCAAATGGTTCAAATGGCACTGAACACTATGGGACTTAACATCTGACGTCATCAGTCCCCTAGAACTTACAACTACTTAAACCTGACTAACCTAAGGACATCACACACACCCATGCCCGAGGCAGGATTCGAACCTGCGACCGTAGCGGTCACGCGGTTCCAGACTGAAGCGCATAGAACCGCTCTTCCACAGCGGCCGGCCTATACTGAGTGAAAGTGAAGAAGAATTACATGATCTTCTGAACGGAGTGAACTGTCTAATGACTACAGAGTATGGACTGATAGTAAATCGGAGGAAGAGGAAGGTAATGAGAAGTAGCAGAAATGAGAACTGCGAGAAACTTAACATCAGGATTGATTATCACAAATTAAATGAATTCTGCTACCTAGGCAGCAAAATAATCAATGACGGACGGAGCAAGGAGGACATCAAAAGCAGACTAGCACTGACAAAATCCACATTCCTGGCCAAGAGAAGTCTATTAGTATGAAACATAGGTCTTGATGTGAGGAAGAAATTTCTGAGAACGTACGTTTGGAGCATTGCATTCTATGGATGTGAAACATGGACTGTTGGAAAACCAGAACAGAAGAGAATCGAAGCATTTGAGATGTGGTGCTACAGACGAATGTTGAAAATTAGGTGGACTGATAAAGTAAGGAATGAGGAGGTTCTGCGCAGAATCGGAGAGGAAAGGGAAACACTGATAAGGAGAAGGGACAGGGAGAATGGACATCTGTTAAGACATGAGGGAATGACTTCCATGGTGCTAGAGGGAGCTGTAGAAGGCTAAAACTGCAGAGGAAGACAGAGATTGGAACAAATTCAGCAAATTATTGAGGATGTAGGTTGCAAGTGCTACTCTGAGATGAAGAGGTTAGCATAGGAGAGGAATTCATGGCAGGCTGCATCAAACCAGTCAGAAGACTGATGACAAAAAGAAAAAAAAGCCTAGGTACCGATGACCTCAGCTGTTTGGTCCCGTAGGAACTTACCACCACCACCTGGTTTCTTCACTGCAGTACTGTATAATACAGAAGTGTCCACAGGAAAGTAACAGTTTTAACTTATCCGAGTTTGATGAAATTGTTACCCGGTGGATGGAAGAAGGTGTCAGTGATATAGATAAAGAAATAGAAGAAAAGACGACGATTTTCAATAGCCAGTGATTACAGCTCTACTATTCAACAAGAACATCATTCTGAGGAAAAATTTCAGGACACTTGTGATAGGAGTTGTCTGTTTGTCCAATAAAATACTTAAAGTATTACTTAAAATCAAGTGTGCCCTGAGTGGTGATAAGAAAAATGTACATCCCAGTACTGACTGTCAGTTTTGCAAACTTTCTTTCTGTATCCATCGAGTGGAACAATTATGTGCAAATTTAAACCCTGGAATTTAGTTTTATGTGGAAATATACTTGCTAATGAAATAGAGAGCTGAATCTTACATTCGTAAAATTATGCGAACAGTCCATTTACGTGTAACATGTAGAAAACCACACAAAAGTATGTGATTTCAAAATCATACGTAAGATCGTTAGATCCTCACTCGTAGGCGAGTTATTTGCCCTGACGTACCTAGGCATGCACTGGCAAAGTCTCTGCGAATCCGGCATTAAAAAAAAAAGCAGCTATTCAACACTGGTCAACAGTTTAGTGTTTAGTGTTATATTTGTCTAAATAATCCGCAACTAGCTGCATGAAATAAATTTTATTTTCTTAACCGGTTTCAGGCACTTAGTAAACTCCTTGAGAAGTTTAGGACTATGGCATTATTTGCGAGTGTCAACAATATTATTTCGATAAATACAACTATATTTGCTGAAGATGGATAAAATATTAAGCTCAATGTTGATACATGTCTGCTTTAACATTGTGTCCCAAGAAAGCCCTGGCACAGTGTAGTAGGAGGTATCATCCAGAGTTTCTGTGCTCAGGCATATGCTCCATAACTTATCAAAAAGTCTGTCTCCATGTACAATTTAGCATACTACTCTAAATGAGAGATGCTGAACTACTGACGAACAATCGAGACGAGCCTATACTCCACATCCATTATGGCACTACCTGCGAGTTTCCTTATAAATGTGGTTATATCAAGCAATGTGTTTTCGTGTAGTTTCTCCATCGAATCCAGGTATTTGTAAGGAAAGATCCCCTTGTTCATGATCCCCCAGGAAATGCCACAAAACATTCCCACACCATGAGGCTCCCTCGTTGGCCTGGACCCCCCCCCCCCCCCAACGATTGTTCGAAGACCGTACGTTCCAACGGCCATCTGTGTGATGGAACATAAGGCGTGATTCATTTGGAAAGGCCACCGGTCACCATTCAGTAGAAGTCTAGTTACGGTATTGGCTTGCAGATTCCGGCCTTTTTCGCCAATGAACAACAGTCAGCATGAACCAGGAACCTGCTGCGGAGGCCCATAAGCAGAGATGTTCGCTGAATGGTCACTGATGACACATTTTAGGTAGCCCCTTGATTCATCTGAGTGGTCAGTTGCTCAACAGTTGCATGTCTGTTCAGCCATACACATCTCTGCAGCCATCATTCACCTCTGTTATCTATGGCTCAACGTGCACCATACCCGCCGGCCGAAGTGGCCGAGCGGTTCTACGCGCTATAGTCTGGAACCGCGCGACCGCTACGGTCGCAGGTTCGAATACTGCCTGGGGCATGGATGTGTGTGATGTCCTTAGGTTAGTTAGGTTTAAGTAGTTCTACGTTCTAGTGAACTGATGACCTCAGAAGCTAAGTCCCATAGTGCTCAGAGCCATTTGAACCATTTCTTTGCACCACAGCCCCCCCCCCCCCCCCAACCCGACAGTTTTGGAAAGCTCCAGTTTGCCATGCCTGATATATCTGCATGTTCATATGTACGTACTCCACAAGTCACTATATGGTACGGCATATAGGTATATGCTTCAACCATGGCAGCACAAGAACAGTTTATAAACTTAATCGTTACGGAAATGCTTCCACCAATGGCATGCCACGCGGGATTAGCCGAGCAGTATGGGGCGCTGCAGTCATGGACTGTGCGGCTGATGTCGGGGGGGGGGGGGGGTTCGAGTCCTCCCTCGGGCATGGGTGTGTGTGTTTGTCCTTAAGTTAATTTAGGGTAAGTAGTGTGTAAGTTTAGGGACTGATGACCTTAGCAGTTAAGTCCCATAAGATTTCACCCACATTTGAACATTTGAACCAATGGCATGAATACCAATAAACATGCTCTTTTAGTCATCAGATAAATCGCTCCATTTCCACATTACAACAACGACTGCAGTGTTTTCTGCATTCCTTGACATGCTTTAGATGGCTCTGAGCACTATGGGACTTGACATCTGAGGTCATCGGTCCCCTAGAACTTAGAACTACTTAAACCTAACTAACCTAAGGACATCACACACATCCATGCCCGAGGCAGGATTCGAACCTGCGACCGTAGTGGTCGCGCGGTTTCAGACAGAAGCGCCTAGAACCGCTCGGCCACACTGGCCGGCGACATGCTTTATATACCCCCCTGCTGCTAGTGCTGCCACCTGCCATCTATGAGTGGTTATTGCATGCTGATGTCTATCATAGGCAGTGGTCGCATTAATGTGACTGGACGGTGTAGTAAGCACTCAAATTTAGCGTTTGGGACACGATCAGCTATTTTGGAAAAGTGGATAGGTCTGACTTCTTTATACTTTACTTCTTTCTTCACAGTGTGCTCTTCATCATCATGTCCTGGCTTTTTTTTTTCGTCTCCAGGCCACAAATGTGACCTGAATAATCAGTGTTCTGCCTCTCGAATTTTGATAGAACCTGAATTTTGGCAGGGAATGAGCTGCCATTGGAGCTAAAATGCTCACAGATATTAGCTGTTTTGTGCGTACCTTTATCCACTGCATTTTCCTAGTTATTTCTGTCATAAGCCAAAAGTGATCATCCGAAATTCATTTCTCACAACTGTATTCCAGGAAATTGATGAAACTGGACCCCCGTTAATTGATCCATATCACTCTGCAATTGACTCTCCCTATGATATCATGGCATCAGTGCCCCAAATTTTCTCCACAGCATTACTACTTTCTTTGGGAGCGTGTGTCAGCTCACAGTGCAGAATTGATTTGCACCTAATGGAGCGATACCGCTGGTAATTGACGATTTCGTGGAGCTCCCTTTCCAAAACTCCCAGCAAGCATGAAGGAAGGTAGCAGGATCTCGAGAGCCTGCATCAATGTTATTAATCAGAGTTTGTAAGATCCTATCCCTGAAGCCACCAGGAACCACTGAGTAATCCAGTATGGCTGCGTGATTTACCTGGTGCTCTATAACAGAGTGGGCTTGCTGACTGCTACTGCTAGAGCCAGGATGTTGTCGAAGGCTGTGCGACAGACCAGGCTGCGGTGTCAGCAAACGCATCATCATACATGGGCCCACCTTTGGTGTTGTTGGGCCTGCTCGTAGTGTTGGTGGATGTATGCTAGATGGGTCCACTTGCACCATAGCACAAAGCTTCCTGCTACAGTTTTGTAAACCCAACTCTGGAGGGTTCTAACTGTTCTGCAAACAAAGAATCGAGACTGATAAATACTACGTGCACATGTGCACACACACACACATACACACACACACACACACACACACGCACGCACGCACGCACGCACAAGCGTGCAAAGATGCATCCTCCAGTAAATAATAATAATTTCTGACACATTGTGTTCCATGTCCAGTAAGTGATTTTAACCACTCATCATCATCAGCATCATTTGCCATGTTTTATGTATATTCTCACATTTTCTAGTCCAGTTCAACATCTTCATCCATTGCTACGTTCCCATCAAGTGCCTGTAGGAAAAAAGAAACACATCGTAAGTGATGGATGCAAGTGTAAAATTATCTGTAGAAGAAGAAGTATTACTACTTATGTATCTGACTCTCCACAATCTGACCAAAACCCCCGCGACCCTGGGTAGAAAACTGCGACAGAATACTTTCATCCCATTCACATATAGTATTCAGATCACAATAACGTTCCTGCAAATCAGCTATGAGGGAAGCCATCATCTGATTACTGAAGAGCGGCCGGCCGGAGTTGCCGTGCGGTTCTGGGCGCTACAGTCTGGAACCGAGTGACCGCTACGGTCTCAGGTTCGAATCCTGCCTCGGGCATGGATGTGTGTGATGTCCTTAGGTTAGTTAGGTTTAATTAGTTCTAAGTTCTAGGCGGCTGATGACCTCAGAAGTTCAGTCGCATAGTGCTCAGAGCCATTTGAACCATTACTGAAGAGCGGGAATACTATATTTACAACCCAGTAGTCTCATCGCCTCTGGTATCCATGTTCCATCTTCCTGTATATCACCAGCTGTGTGCATCATCGTCGACTTTGATATAAATGAGTCACAAGTGCACTTAATTTTTCAGATACCGCGTTTCTACATTTGGCAGGGAGCTCACATGCCTTGCACAGCACTTTGAAGTAGAGAAGCACTTGGTGGCATGAGGCACGTTATCTGAGCACTTGCTGGAGCAGTGGATGTCTGCCACTGCATGTGGCCTAAATACTTACCATGTAAGGCTTATGAAAGACAATATCATTTATTTGCAACCGAGAGTTGTGGGTCATGTAGAATATGAAGAAAGTTCCAATATCTCTGTATCTATACTACTCTTTGTACGATTCCTGTAAGAGGGGAGTAGTTTCCATGACGAACATGTAGCGGTGCATGGATGGAAGTTTTGTAGTAACTCAAATCCAGTATGTTAATCTGTAGTTCCAGATTTCACTGCATTGTTTTGCTTCGAGCAGTATATTAACCGTGGATGCTAATATCATAAACTTCTTAGGACAGAGCATGCATCCAAATTTGTCACCACCACAGTAAGAACAGCGAAACCAATACAGTAGATTGACATTGCTCTTTTCCCAGTCGAGCTGTAAGCCCAATTTTATTCTCATCATCTGGCATTCCTTGAATCTGTGAGTTATTACCCACAGTACATCGAACTAGAATCAATTCCTCTTTGGCGTGTATAATAATGTGTTTATTGTCCTCGAAGAAGCCCATTGACATTCCGAGCACGATACAGGCATCACAGCGGCTGTCTGTCGATCCATATATGAACAATCCTGCATTATGTAACGCATTCAGATCCAACGTTGTTGCGGAGATGTACGTTTTGAGGGTACTGTGGTGAGTTCAATACCATTAAATTCGTATCTCATTTCTTGAAAGGCAAAACCATTACGTGTAAGCCACTATGATGTTGGTGGTGGACTGCTTCCATCCTTATTTGTGGCCATAAATCTTCCCTTCAACTACAGGAAACTGTTGCTTGGAAGTATCAACCCATCTTAATGCTGAATGAGATTTCTTTCTCGTTGTTATTATTAAAGTCCCTCAAAACAAAATGTTTGAGGTAGAAATATTCCTGAGAAATGATTCGATCGTCATACTGACTGCGTGCTGAAAAGTAATTCCTCCGAATTTTTTTATGTGAAGACCCTCAAAGCTTTATAAATAATTCAAATATTATTAATATTCTACATTTTTTTTCATCATGTCTACACATTTGCAGCCCTCTGCCACTGGAGGACTCCGACGTGTAGTGTGTAACGTGGTGGTGTGTAATGTAACTATGTCGGTGTATGAGAAACAGCATGCTGTAATTGAGAAAACTGAGAGCATAAATTCGAAGAGTTCGTCCAAATATGCACTGCGACATCTGCAACAGTTTGCTGCCTTGATTTCACTGTCATTGATCATATTCTATACGTTAAAGAACACCTTCAAAGACTTCACTTTGATAGTGATGAAATGGTGCAAGCAGAGGTGAGGTTGTGGCACTGCCAACAAAGTCTACAGTGACTGCATCAACAAACAAGTCTCTCGTTGGAAGAAATGTGTTCATCACCAAGGTGACTATGTTGATAAATAAATATGTAGCCATGAAGAATAAAGATGTAGTAGAATGTTAATAACGGTTGTTTTGTTTAAAAAGCTTTACAAGCTTTTTCATAAAAATTCGGAGGCATGGCTTTATAGCACATCCTAGTATATCTAACGCCAATCATTGCGAGGCTTCAATCAAATGGCTCTGAGCACTATGCGACTTAAATTCTGAGGTCATGAGTCGCCTAGAACTTAGAACTAATTAAACCTAACTAACCTAAGGACATCACACACATCCATACCCGAGGCAGGATTCGAACCTGCGACGTAGCGGTCGCTCGGTTCCAGACTGTAGCGCCTAGAACCACACGGCCACTCCGGCCGGCAGGGCTTCAATCCTATTGATTTAAGAAACTCGCAAATCTCATGCTTATCGCATTTTTCTTCCATTGCGAAGTTGCCTTCTGACTGCTGCGTGCACTGTGTTTATACTTTATGCCCATGTTGCTGCTTTGGGTGAAGTGACACTATAATCTCAACACTATGAAAATCGACTAGATTCTCGTTCTGATCTATAATATTCAGTTAGAGATGGTCTAATGGCTGAACAGTCATTGGAAGGTAATTGGATTGCTAGGCACTTAAACAATTTTGTAACTTGGCCCACCGTAGGGAAAAAATCCACAGTTTATACACTGATCAGCCAGGACATAATGACCACCAACCTACTGTCGATATAAATCCGTCCAGGAGATAGGAGCGTTACTCGACGAGGAATGACTGCTACTCACACACACACATTGTACATGTAATATCACTGCGTGTGATGTCCACCTGTAGAATGGGGAAGGCACGCGATCTGTCTGAGTTTGACAGAGGGACGATTGTGGTGGTTAGAAGGCTCAGCACGAACAATTTTGAAGCTACACGACTGTCAGGTGTTCGAAGAGTTCTGTAGTGAGTTACTTCAACATATGGCGAAACCACATCCAGTTGTATTACTTTTGAATGCATTATGGGAACAGCAGTGATCAATAAAATTGTAAATAATTACTATTAAAAACAGTCTTGATCACAATTTATTTTATAAGGTGACCGGTTTCGACCACTGCTGTGGTCATCTTCAGACCATTGAGTGGAAACCCCTTTCTGTTGGAAAGGGGTTTCCACTCAATGGTCTGAAGATGACCACAGCAGTGGTCGAAACCGGTCACCTTATAAAATAAATTGTGATCAAGACTGTTTTTAATAGTAATTATTTACATCCAGTTGTCATGGGGTTGGGCGGCCGCCTCTTTTTACAGATGTCGAACGTCATAGGCTGTGCAGACTAGTAAAACAGGATAGGGGGCGATCTGTGGCAGAACTAACTTCAGACTTTAATGCTGGGCAGAGTACAAGTGTGTGTGAACACACAATGGACCGAACACTCCTAACGATGGGCCTCCGCAGCCGACGACCCATGCCTGAGGCAATGTTAACACCACAACATCGGCAACTACGACTGAAATGGGCACATAACCATCGGCTCTGGACGTTGGCGCAGCTGCAGAGCGTTGCATGATCTGATGAATTCCAATACCTTCTTCATCATGCGTATGGGAGGATACGAATCCGTCGTCTTCCACGAGAACAACTCCTTGACACCTGTGCTGTGGGTCAGAGACAATCTGGTGGTGAGTCAGTTATACTCTGGGGAACATTCAAGTGGGCATCCATGGCTCCAATGGAGCTCGTTCAAAGCAGGGGTATGGTACATTGGTTGCAGACTATATACACACCATCACGATGATCATGTTTCCCCATGTCAGCGGTATTATTAACAAGATAAGGCGCCATGTTACATGGTCAGGAGTGTGATGGGGTGGTTAGAGGAAAACAGTGGCGAGTTCCAGTAGATGTCCTGGCCCCTAAACTCGCCAGATCTGAACCCGATCAAACACATCAGAGACCATCGCTCCCTCCCCGAAATTTACAGGAATTAGGTGACTTGAGTGTGCTGGTGTGGTGCCAGCTCCCTCCAGCGACCTACTTAGGCTTCATTGCTTCTATGTCACTATACGTCGGCACTGTTATCCGTGCCAGAGTTAGACATACTGGCTATTAGGTAGGTGGTCATCATGTTCTGGCTGATCCGTGTGAAGTAATCTATCGTTAAGGTATGAATTATTCGCAGTGATGTTACACTCAAGATGGATCGTAATGACAAGTAGAATATCCCTTGTTAATTCAACTCATAAATTTTATCAGCATTATTATTCAACACTTGACTCCTCAAGAAAACTAGTAGTGATCGTACTGAAACTTCATAGATAAAATATGTTGTTTTTATTTGTGCCTTAGATGTATTAAAGTTTGCACATAACACATAGCCTTGGAAAATATGTTTTAGATACACATTCAAATCGTCGATTTCATATGAACCAGGAGATATTTCCACAACTTTAACCTTTCCTTTAGATGGACAGCTGATATTATATATGCTGTTATATTTTTCCAGATCGATCAATGCAACACTGTACTTCACCTTGCGTAGATCTATAATGGGAAAGTAGTCCACTCTTAATATCAACAGATTTTCTATTAAAGTAAGAGTATATGACATCGCATCTAAACCTGAAATGATGAAGTGATTTGGATGCTGCTTGTTTTTATGCAAGCCACAGGAGAAACATTAGACAGAAGTGACCACAGAGACATCTATCGAAGTCTCGGTAGCGTCTTGTAGAACGACTGGTTCTTGTCGATAAAGTATTGGTGCAATTATTCAAGTGATCGTAAATCACCATACAAGTCAAAATACACTCCTGGAAATTGAAATAAGAACACCGTGAATTCATTGTCCCAGGAAGGGGAAACTTTATTGACACATTCCTGGGGTCAGATACATCACATGATCACACTGACAGAACCACAGGCACATAGACACAGGCAACAGAGCATGCACAATGTCGGCACTAGTACAGTGTATATCCACCTTTCGCAGCAATGCAGGCTGCTATTCTCCCATGGAGACGATCGTAGAGATGCTGGATGTAGTCCTGTGGAACGGCTTGCCATGCCATTTCCACCTGGCGCCTCAGTTGGACCAGCATTCGTGCTGGACGTGCAGACCGCGTGAGACGACGCTTCATCCAGTCCCAAACATGCTCAATGGGGGACAGATCCGGAGATCTTGCTGGCCAGGGTAGTTGACTTACACCTTCTAGAGCACGTTGGGTGGCACGGGATACATGCGGACGTGCATTGTCCTGTTGGAACAGCAAGTTCCCTTGCCGGTCTAGGAATGGTAGAACGATGGGTTCGATGACGGTTTGGATGTACCGTGCACTATGCAGTGTCCCCTCGACGATCACCAGTGGTGTACGGCCAGTGTAGGAGATCGCTCCCCACACCATGATGCCGGGTGTTGGCCCTGTGTGCCTCGGTCGTATGCAGTCCTGATTGTGGCGCTCACCTGCACGGCGCCAAACACGCATACGACCATCATTGGTACCAAGGCAGAAGCGACTCTCATCGCTGAAGACGACACGTCTCCATTCGTCCCTCCATTCACGCCTGTCGCGACACCACTGGAGGCGGGCTGCACGATGTTGGGGCGTGAGCGGAAGACGGCCTAACGGTGTGCGGGGCCGTAGCCCAGCTTCATGGAGACGGTTGCGAATGGTCCTCGCCGATACCCCAGGAGCAACAGTGTCCCTAATTTGCTGGGAAGTGGCGGTGCGGTCCCCTACGGCACTGCGTAGGATCCTATGGTCTTGGCGTGCATCCGTGCGTCGCTGCGGTCCGATCCCAGGTCGACGGGCACGTGCACCTTCCGCCGACCACTGGCGACAACATCGATGTACTGTGGAGACCTCACGCCCCACGTGTTGAGCAATTCGGCGGTACGTCCACCCGGCCTCACGCATGCCCACTATACGCCCTCGCTCAAAGTCCGTCAACTGCACATACGGTTCACGTCCACGGTGTCGCGGCATGCTACCAGTGTTAAAGACTGCGATGGAGCTCCGTATGCCACGGCAAACTGGCTGACACTGACGGCGGCGGTGCACAAATGCTGCGCAGCTAGCGCCATTCGACGGCCAACACCGCGGTTCCTGGTGTGTCCGCTGTGCCGTGCGTGTGATCATTGCTTGTACAGCCCTCTCGCAGTGTCCGGAGCAAGTATGGTGGGTCTGACACACCGGTGTCAATGTGTTCTTTTTTCCATTTGCAGGAGTGTAGTAGCCGGTATTTCGCTTTATTTAAAATATGCAATTCAGTGAGTGTCGTATGCTCATGCAACATCAGAATTGACAAGAATACATTCTCTGGATTTCCACATCCTTTTTGGCAATGTATTCTGCATTTGTATTCTGTATTTGTAAGCAGTCTGCCCAGTAATACTGCTATTACCTTCTTTTTTATGAACAGCCCAAGCCCTTTCTTGTACAGTTTTGAATATAGTCCTTTACCATTTGTGATGGCCTCCATTGTCCTATTGTGCCTTTTAATCACCTATAGTTGCTCCTCTGTATTTTGTGTGTTCTTCACTGTTCGAGCTATGGCGGCGGATCCTCCAGCCAGAGAACCAACTATTGATAGTCCTGCAAGTACTAGAATTAGAAATGGGATGATCCCTCCTAAAATTTTAGGTGTTGGTAGAACCCTAGACGTTTTAACTCGACTTTTCCCTCTTCCTACTTCTTTCTGCTTCAGGTCTCTTTTAGCTGCCGCCAACGATGTCTGGATTCAGATTTTTTAAACACACTGTATGATGAGCTGTGTTCATAATTTGCTTAAAATTAATTCCAGCACAAAATCTGATTTTGGTTGCGTTGATTTATCAACTACAAATAGTCCAATACAGTTTTCAAAGCCTATGAACTTTCTCCATCGTATTCGTTTGGCTTTATCAGCTAGTGTTCGCTCTGCAATGTGACGATCTTTATTCGTAGTCTAAGCAACATCATGCTACTTACAGGTATTGTCCAGTATATTAATTCTCTTATCGTTATGAGCTAGATGCTTCCTCAGCTTCAGTCTAGGCCTACAGTTGTTGTATCCAAGAATATGCAGTTCTACTGGTAGCTTATCAAAAATAACACCATCACCGCTGATATGCTTGCTAGCACTCAAGTCAACCTATTGTATATGTATATGGGTTAGGTTTTATGTGTCCTGCTTTTGTACCAAATCATGGTCATTCACCCGGCTGTTCTTCCTTGATGGGAAGCCTAGCAACTTAACTGAAGCTTTGTTCCTTCAGTGTCTTATAACACATTCTATGAGAAATATGTCTGGTTCAGAGCTTTCCTGTGAATCCTATGTGCAAAACCTTCCGGGAATTTCTTCACCTTTGACGTTCCTTAATATGTAAGTTCTCAGGTTTCTGAATTGCACTTTGTAAGCTGTGAATATCTCCATCCTACTGAGGTAGGAGTTCTCAAATGCATTTTTTATTTCTAAATATGCTCCAAACCACCTGCATTG
Organism: Schistocerca piceifrons; assembly: GCF_021461385.2. Lineage (NCBI taxonomy): Eukaryota > Metazoa > Arthropoda > Insecta > Orthoptera > Acrididae > Schistocerca > Schistocerca piceifrons. The sequence continues at coordinate 197,051,699 of NC_060149.1, forward strand.
AATTTCCCCTTGCATAGACCCACCAATTTAATACGACTGTACGCAGTATTTGAAAGTCCATTCTCAGGTGCAACAACAGGTCTTACCTTAACCGTATGATGCCTAGTTCGATACTGCTCAGTTATCTGTGGGAGAATATCTAGCCACTTGTATGACAAACGGAGATTAAATTTCATCCACATACGGTTTTTTATCATCCTGTTCAAATGTACCACTATATTCGCTTTACTGAAGGAGAATATCAGCTGTGGTTTATTCCAAAACGTTCCATTACTGAATTGAAATGTCTATTGGAAAATTCGCCTCTGTAATCAGTTTGAAGATTATCATGACATCGATTTGTCCTTGTCTGCAGCAATTGTTCAAACACCTGTGCAACTGCCACTCCTTTCTTTGCCTTAAAGGGCAGAGCCCAGTCATATTTAAAATACATATCTATGAACATTAAAATATATCTGACATCTTTATTTGAATGTGAATATTGTTTCATATCTTCGAAACTGGCCTGCCATAGATAATCTAAACCTTGTATTATGATGTGTCTGTGAGGGGACGTTTTGCACACAGTTTTGTGGAACTCATGAATGACTGTCTCCATAATTACTCAATGATATGTCTTTCCCAAAGCACTGAAGTGCCTGATATGGTTTCATTTGTGTGGGCTGTATTCCGTGCTGTGGCCGATTCTGTGAGTAGTGATAGTCATTCTATGGTGTCATTCAGCTGATTGTAGTATATATACTCCAGAAGTAGAGTGTTCAATTTTTTATGCTGAATGTCACTGCCTTCACCCACACTATGTGCAGCAGCTATTGCAGCTCTAATAATACACTTCTGGTATCGCTTCTTGAGCCTTTCATTTGTCTGCTCTTGGTTTTGTGTTGCCCATGTGCATTAGTCATGTAATATGTAATATTTCACCATGTGCTTTTATCTCTTTTGGTGAATAATTGCCTCTGTTCGAAGTTTTTAAGAATTTTAAATTCAACAAACCAGATGTTCTCTCAAATCCTTATATTGCGTACTCAGTTAAATGTACAGAGTGCTTACTCAGCGTATAGGGTTTATTTTTACAGACCTCGTATGTTCTGTCTCGCTCACTATCACTGTGACGGATAATCAAATCGGTAATAACAGCGCATCCTTCTTCTCCTTTCTGTTCTTCTTCTTTTTCTCGTTATGTTCTTCTGCCTCTATATCTACATGTGCATCTACATAAATATCCTGCAATCTACCGTACGGGCCGGCCGCGGTGGCCGAGCGGTTCTAGGCGCTTCATATCGCTTTGCAGCATTACGCCCAAATATTAAAATGACTGTGTCAAGTAGGGCACTAGTAATAGGGTATGTGAATGTTACAAGTTTTATCATACAACTTATCCGCATTAACTTACATTTTTCCACGTTTAGGGCTAGCTGCCATTCATCACACCAACTGCAATTTTTGTCTAAGTCGTCTTGTATCTTCCTCTATCTGTATTCTGTGAGAGCCTTTTAAGGCCGGCCGGAGTGGCCGTGCGGTTCTAGGCGCTGCAGCCTCGAACCGAGCGACCGCTACGGTCGCAGGTTCGAATCCTGCCTCGGGCATGGATGTGTGTGATGTCCTTAGGTTGGTTAGGTTTAATTAGTTCTAAGTTCTAGGCGACTGATGACCTCAGAAACTAAGTCGCATAGTGCTCAGAGCCATTTGAACCATTTGAACCTTTTAAGACTTTGCTGGTTTAAATTTCTTGATAGAGACCGTTCCACTCCAGCTGTCCTCATTCTAACAATCGTAATTTCCACAGAATAACCTTTCACATTTTGATAACTTTACGTTTTGTCGACATGCTGTCGTATACTAAACTATTTTTGAGGTAGCATATATATATATATATATATACTCAGAGACTACTTCTGGTGGTGAGATGCAAATTCCATATGTATTGTGTGGGTAAAGCTGACCATATTCACTAGGCTTGTGTTGACTTCTTTAATTTTGTCATTCAATATCTCACCTTTTCTAGCTACTATCTTGATAAGATTTTCCAGTCCCTTTAATTCTGTGTTAAGTGGCTCGATTTTTCTACCACTGTATAGATGTACGTTTGGTCTCTATCTCATTTACATTTATATTAATGAAATTATAAAATTGTATTTTGACGACAGATGGAAAAAATTCACAATTTACAGTCCAAACTTGTAGTAAAATTGTTTTTATTAGCTATAAATAACAATTACGATTCACAATTTATAGCTCTTCATGAACAAAACTCGCAAATGAACACTTCAGTCTCACACCCACCGCACAACATATAAGCCTATTCCTGAAACATAGCACATTAAACCCAAAGCTCTCCAGATTTTGACTTTCTAAATGCCTCACCACAAAACATACAGTCTGGATCATCATTTTCAGGAACTTCTTTCCCAACAGATTCCATCAGGTTTGAACTACACAAGATAGTTCTATTTTCTCTTCCTTGCTAGAACTTTCGTCCGCATTTATTTTTGTTGTTGGAAACAGTCTTCGATTCCCAGTGTCAACAGTATTCTCTCTTGTAGGTCTGCTTGACTCTTTGCTGGTTCCTGGTTCATCTTGGTGACCTCTGTTAGGAGATACCTGTATGGATGGCTGTTTCTTCTGCAGAGTCAATTCAATTTGTTTGTTGTCCTTGGAATAGTTTAATGAGTTTTTATAGGCCGAATTGGTTAGGACAGTAGCCGAAAGCACTTTCCGACCTCTGCCTGATGTCTTCTTTTTTGAACTTGGGACTAGAAACATGTGTTTTGGCATGAAATAGCCTACAGATGATGGACTTGCCGTCTGCTCTTCCTTCCACCCCCCGCTGCCTTCCTTCAAAGCGCCTCTGGTATCAATTCCAGAAGTTTGTAAGTCATCATCTTCATCATCACTAAGTGCTTTACCAGAGTAAGCAACCTGTTCTGATTCATGTTCACCTGCAGTGAAATCAGCTTCTTTGAAAACACCGCTGTTTAGTGGATAAATGCCGGTACATTTGTATCCATTGACTACTATTGCACTACTTTGGACTTCTCCGCAATATCATATGTGTCCATACCACCTGTTCTTAGTGCCTGCCTAATCTCTTCACTGTAGTATGTCTTTAGGGGGCCCATGAAAGTTCTATCGAGAGGCTGTAGTCTGTGTGCAGTATGAGGTGGCAAGCAGAGAATGGTCACATGATTATCTTTTGCTTTTATTGTGACGTCTATATTCCAGGTCTGAGAACAATGTCCAATATGAGCAAGACTTGGGTTCAGCTGTAGGTTTCGTATGTTTAATGAAGTGGGTAAACCATTCGGTGAATAGTTAGGGCTGTACCCAGTCTCAAGGATGGCATTTTCCAATTCTTCCAGGAGGTGATACTATCATCAATCTGTCTGTCCAATTGGTCCGTGGAAAAACCATCATCCGAAGTTTCCACCTGCAATCATGCAGGCTGTGATCATCACCAGACTTTCCTTCTGCAGCAGTGAGGGTTCCTATCTGTTTTCTTCCCTTCATACCAATTAGATGTGGAATTTTTGTTTTGCACTAGACTAAGACGAGACTCGTCAACATGGAAGATCCGGTTCGAAGGATAACTATGTTCCGTGTATGCAGTTTTCAGAAGATCAAAAAATTTCATGACACTCTCTCGGTTAAAACCGGCGGCTAGAGCAAGTAGTGTCCCTTCAAGCTTTTGAACTGAAAGCTGATCCTTGTGTCTGTTCATGAAGTGATCGAACCATGCCCTTCCAGCCATAAAGTCAGTGAACAGATTTATGATTCCATTTCTTACTGCCAACTGATAAGCCATTCGCCTCACATCATTACGAGTGAGTCCATAAGGCTTCTTTTCCATCAATAGGCAATACTAAACAAGATCCTTTTCAATTTCTTGGGGAAGGACAGTTTTTCTACCTAATTTTTCATATGTCACAGTATATAAATCTCTACCGTTTCTAGCCACCTTTCTAAAGAGTATGGCGTTTGCTATATTGAAACAGCTTATTGCTTAATTTATAGTTTTAGTTTTATCCCTGACAAGCTATTATTGCTTGAATCATGTCTTCAGGGCATCATTTCTGTCGCATTCCCCTTTTTTCGGGCCATAAGCTCAGTCTTGACAGGGTGACACCTACAAAACAAAAGAGTGGTTGTAATATGGAACAGCGTGTTTCGTATTTACACCAACGCCATTTTCGAAACTAACCAGTGAAACTAGACTTTCAGTAAACAATTTCAAGTAAATAAAATTATCATTTGTAGGTTAAATTCTATTACTGAGTCATAAAGTAAAAACAGTATGCTAACTTGTAAATAGAGGTAGCACAAAATATATTTGAATCTAGCCTTGCAAATACTTCTGGAGATTGGAAAACAACTCACGGCCATAAACAATGAGAACTGATCTCTGCTGCCTCTAGCGGAGGAAACAGAACATTACGATTGTGATAACAGAAACTGTCGCCAGATGGCATTATTAGTCTCAAAATACTACGGTGTTTCATATTACAATCCTGTTTCACATTACCACCACTTCCCCTATATTACATGGGCCTTTTGGTAAGTGGTAATAGTACGTTATACTTTCTGTGGGGGCCATGCCCCTAACTGTGTTAGAGGCAGCCATGAAATTGCTTAAAAAAGGAGGTACTTGAATTAATTTGTTACCATAACGTCAGACACCCTGTGAGGCAAACTGAGGAGCTACTTGATTGAGAAGTAGCGGATCCAGTCTCGGAAACTGACATACGGCTGAGAGAGCGATGTGCTTACCACAAGCCCAAAGAGGATTAATATAATAATACCATCGAATGTAATAATAGGATCGCCCAACATCTTTACACTCACTTATCCCCGAACCCCTCCACAGAACATTGAAACGAGAAGTCAAATCAGCTGTCATCAAAGCTTTCAGCCACTCGCTAACAGCTAGTACATTCATTTTCAACACCATGCAATTCAAATCACTAACCCTCCGCCTCCCCCCCCCCCCCCCCCACACACACACACACACGCACACTCAAAAATACATATACACACACTTCAGTTCAATCTCTCTCTCATAAACATACACGATATAAACATCATGAATAGAAGTTGGTTTTGAACATTTACTCGTACTTCGTTAGGTTGGCAACAAGTAGGTAAACACACCAAAGAGGAGGAAACACGTAATAAGGTTGCACTATTTACGTTGTTAAAAGCACAGTGTCCGAAGAAATAGTTATATCGAGTGGCAAAAGAACAATAGTACACCACAGAAAAGAAGGAGAAACATGGTGAGCAGTGTGAAAAAGTTCGGAACTCAAAACTGTGCTTATATGTCGGTAATAAAGTGGCAGTGGGACCTTCAGACCAGGCGAGAGGAAACGCAGATCACAGCAAATCATCCCACTCATGTTGCCTTAAAACAAGAAAAAAGCGAAACGCGCCTGGGAAAAATAAATTAAACGGCAGCAGGAAAAGGCGGTTTTAGTTACAAAACAAGTATTTCTTTGCTTTCTGAGGAGGATCTCCACGCAAACAAATTTTTTAATGCATAGAGAGTATACAAGCTCCCTTAATAAACATAATAAACGAATCCTTCACATCAAGGAAATTTCCAGAGTACTTAATAAAGGCAAAAGTTATACCTCTAATTCTCAAAATCAACGGAATCAATTACAAAAAACAAATTATGAGTTACTTGACTAAAGACAACGTCTTAAGTGAATAACAATTTGAAAGTCTCCTTATGTTTGCTGCCGGATCTTAAAATCAATTTGATTCAATCTTTCGGCGATCCAGCTGTCCGCTATCTTCAGGAGAAAGCTGCTGCTGCTGCTGAATCCCCCCCCCCCCCCCGAAAATTGATGCCAAGGGAGCAAATCGTCGTCCTGCATGCAAGGAGTTGCCATCCACCATACCATCGCAGTGGTGTTCGTAGGACACTGGTACTTAGAGTATATGCCATTTATGACGTGGACCGTTTAACCGAGAAACTTGCAAATTTGATGGCTATGTTTAAGAAATATAGATACTCTGAGAAGCAGGTTCGTCAGGCTAAGCAGTTTGGACCATCCACAGAGGTGCATAGAGAGGAGCATAGATCTGTGGCCTTTATTCCTTATGCAGAGGGTATATCGTTGAAGGCTGGAAGAATTTTTAGAAGTTTTTACATTAGAAGTGTATTCCGTCCACCTTGCAAGATTAGGGCACTATTCGACTTTATGAAACATGATTTGGGGCTTAGAAAGCCTGGGATATATAAAATTCCTTGCCAGTGTGGGAAGGCTTACATCGGCCGTACGATTCGCACAGTTGAAGGCAGGTGCGTGGAACATCGCCGTCATACGAGGCTCAAACAGGCGGCGAAATCGGCGGTAGCAGAATGTAGCTTAAACGAGGGACACGGGATGAAATTTGACGAGACGTGGTTATTTCCGGAATCCATATTCATTACTACAACGGAGATTTTTGATCTCCAGATAGGTGATAATACGCGAACATCAAAAGGTATTTCAAAATTCTACAACAGACTGACGTCGGCGATATAGGCCATTAAGTACTAATCTCGCTGTACGGGGTGTGGTTGAATGATATTGTATCCCCAAAACCACAGTTGTCTCGTTAAGCCCATGCCACGATACGTTGCCGCCGTCGTCATGCCTACTAGGATAGTTGTTTTTGATTCAAAGGCTTATTAAAGTAATTTGGCTAATGTTGACACCAAAAATTAAGTGGAAGTCGGATCGCCGCTGCTGGGTAGTTTTTAAAGAGGCTTGCAAAATCCTCTCATGCAGTTTAGGAGTGCTTTAACCTATAGATCAAACCATAAAACACGCTTTGTTCCTGTAGTCTACGATGAACAATGGTGCCTGTGTGCATTCAGTACACAACGAAAATGACAGCATGAGTTTGATGCCTCACACTTCACCACGTTCAGCATTTTAATGATGTTTTTGTAAATATAAGTCCGTTGCTTGTAAAATGATTCAAATGGCTCTGAGCACTATGGGACTTTACTTCTGAGGTCATCAGTCCCATAGAACTTAGAACTACTTAAACCTAACTAACCTGCGGACATCACACACATCCATGCCCGAGGCAGGATTCGACCCTGCGACCATAGCGGTCACGCGGTTTCAGACTGAAGCGCCTAGAACCTCTCGGCCACTCCGGCCGGCCGTTGCTTGTATCTTCCACGTTTACCTTCATTTTATACGCCTTAGCTGATGATTGCAAGAGTCTAATTGCAGACTCATAAGCAGATTATAATGGAAAAAAATGGAAATGGGAATTTGGCGCCATTGGCTGGGAGGCCCCTTGCGGGGCAGGTCCGGCCGCCTTGATGCAGATCTTATTATATTCGACGCCACATTGGGAGACCTACACGCCGGATGGGGATGAAATGATGGTGAAGACACAACAACACCCAGTCCGTTAGTGGAGAAAATCCCTGACCCAGCCGGGGCCCGTAAGACAGCAATCCGTCACGTTGACCACTCGGCTATCGGGGCGGACAGCAGATTATAATGACACCAATTTTTTTTTTTTTTTATATAAAAGACGACGTGCTTCAAAAATGAATCGCCAGTCTAGTGAGTGCGGTATCTATATCTGTGCGGACATAATTACTGCATGTGTATGTTTGTACATTTCAGAGGGAACATACATATCGCAAAAAGTCACGGTAATATTTATATTATGTTATCTGTTAGTGTTACACCTAATATCAGCCATATTTTCGGTGTGAAAGTAGTGAATTTTTATGTATGTCTAGGAACTCTGATCAGTGGCATAGTAAATAGTGATAAAAACATGAAACGATGAAACATCCCTACCCCAGCCGCAATGCTTAGACTCATTTAAATCTGGCAGAACCGGGCAAAATCCAAAACATTGAAGATGCGCTTGGCGGAATCATTGGTGTTCCTTTAATTCTCGTACGGCTGCAAGACTTGTACCATGAAAGTCAGTGGCAAAAGCCAAACTGATGTCTTTGAGATGTGGCGTTGGAGGAAGATGTTACGTGCACCAGGGACAGAAAGAAGGACCGGCGCTTCCATTATACAAGAACTTAGCATCACGAAAGGTTCCCGTGTAAGTCAAAGCTACTTCCAGTTCCTTGGGCAAGTTTTCAACAGAAAAAACATAATTTAGAAAAGATCACCTTGGAGGGCAAAATCAAAGGCAGAAGACAATGAGGAAGAGCAGAAAGTAGATGACTGAGTCAAGTGAAGCCGGTAAACGGCCTACCTCTTAGCGTTATATTTAGAGTAGCTGAAGAGCCCTGTGGTTGGAGCGTCTTGTCAAAATTTCAGTTATTGAAGACATGTAAGAAGAAATGAGGTCACAACACTAAGCATTCAGTACACCGAATGATTATGATGATAGACTTTATGATGCCCTGAACACACACCAATGGACACAAACGAAATAAAGTTTAAATTGCTTTTCCACACCATGACATTAGAATGTTACTGAGAACGTGACAAACATTTAAACAGCACTAAGTAAGTAAGTTCGTTTAGAAATTTTCCCATTTTTTCCGGCTACAATGTCATTGCAAATGACTACTACATTAAGTGACGAATACAAATGTGATGCTGATGTGTATATACGCGGTTGCCGAAGTAAAACTTCCCCTGGAATTACATGACGTAGGTTTTTACTTGCACCACGCAGCGTCTGGCCTTGTGTTTAATATTTATGGCGTCATATCTCCTGAACTATGTGTTGTACAATGACATAATTTTGTAGGTACATTCAGCGGTATATGTGGATACTGTGTACGAAATTTACTGTTAAGAGGGTCAGTAGCAAAGAAGGAATAAATTTAAACGTCACGCATGATGCGGCAGTTTTTCACACATCTCATTAATTATAACATCATATCTCCAGCACTACGTATCGTCCAATGATATAATGTTGCACTTACATTCGGTGGTACTTCTGCATACGTTCTGTAAAATGTGTCGCTGATACAGTTATTAGTAAATAAATGATAAATTATAACGTCATTTAGGATACAATCAACAGTCGAGATGGCACTAATATTTATTTACAGGTTTCGGGTTTTGTTAAATTATCTTCAGAATTTTTGGCCCCGTATGGGTGGTGCTGGCGGGTGGTCGGTTTTCTCGTGACATGTACGATCGTGGTAAATCAAGGAGCCGCCAGCACCAGCCATACGGGGCCAAAAATAATGAAGATGGCTTAAACATAAGCCGAAACCGGTAAATAAACAAATATTATTGCTATCTCGAGTGTTGATTGTAGCCTAAATGTTGCACCAGATCGCTGCACTCCAATAGCAAGGTTGTCTAAATTTATATTATAACATCATGCCTCATGCAGTACTTTTACTGCATAAAGAGCGGAAATGTGGTAGGCGATAAACATTTTTCCTTTCATCATTCTGTAGGGTTGGCAGCAAGAAAAATTTCGTAAAGGTTTGAAATTTTGTATAAAATCTGTTGCAAGTCACTAAGTACTCTCATTCTCAGATACTGGATGAATAAATTTTAATCTTTGTTGATCCATTATGGACTGTGGGACAACGGCTGGCATGTATTTCTTGATGCAATAATTTACCAACAGCCGTATGTATTATAGAAATTTATTTTATGAACTTCTTATGTGCTACCAGTTTCGGCATTACATTAATGTCATCTTCAGGCCCCACACGTCATAGTCGTAAAATCGCTATCACGTAAGGAACCATATAACTGGATCCGTGAATCAATTCGTTATGCAACAGCTCTTTGTGGCCAGGCGACCAAGAGCTGTTGCATTGAGATTGAATTCACGAATCCAGTTATATGGCTCCTTCCGTGTATAGCGATTTAACAACTATGACGTGTAGGGGCTGAAGATGGCATCAATGTAATGCCGAAACTGGTGGCACATAAGAAGTTCATAAAATAAATTTCTACAATACATACGGCTGTTGGTAAATTATTGCATCATGGAATAAATTTTAGGCTTTCACGCTTCATGGGCTACGCTTGTCTTTAACTTCCACCCCACCCTTTTGGTACGTAGGTGGTTCTCACCCTCACACCGATTGTTGCCTGACAATAAGGTATATGTGTACCAAATTCGATTGAAATCTGTCCAGTGGTTTAGGAGGAGATGTTGACCATACAAACACAACACACACATACACACACACACACACACACACACACACACACACACACACACACACACTCACACAAACAAACAAACATACGTACATCCATCTCATGTGTATATAAGGGTCACACTATAGATCGAACTACAGATGTGTTTGGACTCCAACGATTGTGCCAAATAAATTAGACCAGGTACAAGAACACTTGTTTACTGTAATTCACTACTACCTTAACATCAAACTCTGGTTGAACATTTGAGATGTACAGACTGAGAACCGAGTTCCATAACTGGTAGTCACTTCCAGTAGTAGACACATGCCCAGAGACCAAGTCCGTAGGCATGTCGCTGCGCTATGGGCTGTGGTGGTTCCAGTCCTTTCAGACTGTGAGGAGTGTTTCAGTATGGCAGTTGCTAACTCCAGACGATCTTTTCCGAGGGACTGAGTTGAAGCCAGCTGACTGTTCACTGTAGACTGAGATCGCTGAAGACTGAGGACTGAAGACTGATTACTGAGGACTGCCCTTCAAAGACTGTCTTGCAGACTGAGGCCGCGCTTTATATCGCCGCACGGACTGCTATGCCTAATACCTGTGACCGGCTGCCACTGCTGGAGATCACACGCTCCTTGCCCGTTGGCCCTCCAAGCGGAATGATGTCTTCATTGCGTGTGACTGACGTAGCAAAGCAGTCCAGATGAACATCCACCGGAACTCACGCTGCTTCTGATCTCGCCGTGATGTATGCTACCTCAAACGCCACTATGATGGAAGGGAGGCCTACCCTGCAAGGGTAGAAGTGTAGGCTACAACATCACCCCCTCCCCCCTCTTTCTTCAGCCGCTATCGTTGTTCGTAGTCTGTCTCCTCGCTGGTACTGCTGGGCTTTGCAGATCAGGTGATGACAGGGCGTCGGGGTTGGTAGGCTGTTGCGGCGTTGAAGCTCCCCCTTCTCTCTCCGGGGAAGATGCATCGCTGGCACCTGTAACTGAAAGAGAACTATAATTTCCGGAAGAAAGAACCATCTCGACACGTGGTCGGAGTCCATTGACGTGTTTCCAGCGTGTGTCTCTGTCTGCTGTCAGTACGAGGTACACTGTATTGCCCAGACAACAAGCCACTGTCCCTGGAAACCATTCCCTTTTTCCTTTCAGATCCACTGCACACGACATCTTAGCACCGACTGCGAGTTGCTCTTTTCTGTTTCCGAATCCGATGTTTGTGTGGAGCGCTTTTATAAGAAGAGGGAAAAGTTAGTAAAATGCCCTCCAAAGTGTAAACATTCACGAGCTTTTTCATTCGCTACTTGAATATCTGAATTAAATGTTCAGCGACCCCATTCGATTCGCGATGAAACGGCCCACTGCATAGGGGCTAGATTCCACAGGCCGTGCATGAAGACTCAAACTCTCGACTCGCAAAATGGGTTTCATTGCTCGTCACGAAATCGAGGGAAAGACACTCCACAGCGGAAAAATGTTTCAGTGGCTGGACCGTTTGATACGTCCCTGTCCTGTTGATCCTCACGATGTAAGTGTAGCCTGTGTGGATATCCACAAGAATGAGCCAGTTTTTCTCGATGTGAGGTCTGGTGTATTGGAGGTGGAGCCAACGATAAGAGTACGGCAGTGCATAGTTCACACTGACGTCTGTGACCTGGATGTGGCTGCCGAATCTTGAACCGAGAAACGCAGCGCTAGGAAAAAAATCCAATCACATGAGTTTGGCAGCGGAGCCTACACTATTTTATTTTTATAATTGACGTCTAAAATACAACTGCCTTTGAATTTAATTCTGTGATCATTATAACTCGTTACTGTCCCTTGAAATATGAACAATTGTGTGGCGTCAATTAATGCGTATGAAAGTTTTAGAGGAATCAGGGTCAAGTTGAAATTGATTTACGTGTCCATTGAGTTCAACAGTCGCTAGTACTGCTTCATCACCTTCAAAAAGAATCCTGTACATATTATCTTCAAAATTGTCAACACTAGAATCAAACCAATTCGTCATATTTTCGGCACCGCCGTTGGAAGTAGAGTGCTTGACGTTGCGCGGTTGATTCTCTACAGGAACTTCTGCCTTGTGGCCTTGTTTGCGACAGAATAAGCACTTTATGCGCTTGTAAAAGGATGACTGCCTATCGTGAGTCACGAGGTACTGATCACAAGATTTGACTTTCGAAGATTGTTCAACGAAATTTGAGTTGCCTCCATTCCGGGGTGCGGTACTACTCCTAGATAGTTCTGGACAGCAAGTTTATCGCTTTCCATAGACTGAACCACTCTGCCTTATTACTGCAAACTTATGATCATTGTTTTACACATTTTGACTATGCTTAAGTTGTTCTTCATATGTGAAGATTTGCATGACATGTGATGTTGTGATAGTATTCTTTCTTACCTGGAGAGTGTTCAGTGGCAGGGAAAGGTCGTAATATGAAGTATGACATGACAACATTGTGTCAAGCATTTTTCCAAATATATTATTATATACTGCTAACTGTCACCTGAAGCCAATGCGCAAATCTTTTCTCAGTTAGCGCAAGAGCCAAAAACGGAAACTAAGTAAATTTTAGGCATGACGTGTGCGATATATACAACAGGGAGGAAACGTTTGTGTGATCGGCAACATTGATAAAGAATCTGTATTTTCTAAACACATGCAGAGAAGTAAACGTTAATCTAACTTGTCCTAATAATTTAAATTCGATTCTTCCACGAAACTGGTGCATGATACATTTGAATTTTAACGAAGTTAATAGACTATCAGATGTACCAAGGGTTTAAGTTGGTCTTCTGCTAGCAGTAAAGAACCTGTCACATGCACATTTCTCGAAACGAAGCAAACCAGACTGCCATTCAATAATGCTGATTCAAGAGCTTCGCAACCATTACAGTTGATTCACACATACATATGTGATCTCATAGAAACTGCATCACTGGCGAGTATGAAATTTTTCATTACTTTCATAGATGATTATTCCAGAAATGTGCATGTGTATTTTCTAAAAGGCAAACTCAGTGTACTGGTAGCTTCCAAGGCTTACAAAAAAATAGTAGAAAATGAACTGGAGAATAAAATAAAAACAATACGCTCAGATAACGTTAAGGAGTACTATAACAAATATTTCGAAAAATTCTTGAACAAAAATGGCATTAAGCATCAGACGATTACTCCTTACTCTCCTCAGCAGAATGGGCTTGCCGAGAGCATAAACAGAACACTGGTAGAAAGACCAAAGTGACTGTCTTGTGATTCTGGTGTACCTAAACAGTTCTGGGCAGAGGCAAAATGACAGCTCCTTACGTTACCAATAAATCACCTGCCGAAAAGATTCATCGAAGCACGTCTTTGGAAGTAAGGTCAGACAGTATATTTGATTAATCACATACGCGCATTTTCTGGTCAGAAGTTATGACTTTAATTCGTAAGGAAAAACACGAAACTGAGAATCCAAGTCCAGAAAGCTCGTATTTGTTGGCTATTGTGAGTCTAACATTGGGTATCGTCTGGTTGATATTGATATATACATCATTAAGAGTAGAAGGGTGGTAATTTTACAGAATGCTGTAAACTGTGATAATATATGGTAACGCTGTTAACCTGAGAGAAGCATTGTACCGTCTGAAAAAATTAAACAGAAGAAATCAGAAGAGAACATAGAACAAACGCAAACAGTAATTCTACACGATGGTACTTTCACGATGAGTATAACCAATGATGTTGAATGTCATTCAGATAAAAATGATGGTGATGTTGCCTGCATGGGAGAAGGTTGTACTTCGATACAAGATTACAGCTTAGGTCCAAGAAAAGACATTATTCGGTACAGAGAGAAATCATAAGACGACCGTGCTTTACTTTGTCCAGTTCCACGTCTGAATGATACTCATAATGTAGAAGAAGCTGTATCATCTGCTTACGGTGATCAACGGAAGAAAACGATGGATGAAGAACATAGCTCCTTGATAAAAAATGAAACATGGTCATTGGTACATGTTGCTGTTGTGGTCTGCAGTCCTGAGACTGGTTTGATGCAGATCTCCATGCTACTCTATCCTGTGCAAGCTTCTTCATCTCCCAGTACCTACTGCAACCTACATCCTGCTGAATCTGCTTGGTGTATTCATCTCTTGGTCTCCCTCTACGATTTTTACCCTCCACGCTGCCCTCCAATACTAAACTGGTGATCCCTTGATGCCTCAGAACATGTCCTACCCACCGATCCCTTCTTCCAGTCAAGTTGTGCCACAAACTTCTCCCCAATCCTATTCAATACCTCCTCATTAGTTATGTCATCCACCCATCTAATCTTCAGCATTCTTCTGTGGCACCACATTTCGAAAGCTTCTATTTTCTTCTTGTCTAAACTTTTTATCGTCCATGTTTCACTTCCATACAAATACTTTCAGGAACGACTTCCTGACACTCAAATCTATACTCGATGTTAACAAATTTCTCTTCTTCAGAAACTCTTTCCTTGCCATTGCCAGTCTACATTTTATATCCTCTCTACTTCGACCATCATCAGTTATTTTGCTCCCCAAATAGCAAAACTCCTTTACTACTTTAAGTGTCTCATTTCCTAATCTAATTCCCTCAGCATCACCCGACTTAATTCGACTACATCCCATTATCCTCGTTTAGCTTTTGTTGATGTTCATCTTATATCCTCCTTTCAAGACACTGTCCATTCCGTTCAACTGCTCTTCCAGATCCTTTGCTGTCTCTGACAGAATTACAATGTCATCGGCGAACCTCAAAGTTTTTATTTTTTCTCCATGGATTTTAATTCCTACTCCGAATCTTTCTTTTGTTTCCATTACTGCTTGCTCAATATACAGATTGAATAACATCGGGGAGAGGCTACAACCCTGTCTCAGTCCCTTCCCAACCACTGCTTCCCTTTCATGCCCCTGGACCCTTATAACTGCCATCTGGTTCCTGTACAAATTGTAAATAGCCTTTCGCTCCCTGTATTTTACCCCTGAGACCTTCAGAATTTGGAAGAGAGTATTCCAGTCAACATTGTCAAAAGCTTTCTCTAAGTCTACAAATGCTAGAAACATAGGTTTGCCTTTCCTTAATCAAGCTTCTAAAATAAGTCGTAGGGTCAATATTGCCTCACGTATCTTCCCCAAGAAAAAGGGTTTTACCTTGTAGGTCGGTATTAAAAACGAAGACAAATGAGACGGGAGAAATAATTTGGTAGAAGGCAACATTAGTGGTTAAAGGATGAGTTCAGAGTAAAGGTGTTAATTATGATAATGTCTACTCACAGTTGTAAGATACACTTCGGTTCGCTATCTATTTCCTTTGGCTATAGAAGCACAACCTAGACGTGGATCAGGTGGATGCAGTAAGTGCATTTCTGTAAAGGGATACTGATACGGGAATTTGTACGTCACTACCACAGTTGCACTCAGAAGGTTGGTATCCGGGGCGTCGTCGCTGGCCATCCGGGCTGAGTTAGAAGCGGAACTGATTAGTTATGTCAAATCTACTCCAGTCAATGAGATTCCAGGCTGGATACGTGTCTGGAGACGCCCCGGATTGAGGTGGGATACCTTCCTGACTGTCGCCCGTCATACAGGAGTGACGGTCTGGGGTGGCATTTCTTTTCATAGCGGGACCCCTTTGGTTGTCATCCGCGGTACTCTTACAGCACAGCGGTACGTCAACGATATTATACGACCTGTTTTTTTCCCTTGATGGCAAGCCATCCTGGGCTTATATTTCAGCAATATAACGCCCGCCTGTACACGGCGAGAGTTTCTACTGCTTGTCTTGGAGCTTGCTAAACCCTACGTTTGACAGCAAGGTCGCTGGATCTCTCCCCAACTGAAAACGTTTGGAGCATCATGGGCAGGGCTCCCCAACCATCTCGGGATTTTGACGATGTAACGCACCAATTGGACAGAGTTTGGCACGATATCTCTCAAGAGGACATCGAACAACTCTATCAGTCAATGACAAGCCGAATAACTTCTTGCATAAGGGCCAGAGATGGATGCACACGTTTCTGACTTGGCAAGTTTGCGAAGCTCTTCCTCTTGAATAAATCATTCCGTTTTTCTGAAATTGTTATCATTCGTTTGTCTGTGCGTGTACATCTACTGCTTTCCGCGTCCCATCAGATAATTCATTCGTGGTGTGTTAGCTTTCCTTTTTTTCTCCTTAGAGTGAAGCGATGTGTTGGCACGAAAATATGCAGGAAACATGAAACAGGCCTATATCACTAACGCCGATTTGTAGTAGGGTTTTGGAACATATACTGTATTCGAACATTATGAAGTACCTCGAAGAAAACGATTTATTGACATATAGTCAGCACAGTTTCAGAAAATATCGTCCTTGTGAAACACAACTAGCTCGTTATACTCATAAAGTAATAAATGCTATCGACAGGGGATGTCAAATTGATTCCATATTTTTAGATTTCCAGAAGGCTTTCGACTCGTCCCTCACAAGCGTCTTCTAACCAAACTGCGTGCTTTCGGAGTAACGCCTCAGTTGTGCGACTGGATTCGTGATTTCCTGTCAGAAAGGTCACAGTTCGTAGTAATAGACCGAAAGTCATCGAGTAAAACAGAAACAATATCCGACGTTCCCCAAGGAAGTGCTATAGACCCTCTATATTTCCGGAGCTATATTAATGACATAGGAGACAATTTGAGTAGCCGTCTTAGATTGTTTGCAGATGATACTGTCGTTTACCGTTTTGTAAAGTCTTCAGATGATCAAAACAACTTGCAAAATAATTTAGATAAGATATCTGTATGGTGCGATAAGTGGCAATTGACCCTGAATAAGGAAAAGCGTGAAGGTATTCACGTGAGTACTAAAAGAAATGAGCTAAATTTCGATTACGCGATAAGTCACACAGATCTGAAAGCTGTAAATTCAACCAAATACTTAGAGATTACAATTACAAATAACCTAAATTGGAACGATCACATAGATAATATTGTGGGTAGAGCAAACCAAAGCCTGCGATTCATTGGCAAAACACTTAGAAGGTGCAACAGGTCTACTAAAGAGACTGCTTACACCACGCTTGTCCACCCTATTCTGGAGTATTGCTGTGAGGTGTGGGATCCACATCAGGTGGGACTGACGGATAACACCGAAAAAGTACAAAGAAGGGCAGCTCGTTTTGCATTGTCGCGAAATAGGGGAGATAGTGACACAGACATGATACGTGAATTGGAGTGGCAATAATTTAAACAAAGGCGTTTTTCGTTGCGACGGGATTTTCTCATGAAATTTCAATCACAAGTTTTCTCCTCCGATTGCGAAAACATTCTGTTGGCACCCCCCCTACATAGGGAGAAATGATCATCACGATAAAATAAGAGAAATCAGGACTCACACAGAAAAATTTAAGTGCTCATTTTTCCCGCGTGCCGTTTGAGAGTGGAACGGTAGAGACACAGCTTGAACGTGGTTCATTGAACTCTCTGCCAGGCACTTTATTGTGAATAGCAGAGTAATGATATAGATGTAGATGTGGATTAAGCTCAATCACAAGTAGTACACCAATCATGTATTGGATATTTTTCGAATGTCAGACTGCATTGAAGCGGATGCAAACGATTAAAATTCTACTGACAGAAGAGACAATATACTGTACAGATAAGCGATAGGATGTCTGCTATATCTTGCACAGGTTACAAGAACGGATATTTCATATTCTGTTACCAGAATAAGTTAATTCTGCTTAGACCCACAGAACCGATACTGCCTCGGTGTGAAACGAGTTCTCAGATGCCTTCAGGGGACCAAGGATCCACAGAAATTGCGATGCCGATGCAGACTGATATAAAGGTACAATGTAATATATGCACCCCTCCAAAAATATGTTTTAAATGGCTCTGAGCACTATGGGACTTAACTACTGAGGTCATCAGTCCCCTAGAACGGAGAACTACTTAAACCTAACTAACCTAAGGACATCACACACATCCATGCCCGAGGCAGGATTCGAACCTGCGACCGTAGCGGTCACGCGGTTCCAAACTGACGCGCTTGGAACCGCACGGCCACACCGGCCGGCTATGTTTTAAATCACAATGAATGTGCTCAAAACAGCTTATCAAAAATCACATTATAAGCTGAAATTTTTAAAACTAATATGAGAAAATAAATAATAACTCACCAGTCAGCAAAGTTTGCGTCTGGCTTTGGTGGCAGCAAATTCGCTAATCAATCTTCATAGCTGAGACGGTCGTCAGTTAGGAGGTCAGCTGCGATGTGAAGAATGGACGAGGCGTTCAATCTCTCCTCAGACAAGGCAGAACGTAGGTATCATTTCACCCTTTTAAGAGCCGAAAACGAGAGTTATCCTGAACAATTTGTAAGTGCTGCAAACAGAAACATTCTAAGAGCAATGGCAACATTCGGAAACTTGGACTGTAATAGCTTCTTTCGTTGAAATTTAATCGTTTCGGCTGGCAGATCATTAATCTCAGAAGACTTCAAAAATGCCATGAAAAGTTCACATTCGCTTGGGGAAGAAGTTTCATATGACGCTTGGAGGTCTGCTGTGCGTTCTGAAATAACGTATGGTGAACTATTCTTAAGTTTACTGAAACCTATGAAGGAGTCTAACAGTGTTTTATAACTGTCATTCCTCCTCACTAATCCAGCATACAAGTTGTCGAGTAATGGAAAAAATGTTTCGATTCTAAATTTCTCCCAACCACTCAGAACTTCTTAAGTGTCCCATTTTCATCAACATGAAGTTTTCATTCCTTGAACTTTTACAGATACTTTCGTAGTCCGTATCAGTCATACCTTCTATGGATTTATTTTCATAGCAGTCAACATGCCACGAATAGAGTTAATAAAACCTACAAGTGATTCATGTAGTTCATGCATTATGTCGGCTTCAGAAGTCGTTTAACAACTGAAAATGTTATATTCTCTTTTATCTGTGAAGTACTTGATCGGCTAAACAAAAGATTTCGAACGCTTGGCACATTTTTTGATTTAACTAAGGAATTTGATTGTGTTGCTCACAAAATATTGCTCTAGAAGTTGGACCATTACGGAATACGGGGAGTAGCTCACAATTGGTTCACCTCTTGCACTAGCAACAGACAGCAAAAGGCGATTATTCACAATGACGATAACGGCTGTGATGAGGGGTCTGAGTGGAGTACTGTCAAGTGGGAGGTGCCCCAGGGATCAGTGTTCGGGCCACTCCTGTTCCTTATTTATGTAAATGATATGCCCTCTAGTATTACGGGGTAACTTTAAAATATTTCTGTTTGCTGATGACACTAGCTTGATAGTAAAGGATGTTGTGTGCAACATTGGCTCGGTTTCAAATAGTGCAGTACATGACCTAAGTCCATGGCTTGTAGAAAATAAACTGACGCTAAATCACAGTAAGACCTAGTTTTTACAGTTTCTAACACACAATTCAACAAAACCTGACGTTTTAATTTCACAGAACGGGCATATGATTAGTGAAACTGAACAGTTCAAATTTCTGGGTGTTCAGATAGATAGTAAACTGTCGTGGAAAGCCCACGTTCAGGATCTTGTTCAAAGACTTAATACAGCCATTATTACTATTGGAACGGCATCTGAAGTGAGTGATCGTCCCACACGAAAATTAGTCTACTTTGCTTGTTTTCATTCGCTTATGTCGTATGGTATTATATTTTGGGGTAACTCTTCCCATTCTAAAACGATATTTTTGGCTTAGAAGCGGTCGGTTCGGGTAATAAGTGGTGTAAGTTCACGAACATCTTGTCCACCCCTGTTCACGAGTCTGGGTATTTCGACATTGGTCTCTCAATATATGTATTCCTTACTGTCATTTCTTGTTAACAATATCAGCTTATTCCCAAGAATAAGCAGCTTTTTCTCGGTTAATACTCGGCAGAAATGAAACCTGCATTTGGATCGGACTTCCTTAACTCTTGTGCAAAAAGGTGTGCAGTATACTCCTACATCCATTTTCAATAAGCTACCACTCGAATTCAAAAATCATAGCAGTAATCCACGCGCTTTCAAATCGAAACTGAAGAGCTTCCTCATGGGTCAGTCCTTCTATTCTGTCGAGGAGTTCGTTGAAAAATTAAGCTGACTCTTATTGTATTGTTAATTGCGTTTACTTAAACTTATTGACTGACTTTTGTCGGGTTCATAAACATTTATTTTTATCTGTTATTACTTTTATGTTGTAATTTAATGTACTGACACGTTCCATGACCCTGAATATTTGCTCCTCAATTTGGTCCTAC
The DNA here is from genome assembly GCF_021461385.2 of Schistocerca piceifrons. NCBI lineage: Eukaryota > Metazoa > Arthropoda > Insecta > Orthoptera > Acrididae > Schistocerca > Schistocerca piceifrons. The sequence goes on from NC_060149.1 coordinate 197,072,064, forward strand.
GGTACTTGACGTGTAAATAAAAAATAAATACACTTCTGGTCATTAAAATTGCTACACCAAGAAGAAATGCAGATGATAAACGGGTATTCATTGGACAAATATATTATACTAGAACTGACATGTGATTACATTTTCACGCAATTTGGGTGCATAGATCCTGAGAAATCAGTACCCAGAACAACCACCTCTGGCCGTATTAACGGCCTTGATACGCTAGGGCATTGAGTCAAACAGAGCGTGGATGGAATGTACAGGTACAGCTGCCCATGCAGCTTCAACACGATACCACAGTTCATCAAGAGTAGTGACTGGCGTATTGTGACGAGCCAGTTGCTTGGCCACCATTGACCAGATGTTTTCAATTGGTGAGAGATCTGGAGAATGTGCTGACCAGGGCAGCAGTCGAACATTTTCTGTATCCAGAAAGGCCCGTACAGTACTTGCAACATGCGATCGTACATTATGCTGCTGAAATGTAGGGTTTCGCAGGGATCGAATGAAGGGCAGAGCCACGGGTCGTAACACATCCGAAATGTAACGTTCACTATTCAAAGTACCATCAATGCGAACAAGAGGTGACCGAGACGTGTAACCAATGGCATCCCATACCATCAGGCCGGGTGATACACCAGTATGGCGATGACGAATACACGCTTCCAATGTGCGTTCACCGCGATGTCGTCAAACACGGATGCGACCATCACAATGCTGTAAACAGAACCTGGCTTCATCCGAAACAATGACGTTTTGCCATTCGTGCACCCAGGTTCGTCGTTGAGTACACCATCACAGGCGCTCCTGTCTGTGATGCAGCGTCAAGGGTAACCGCAGCCATGGTCTCCGACCTGATTGTCCATGCTGCTGCAAACGTCGTCGAACTGCTCGCGCAGATGGTTGTTGTCTTGCAAACATCCCCATCTGTTGACTCAGGGATCGAGACGTGGCTGCACGATCATTTAAAGCCATGCGGATAATATGCCTGTCATCTCGACTGCTAGGGATACGAGGCCGTTGGGATCCAGCACGGCATTCCGTATTACCCTCCTGAATCCACCGATCCCATATTTCGCTCACGGTCATCGGATCTCGACCAACGCGAGCAGCAATGTCGCGATACGATAAACCACAATCGCGATAGGCTACAATCCGACCTTTATCAAAGTCGGAAACGTGATGGTACGCATTTCTCCTCCTTACACGAGGCATCAAAACAACGTTTCACCAGGCAACGCCGGTCAGCTGCTGTTTGTGTATGAGAAATCGTTTGGCAACTTTCCTCATGTCAGCACGTTGTAGGTGTCGTCACCGGCGCCAAGCATGTGTGAATGCTCTGAAAAGCTAATCATATGCATATCACAGCATCTTCTTCCTGTCGCTTAAATTTCGGTTCTGTAGCACGTCATCTTAAAAAAAAAAAAGTTTCAAACGGCACTATGGGAGTTAACATCTGAGGTCATCAGTCCCCTAGAACTTAGAACTACTTAAACCTGACTAACCTAAGGACATCACACAGATCCATGCCCGAGGCAGGATTCGAAGCTGCGACCCTAGCGGTCGCGCGGTTCCAGACTGAAGAGCTCAGAACCGCTCGGCCACACTGGCCGGTGCGTCATCTTCGTGGTGTAGCAATTTTAATGGCCAGTAGTGTAAATATTTACACTTTTCAATTGCACGTTTTCACTATTAAATCTCTGGAGCATTTCCTTCCAAACTGTCATCATGAATCCTGTTTCTAGTCTACTGAGTTGATTCAGTAAAGCTGAAGCCTCATATTACGCAGGTGGTTTCTCAGAGGTATTATTGGTAACATGTGTGAGGATACTGAAAACTCTCTCCGAGTTTTCATTTAGACTTACACACGCTTCCTCTCTTGCTGACCAACGTGTTTTTAATAAACTTTTAACTGTTTTGCTTCCTGGTATCATGAAATGAAGTTGATCCTAGCGTTGTGCAGAACCAGAGAAAAAAATCATAAATGCTTTGCGCTAAATTGAAAAATGAACATGCTTCCTGACAACAGCTTGCAGCGCTAGTGCCGAGTAAATTTAACGAATGTGCTGCACAAGGCATGTAATGCGTTTTCTGATTTCGTGCTTCAATATATGCGCGCAAACCAGTGTACGCTTCTGACAAGTTGCTTGCGTTATCATATGACTGGCCTCCATAGTCAGTAATATCGATGGAATTTCTAGACAGGACTTCCAGTACGGCCTCAGCTAGATTTTCAGAATTGTGTTCCGGGTTTCGTAAAAACAGAGGGAATCGTTCGACAGACTCACCTTTCTCGTTCACGTATCTTAATACTGAAGATAATTGATCAATATGTGAAATGTCTGCATTAGCATCTACTATTAAAGAGAAATATTTGTCCTGTTTCGCTCAGGAAGCAGCTCTATTATTTCGGGTCCCCGCCCCGGATTCCCATATCGTTCAGTGTGCTCTGCGAGAAAAGGATTGAACTCGGCTATAAGTTCAAGAGACATCGTAAATTGACCGTTACGTAATGACTGAGATTTTTCAACGTGTCCATGTGTGGGAAGTCGACGAGTTGTTAGCTTCTTCACGACTGCAAACACCCTTTCAACAGACTGCGCCAGTACGTTTCTTCTGTCTCAATATTTGATTCGAAATGGTTTTCTACCGTCCCAAACGATTTTTTTTTTCTTTTGTAAAAGCTGATAGCTCAAAAGTTTTGTGTTGAAATTTCATGATAAGATAAAATATTAGAAATATTTCTCCAATCTGAAATACCAATAGGACCAATCGCAGTCTTACCCCCGAGCAATTTACATGGTACACAAAAAATAGCACCGCTGCTACATCAGTATACTAAGTAATCACGCAAAGTTTATTCGCCATTTAAAAGATTACGATAAAATAAATTTTTGTTCTAATATCTGATTTTACTGCCTATTGACCTTCGCGATTGAGAACAATCGCCTTTACAAATATGATTAATGCCAAGCTGTAAAAGAATGTCGATTGTTGATTCATTAATATCTCATTCCGCAGGATCATCGTTAACAGGGTTATTTCTTTTCGTAATACTAGGGCTATCCACAAAGCACATTACGTTTTCGTTTGTGTCCATTAGGGGCGGGGCTAGCGCGGCCATCTTGGTGTTGTCATGGCATTCCGCCGCTCAGTCGGCATCCTGCCGTGTTAGTGAGAGGTTCGTGCTGTACTCCGTTGAGTTACTGTGACAGTTTGAAATGTCAGCGTTAATTGAAAATGCCGCAAAGTGTGAAGTGCGTGCTGTAATAAGGTTTCTGAGTGCAAAAAACTGTACACCGATAGAAATCTATCGGCAGCTTTGTGAAGTGTATGGAGACAACGTAATCACTGAAGGTGGAGTGCGTCAGTGGGTCATAAAATTTAAAAATGGCCGAACTAACGTTCACGACGAAGAGCGAAGTGGAAGACCCAGCATAGTGACTGCCGAACTTGTCGAAAAAGTCGATGCCGCGGTCCGTGAAAACCGTAATTTCACAATAACGGAACTCTCTATGAGTTTTCCACAAATTTCACGAAGTTTGTTGCACGAAATCATTACCGAAAAGCTTGGTTACCACAAGTTTTGTGCAAGACGGATACCAAAAATCTTGACAGAAATTCACAAAAATCAGCGAATGGCTGCAGCGTTAACGTTTTTGGACGCTTGCGAGAAAGATGGCGACTCATTACTCGATCGCACCGTAACTGGTGACGAAACATGGGTTAATCATGTGAACTGCGAGACAAAATTGCAGTCAATGCAGTGGGGGCACACAAATTCCCCCCCAAAACCCAAGAAATGCATGCAGACAATGTCGGCAAGGAAGGTGATGGCGACTGTCTTTTTGGACAGAAAAGGTGTGATTTTTGTGGATTTCCTGGAAAGAGGCACTACAATAAACTCTCAAAGGTATTGCCAAACTCTGCACAACCTCAGAAGAGCAATACAAAACAAGCGCAGGGGAAAGTTGGGCTCAAAGATCTTGCTGATTCACGACAACGCCCGGGCCCACACGGCAAATGCCACTCGTGAAGTTCTCGAATCTTTTAAGTGGGAGTTGTTTCCTCATCCGCCGTACAGTCCCGACCTGGCACCGAGCGACTTACACTTATTCCCAGCAATGAAGAAGTGGTTGGCTGTGCAGCGTTTTGATGACGACGCACAGCTTCAAGAAGAGGTAACCACGTGGTTGAAGGCGCAGGCGGCCGAATTTTACGACGAAGGAATTTCCAAGCTCGTCCATCGCTACGATAAGTGCCTTAATTTAAATGGCAACTATGTAGAAAAGTAGTATTTAAGAGTTGCTTTCATCTGTATATAATAAAAAAAATTTCCAATACTTTATTATTTTTAATTTCAAAACGTAATGTACTTGGTGGATAGCCCTCGTATCTAATTCGACACTTAGATTTTTATGAGGCTCGAATTCAGGATCAACTTGGTTTTCTTCATTTTTAACTATTGTTTCGTTCGCATTTACTTCTTTCACTAGAACTGTAGTGCTAGATATATCATCAGCACTACCTGAACTCTAAATCGAATCAGCAAAACATTTTTTGTGAAAAATTTGTCTAGTCTGCCAAGCGTTTTTAGAACATTGTGTTCTCGTTCTCGCTTTTGCTTCCTTCGAAACGCCGCCCCACTTAATTTTTCACGTTTATTTTTGTCACTCTTATTCATGTTAAAGACACAACAATACAAAAGATACCACACGGCACATTAGCACAAAACTTTTTATGTTAAACACGACAACTGATCAATTGGGTACTTTGGATTACTTTACCGAATTGTGATGTTAAATAAAACCGTTAAACGTTAAAACAATTACAGTGCAAAAAATGCCGCCCTCTTAAGCTGCCGCCACGACGCCCGTGCCTTGTGGGCCTGTACGTGAATCCGCTTTATAGATAGGAACTCCCGTACAGGGTATGTTTCTCTGTTCCAGGAAGGCAGTATGTGCAAACAGAGTTCTGTAGTGCTGTCTACGACAGAAACAGACTACATGGCGACGGCATCGGTAGTTCAGGAAGCTCTGTGACTTCGACAGCTACAACTGAACGCGATCAAGGAGCAAATAATGCTCTTGTCACACACTGAGAAACACGAAGCGCAACAAAGCTGGCATGTACAGACTGCTACCATCCAATGACAAAACGCCGCGCGGCGTAGCCTCGCGGTCTAGGGAGCCTTGCCACGGTTCGCGTGGCTTCCCCCGTCGGAGGTTCGAGTCCTCCCTCGGGCATGGGTGTGTTTTTGTCCTTAGTGTAAGTTAGTTTAAGTTAGATTAAGTAGTGTGTAAGCCCAGGGACCGATGACCTCAGCAGTTCGGTCCCATAGGAACTTACCACCATCACCAATGACAAAACATACAGATACCCGTCTGCACTTCCTCGGGGAAAATCTTACAAGTACAGGAATCGAGTTCGTGTTTCTTAAAAGGTGTCACATGGTGGCTGACTGTTTGACTAGGGAAACAACGTACGAAAAATATTTGAATTATGTTAACAAAATGGGTTTGCATTCCGGTGGGGGGTGTTAGACATTAGAATTCAAAATGCAGCCTTATGAAGTTAAAGAACATATATAAACATTCATTGACTGCGAGATTTCGTTCTGTGTTATGTATGTACTTTGGAGTTAATAAAACATTTGCGTTTGACGATTAAAGAAGGGTTCCCTTTTATTGAAAATAACCGCAAAAAATTTCTTTCAGTCCAGAAAATTGTAACAGAAATGCTGAAAAAGCTTAATTGTCAAACACTCAAAGAGAGACGCACTGTTTCTCGCGCGAACTAACTCCATGCATACCAAGAAACGCTTTTCAGAACGAAATCTATGAAAATTATTCCACTCCCTGCTTATTAAGTAGAATTCCAAATATCATCACTTCAGCCAGTTTCTTCAACTTCTGAAAATAGCCACCTTCCATTAGGTCGTTGTCTTGCTCTCTTCTTCTCTCTTGGAATCCAGCAAATAACTTCTTTAGTCCACATAGCATTCACTCGCTAGCTTTATCACCTGCCTACCTTCATTCCATCTTCCTTACATTCTTATATATACATGTCTCTGCCTCCAGTCTGTGTCCTGTATCATTCGTCTCTGCTAGTAGGGGCTACTGAGAGCCTTATTGAGGTGATCCTGCGTCTCCTGTAAAACTACATTTCTGCATTTTTCTTACCTATATTAAACTATTTTTATAATTCAGAAATAATACACTGACAGGTGAAAATCACAACAACAAGGAGTTGTGCGAAATAAATGCAAGTTGGTAGACATGTTTCTACATCTGAAAGGTTATGCCTATTCAAATTGCACGCCAGCCGCGTAAGAACGGAGCTAATAGCGCCACTATGAGGATGCAAATTAGGGTTGCTTTAAATAGACGCAGTAACGGTCATGAGCGTTAGTTACTTTTCAGATTGGGCGTGGTGGGCTGAAGTGTAGTCAAGAATGTCTTTCAAGCCACAAAGACGTCATTATCATCACCTCACTGAGTTTGAATGAGGTCGTGTAATAGGGCCACGAGAAGCTCCAGTTCCTTCTGCGATATAGCAAAAATACTTGGCAGGAATGTAGCAACTCTACATGACTGCTGGCTGCGGAGGTCACGAGAATGCGCCATGGCAATAAGACCGGGCTCTGGACGGCCCCGTGGCACTACCGAGAGGAAAGACCATCGTCATCGATGTATGGCTCTGGCGCATCGTACTGCATCTGCAGCAGCAATTCAAGTGGCGGTTGACATCACAGTGACACAACTAATCGTTACAAATCGGCTAGTTCAAGGACCCCTCCGAGCCAGACGCCATGCAACGTTCATTCCACTAACTCCAAACCACCACCATTTGCGACTTCTGTGGTGTCACGCGAGAGCTAATTGGAGGGCAGAGTGGAGGTCTGTTGTGTTTTTTGACGAAAGCTGGTTCTGCCTCGGTGCTAGTGATGGCCGTGTGTTGATTAGAAGGATGTTAGTCGAGGGCCTGCAACCAACTTGTCTGTGTGTTAGACACAGTGAGCCTATACCTGGAGGGACCGATGACCGTAGTAGTCTGGTCCCTTTAATCCCCCAAACCAACCAACCTATACCTGGAGTTATGGTATGGCGTGCAATTTCGTATGACAGTAAGAGCCCTCTCTTGGTTATCCCAAGCACCTTGACTGCAAATTTGCACATTAGCCTGGCGATTCAACATTTTGTTCTGTCATTCATGAACAGCATTCCAGGGGCTGTTTTCCAACAGGATAACGCTCGCCCATATACCGCTGTTGTAACCCAACATGCTCTACAGAGTGTCGACAAGTTGCCTTGGTCTGCTCGATCACCAGATTTGTCTCCAATGTAACACATATGGGACATCACCGGGCAACACCTGCACCGTCATCCACAAACAGCATTAACCGTCCTTGTACTGACGGACCAAGTGCAACAGGTATGGAACTCTGTCCCACAAACTGAAATCCAGCAGCTTTACAATGCAGTGCATGCATCTTTGCATGCTTCCATTCAACATTCTGGTGTTACACCAGTTATTCATATACCATAGCTTCACATTTCCAGTGGCATATCTCACACATTAACCTATGATCTAGCAATGTTAAGAACTTAAACATGTTAGCTAGACAAATGTGTTCCAGAAATTTCATTTCTCTACGTTAATTACTTTTGGTATTGCGATTTTTTCCGTCACTGTACTTAACTGAACTGTATTTATATGAAATATTACACGAGAAATTAAATGTATTGTTGTAGTAAATAAATCACTGGCAGTATAAACTTTCTAAAAAATTAAAGTAAAACTATATTGTATTGTTTATAGAGCTACTCTACATTGATCTTAGTATGATGTATAATTAAGAACCGATATAAGAATCCTACTAGGTGACGTCAGCGCACAACTTGGCAAAAATAAAGTAATACCAAAAACCCGTTATCAAATTCCCAGCTATTAAATTCATCATTCGGAACGGGCCGGATTCATTGCGTTCCGTCAACAAATAAAACTGAAAATCGCGTCGACCTTCCTGAGGAAATATTGTTGAAAGCGAAAGACCTGTTGGTGACCCATACATTTGCTAGATGGGTATGATATCAATCACTTTGCTATCACATACTTTTCTCAGAAAGAAGTTCACTATGTACAAAATCGCGGAGGTGCAAAACGTCAACCCGGAGCACTATCTTGACCCAAAAGAGCAATCTGCAAGAGCAGAAAATTGACAAAAAGGATCCAAAAAACTAATATAACGGAGGAATGGAAGAAAGAAATGACCGTCACCTAAGAAGAGCACCAAACCAAGGTTATACAGAAAGGCAAAAAGCTAACCGGCAGAAGTAGAACACTAAAGAGTCCTCGTGGGACTAAATATGTGAAGACGCTTTGGAAGAACGGAAGAGAGCCTTCCAGTAATAAAACAGTAAAAAATTATCCCAGACTAAACAACACTTTTTCGAGATCGGAAAGCAGGTGTCAACATTAATCAGACACACAAAGAGGAGCACACACGGTACAACAATATTAAATTATTAAAAATAACTTTAGGGAACACAACACGTGTGACTTTTACAGCATGTTCAGTGGGAAAATCCGTGGATACACACAACAGAATCTATGTTTGAGAATGCAGCACGGCAAACTCTGTCTGAAAAATTGTAACAATTTGTAGGGCCAGTTCTAGAATATTTTTGCACACAAGCGCCTTATCATTTGGCGTCCTCTACCATCCCCTCGTGCTCTTCACCACGTTTTCCCTTATACACTTTTCACGAGTTTCAGTTTTCGCCACTAATTGTGATCCGGATCTGCATACAAATCTCGCACTTTGGCGGGCCTGGCGCCCGTCTCACTTTGGCACCCTAAGTGTTCGCCACTGACTACGGTACGTCCCGGTTAGAAACGTACATATCACGTAAATTGTAGGTGGAGGGGGGAGAGAGAAAAGCTAGGGGGAGGAATTAATGACATCAGATGCATCGGGACTTCGTGCGGATGCAGTGGCGACGAGTGATAATGTGTGCGAGACTGGGACTCAGACCGGGGATCTCCTGCTTACTACAAAGTTGTGTTAATTACTGGGAAACCCGGAAACAGTGTTTAGCGCAAATGTGCGGACTGACTCGGTATGCCCCCTGGCCAAACCCTACTCCAACCTAGCACCACCTTTCCACAGTCCGTCCTCAACGCTCACTAATTTTTTGTTTCCTGCTGGAGGTCGAACGTAAACGTGTATCTGAACTGGAGGTTGTAGATTCACTGTCTATCCTTCTTATTTGGTAGTCGTATTAACCACTGTGCCACCCGAGCACAGTGTTCGTCGTAAATGCACTGATTATATAGGCATGCTCCCTGTGTGAAGCACACCCTCACCCAGTGCATTCGTATAACGTATCACAGCTGCAGATCGTAGGTGGTGTCTGTTTTTTCGGACACGACTGAGAGAACAGACACCACACATTCGTATAATCGATTTGCCTCCACGGGCAATGAATCGACAACTTTCAGTGCGAGTACGCATTTCTAGGTGGGACTGCGGTTCGGCCAGGGAACATGCCGAGATAGTCCGCGCCTTTGCGATAAACATTGTCCGGGTCTCACAGCGGTTAACGAAACTGCGTAGTAAGAAGGAGATCCCGAGCTAGAGTCTCAGTCTGGCACACAGTTTCACTCATCGCTACTGATTCCGCCTGAAGACCTGATGCAGCTAACACCATTAGTTCGTTCTGTTTCCTTTCCTTTCTCCCTCCTCCACTTTCCATTTACATAATATGTATCACAGCTGTGGATCCCACGTTGTGTCTGTCCTTTCGGACATATCGAAAGAACAGACGCCATGCATTCACATAAAAGAAACCTTACAGTTCTAGCGGCCCTGGTGCCTCTGATGTGCCATTTAGCTTGTCGTTCGAAGCTGTTCCTTGTGTTGCTAGGGCCCTGAATTGGCCCTATAGCCGTGCGGGGTTGCCGCGCGGTCTCGGGCGCCTTGTCACGGTCCACGCGGCTTTCCCCGTCGGAGGTTCGAGTCCTCCCTCGGGCATGGGTGTGTGTGTTGTCCTTAGCGTAACTTAATTTAAGTTAGATTAAGTAGTGGATAAGCAGTTTGGTCCCATAAGACCTTACCTCAAATTTCCAAAATTTGAGGCCCTATATTTCAATACTTCTCTAAGCTGCACCACTGTCGAACGGCATGGACTAGACCCAAATTAACCGAATACTTAAGAACACGACGTCCAAATATCTGACCCTTTTGAAATTAAAACAAGTGCTCGTGGACTGTTACCATCCACCTTCAATCTCATCTTAGATAAAGTCCTCATGGAATGGGAAAAAGAATTAAAAAATCAAATTCTCTGGAAACCTACTCTGCTTCGAACAGAGATGACATTAATATCTGTCGCTTAGTCTTCGCATCCGATTCAGCGATACTAGCGGGCAGTGAAATCAGAGTAGTGAGATAGAAGTCTTGAAAGAATGCGCTGAAAGGGCTGGCATACAAATTCCTTTTCTTTAATAAAGACAGCTGAGTTCATTTGCACTAAATACAACATTCAGAAATCAAACGCGAAGTACGGTAAATCAAAATCGTCAGGCAATGTCGGTGAGATCACAGAAAAAACGACGGTATTAAAGGAATCACTGTGAGTTCAATTACAAAAACTCACGTGAGCGTACGGGAGAATGAATGACATCTGCAAACTAAAGTGGACATAAACACGCAAAGAGATCTGGCATTACAACACGGAGACCAGTTCTGAATCTCTATACGTGGGCTAAACTTTAATCATCAACAGAAAAGGCGATCCATATAGCATTCTGAAAGAAGAACGAAGAATTATACGGAAAATTCTTGGCGTAGAAAAAAAGGAGGACCGATAGAGATTGAAATCCTGTAAAGCAACTGAGAAACTGTCAAACCTGGCAACAGATAGTAGAAAACGAGGTATTAAATTTTGTGGACATGTTCAAGGACTCCCAACAATAACTCTTACACACAAGATTATGGCAAACATCGAAACATTAAAATTTATACCATAGCTCAAAGAAGTTAAAACGGCCTTCAAGAAAGCCCAGGCTGAAGCAGTGGAAGTAGTAGACTGGAATCTACTAAGCTAGTGGACTGAAAAGAAAACTACGGAGATAATAAGCATTGCGTGAACAAATAGGATCCACGTACAAATAATACACTCAAGAGCCGAAGAAATTGGTATGCCTGTCTAATACCGTGTAGGGCCTCCGCGAGAACGCAGAAGTGCTACAACACGACGTGGCATGGACTCCACTAATGTCTGAAGTATCGCTGGACGGAATTGACACCTCGAATCCTGCAGGACTGTCCACAAATCCGTAAGAGTACGGGGGGTGCAGAGCTCTTCTGAACAGCTTGTTGCAAGTCATCCCAGACATGCTCAATTATGTTCATGTCTGGAGAGTTTGGTGGCTAGCGGAAGTCGATCTGTGGAGAGTCGCATTGTCCTGCTGGAATTGCCCAAGTCCGTCGGAATGCACACTGGACATGAACAGATGCAGGTGATCAAACAAGATGCTTACGTATGTGTCACCTGTTAGAGTCGTATCTAAACGTATCAGAGGTCCCACACCACACCATCTGCACACGCCCCACACCATTACAGAGCCTCCTCCAGCTTGAACAGTCTCCTGCTGACATGCAGGGTCCATGGATTCATAAGACCGTGTCCATACCCGTACACGTCCATCCGCTCGATAAAATCTGAAACGAGATTCGTCCGTCCAGGCAACATATTTCCAGTCATCAGCAGTCTAATGTCAGTGTTGACGGGCCCAGGAGAGGCGTAAAGCTTTGTGTCGTGCAGTCATCAACGGTACATGAGTGGGCCTTCGGCTCCGAAAGCCCATATCAATGATATTTTGTTGAATGGTTCACGCGCTGGCACTTTATGATGGCCCAGCATTGAAATCTGCAGCAGTATGCCGAAGGGTTGCACTTCCGTCATTTTGAATGATTCTCTTCAGCCGCCGTTGATCTCGTTCTTGCAGGATCCTTTTCCGCTTGTAGTGGTGTCCGAGATTTGATGTTTTACCGGATTCCTTATATTCACGGTACAATCGTGAAATGGTCGTACGAGAAAATCCCACTTTATCGCTACCTCGGAGATGCTGTGTCCCATCGCTTGTGCGCCGACTATAACACTACGTTCAAACTCACTTAAATCTTAATAATCTGCGCCAGAAACTTGTCTTACATAGGCGTTGGCGACCGCAGCGCCGTATTCTGCCTGTTTACATATTTTAATACGCATGCCTATACCAGTTTCTTTGGCGCTTCAGTGTAGTAATAATAATATAATAACAAAGAACAGATTTTATTTGACTTTTATAAATTATCAATAGGACATACATTACTAATTAGTAGTAGATGGAAAGGGACCTGATTAAGAGTTGAGACAAATTCCTTTCAAGAACTGTTACAATTTTACTTTACATTTCTTTGCCTTCTGCGCAGAAAACTCATGAAGTCACTGAAGTCAAGCTTTACAGCTGTGTTGTATCCTGTTGGCAAGATGTCAGAGTTTCCAGTCTGCTTTCACCCAAAATACTGCAGCTTCTTACAAAGATATTTCGACTTTTGGAATAAGCGACTTTTAACCCATACTTTGTAAAACTATCAAACTATCCCAATGGGAATACGTTTCAATGCCCTTAATCTACTCCTTCACGTAAAACTTCAAATCAGCTATTACTTTAACTAGCTGCGCTGTGTCAATGGCTCCGCTATAACTGGCATCAAAATCAGCTGCTTGTTTTTGAAGGTAAGACACAGAGCTTTCATTTAAAGCGATTCCTGACAGGAAATTTAAAGTCAGATGAGATATTTTAATATTTGCGAGTGTGATTCCCATTGCACTTATTATTCTGTTAAACACTCTAAAGTACATTAGCTCAAACAGTTTCTCTCCAGTCTGCATTCGGTAAAAATCGGACACCTGCGGTCAAATAGCATATTTACTTCATCATCAGCTCGCCAACATTTGATCTCTTCTTTAGAAACGCTTTTCTTTCCATTGCCAGTCTACATTTTATATCCTATCTACTTCAGCCATCATCAGCTATTTTGCTGGCCAAATAACAAAACTCGTCTACTACTTTAAGTGTCTCTTTTTCCTAATCTAATTCCCTCAGCATCACCTGATACGATTTGACCACATTCCATTATCTTTGTTTCGCTTTTGTTGTTATTCATCTCGTATCCTTCTTTCAAGACACTGGCCAATCCGTTCAACTACTCTTCCAAGTCCTTTGCTGTCTCTGACACAATTAAAATTCCATCGGCAAACTTCGAAGTTTTTATTTCTACTCCCTGATTTTTAATTCCTGACACAGTGTTTTTTTGTTTCCTTTACTGCTTGCTTAGTGAACAGACCGAATAACATCGGGGATGGGCTATGCCCTGTCTCACTGCCTTGTCAACCACTGCTTCGCTTTTACGCCCCTCGACTCTTGTAACTGCCGTCTGGTTTGTGTACAAATTTTGCATAGACTTTCGCTCTCTGTATTTGAGGTAACACCTTCACAATTTCAAAGAAAGTACTCCAGTCAACATTGTCAAAAGCTTCCTCTAAGTCTACAAATGCTATGAACGTAGGTTTGCCTTTCCTCAACCTATCTCCTAATATAAATGGAAGGGTCATACTGCCTATATTTCGCCAAAATCCAAACTGAGCATCCCCTTGGTTGGTTCTTACCATTCTCTCTCATTCTTCTATAAGGAATTTGTTTTAGAATTTTGCAACCATGACTTATTAAACTGATAGTTCGATAAGATTCACACCAGTCAGCACCTGCTTTCTTCTGGAAGCGTGTTTCACTAGATATGTGTTAACTGCAACAAAATAGAGAGTAACGGGATATTGTGCGACTCTGATCAGTATGGCTGATGATCATTCCACCTGTCTTGCCTCACATCGAAATGCCTACGAAGAAATGAACTTTTAAGTTATTGCGCTTATAGGGCAGCGAGAAAATAATCAAAATTGTCGTTACTTCTGTTACAGACCGAGCGAGGTGGCGCAGTGGTAGCACACTGGACTCGTATTCGGGAGGACGACGGTTCAATCCCGCGTCCGGCCATCCTGATTTAGGTTTTCCGTGATTTCCCTAAATCGCTCCAGGCAAATGCTGGGATGGTTCCTTTCAAAGGGCACGGCCGACTTCCTTCCCTAATCCGATGAGACCGATGACCTCGCTGTTTGGTCTCTTCTCCCAAACAATCCAAAAATATGTTACGTCGCTATGAAAAGAGACTTAAGCTGTCTGCGTGTTTTACCTTCGCCGTTTACAAGAGCCTGGAAACTATTTTTGCAGTCAGCCAGGAACGATGGCGAACATACTGACCATAATTTTCAGTCCACAAGTCCACCTTACTCTTTGTACTTACTGAAAGAAAATGTTTCTACCTGTTATTTTCTCAGTGATATCAGGGAATATGACTATAAATAAAAGTTTTGAGTTTGAACTGATTGATACATTCAGTAGAAGCTCACACGCACAAAATATAATAATATCCCTAATAATAATAACAATAATATCCCTATCGGAAACAGCATTATTAACAGTTCAGAGGTAGCCTCTGTGGGAAGTTGCAAAAAATTGGTCTATCGCCCTGGCTTTTAATCACCAAATTTAATTCCTCGCCTTAACAGAGGCAAATAGTTTCGACACTTGCCACGCGGTTTTGTTAACATTGTGGGCGGCATAGAAACAGTTACTTCCGTGAAATCTATGCGATCCAGGACGGTGTACAGTCCTCGCGAGTTCACCTCCTACTTTAACCGAATCGTCTTTGGCAGCTGGCCGGCTCAGACGTCATCTGAGGCACAGCGCACGCAGCCGTTTGATTGACGCGGACAGACTGATGTGCTGGTGCGAAGTGTCGCTTCTCACTGCCTCTGGTCGTATTTATATATGGGCCCAGCGGACCGCCAAACGGGACTTCTGCTATCAACCGCCCTAGACAAAGATAGCAGTATCTAAACGGCCCCTTTCTGGGACACGTATTAATTAAGATCTTTACCGTTTAACAATTTACAATTTTCTTCGTTTTATATCGATAGAGTTAAGTTTAGTTTAGCATCTGAGAAAGTTTTAACTCGATTGCATCAAGCCTTGCCAGATAGAATTTTTAGAACGCAACCGACAGTAGAACACGATCTCACTCTCTTTAAGGTTGTCTCTTTAAGGTTGCTTGTAATCATTATCATTTACGATTCAGTCTTAAAATTTGGTACAGCTGTATTATTGCCTGAATGTAATCGAGTGCTGTAATTAGAACTTTCTATTATAAATACAGATGATACTTAATCTATCGTGAATAAGGACATTTTCGTTCCAGATTTGGTTTTTAGTAAATAATTTGAAAACTAATAGAGATAGGTTATTGGTGACACATTGTTATTATTTTTATCTCAAACTGAGGCTACATGGTAATCTTAATCTTTCTGAGTCTAATATTTAGCGCCTTCAATTTTTCATAAATATGCCGATGTTGGCCAAATACTGCTCTGATCAACTTGAGACTTGTAATTTTTAATTGTGATATACTTTTGCCTGTTCTGACCAACTTTTAGCGTTATTATTCAGCGCCACTTTTTCTTAAGCTCATATATTTTGCCCAACACATTCATTTGATCATTCTGAGACCTTACAGTGTTAACATTAATACACGAGGCATATCCTGACGAAGTTTGGAAACGTTATTTTAATTTTTAATTTCATTCTAACATCATGGTGCAATCCTTTATACAGGGTGGTCGGAAACGTCATCTAACGAGACTACAGAGCGTTAAAGTTATAGGTGCGGGCGTCTGTAAATGTACGTATACACGGGATGATTCCGTGATGATGTTACAGACTTCCTGGGACGATGGAGGTCGATAAATGTATTAATTTGAAGTAAGGATCCCTGTACCGGAAACGAACTCGAACGTGCTGGACATTTGTTGGATCCTCACGGCCGGCCCACAACAGTAGTGCCCATCCACTGCAGCCTCAAGCTGTGTAACTGAAGCCATCGCAACCTGGAACTGAAAGCGAAGTGCCACCAACTCGGCTCGCATCCGCACACAACAATCACAGTCCCTGTCCATACTAAAGACCGTGGAAAACTAAATTATCCAGATAAACGGACTATCGGTATGTGCTGCAGAACTCCAATGTAGACACTGACGGAAACGCAGATTAATATGCAGAGATTCAAATACTTAACTATCAAAGAACTCAGGTGAAACAAAATAATTACCCCCTGATTAGGTACTTGTAATATGTCAGAAGATCGGTTTACTTTCCGACACAAACGAAAACGCGAGAATTGTGGCTATTAGATATTAAATTAACACACAGAAACTAAAGAAACTAAACTACTGAAGCACACAGATGACATTATAAAATTAGCCCCTTGTTAGGAACTCGTATAAGTCACAAAATCGCTTACTTCCTGTTGCAGCGTATGTCTCGGCCGGCTGCTGCAGCCTTTCCATGTTAAGTTCCACATCTCCCTTTAAATTAAACATGTCGAACTCTTGCCACACACTCACCGCATGACCATGCTCCACAGCTGATATGGCACTGTCTGAAAGTTTGCTGGGGAATGCTTTTATATAAGGCAGTGTAGTTTTGTTGATTTCCTTCCACGAATCCAGATGTTCGTTTGGGAAAATCCCTTTCTTCGTTGCGAGCTGAAACTTAGCATCATCTTAAGAAAATTCAACTTAAGTGATGCGAAGCCCGCCCGGTTGACCGTGCGGTCTAACGCACGGCTTTCCGGGCGGGAAGGGGCGCCTGGTCCCCGGCACGAATCCGCCCCGCGGATTTGTGTTGAGGTCCGGTGAACCGGCCAGTCTGTGAATGGTTTATAGGCGGTTTTCCATCTGCTTCGGCGAATGCGGGCTGTCTGCCCTTATTCCGCCTCAGTTACAATATGTCGGCGATTGCTGCGCAAACAAGTTCTCCACGTACGCGTACACCACCATTACTCTACCACGCAAACGTAGGGGTTACACTCATCTGGTGTGAGACGTTCCCTGGGGGTCCACCGGGGGCCGAACCGCACGATAACCCTGGGTTCGGTGTGGGGCGGCGAAGGGGTGAAGTGGATTGTGGTAGTCGTCGTGGGCTTGTGGACCACTGCGACTGTGGCGGGGACGGAGCCTCTCCGTCGTTTCTAGGTTAACATACAATACAATACAATAAGTGATACGTAAGTCCCTCTGATGTATCGTTTCATCAATTTTCTGTAGTTGTGCCTGGATGAATCTCAGAGAATCGTGTCATACCCGATTAAAATGTGAATGAAAACTGGCCTGTGTTCCAGAAGTTGGTAGTTTCAACTGCATGCATTTTGTGCAGCACTGTGGAATTTGCCAATTAGATGGCAATGATCCTTATGGGGTATTTCTGCTTCAGCGGCTGGTCACGAATATAACAATCAACTGCATTCTTGTATAGTAATTTATCCTCCTGGATTTCAGTCATAGGAACGATGTTATCATAAATAGAGTGAACCTTCCTTGCAAGTTTTTCAGGGTCAGAGAGCAACCAATTCTCAGGTTTCTCCCCAATGTACAAATCGAAAAGATTAAAACTTGAATCGTACGAGCATGCAGCTTGATAAGTGGTTGAAAAAAATATGTGCCGTTCTACGAGGGACGAGAGGCCTACTACAAGGTGCATTCAAGTTCTAAGGCCTCCGATTATTTTTCTAATTAACTACTCACCCGAAATCGATGAAACTGGCGTTACTTCTCGACGTGATCGCCCTGCAGACGTACACATTTTTCACAACGCTGACGCCATGATTCCATGGCAGCGGCGAAGGCTTCTTTAGGAGTCTGTTTTGACCACTGGAAAATCGCTGAGGCAATAGCAGCACGGCTGGTGAATGTGCGGCCACGGAGAGTGTCTTTCATTGCTGGAAAAAGCCAAACGTCACTAGGAGCCAGGTCAGGTGAGTAGGGAGCATGAGGAATCACTTCAAAGTTGTTATCACGAAGAAACTGTTGCGTAACGTTAGCTCGATGTGAGGGTGCGTTGTCTTGGTGAAACAGCACACACGCAGCCCTTCCCAGACGTTTTTGTTGCAGTGCAGGAAGGAATTTGTTCTTCAAAACATTTTCGTAGGGTGCACCTGTTACCGTAGTGCCCTTTGGAACGCAATGGGTAAGGATTACGCCCTCGCTGTCCCAGAACATGGACACCATAATTTTTTCAGCACTGGCGGTTACCTGAAATTTTTTTGGTGGCGGTGAATCTGTGTGCTTCCATTGAACTGACTGGCGCTTTGTTTCTGGGTTGAAAAATGGCATCCACGTCTCATCCATTGTCACAATCGACGAAAGGAAAGTCCCATTCATGCTGTTGTTGCACGTCAACTTTGCTTGGCAACATGCCACACGGGCAGCCATGTGGTCGTCCGTCAGCATTCGTGGCACCCACCTGGATGACACTTTTCGCATTTTCAGGTCGTCATGCAGGATTGTGTGCACAGAACCCACAGAAATGCCAACTCTGGAGGCGATCTGTTCAACAGTCATTCGGCGATCCCCCAAAACAATTCTCTCCACTTTCTCGATCATGTCGTCAGACCGGCTTGTGCGAGCCCGAGTTTGTTTCGGTTTGTTGTCACACGATGTTCTGCCTTCATTAAACTGTTGCACCCACGAACGCACTTTCGGCACATCCATAACTCCATCACCACATGTCTCCTTCAACTGTCGATGAATTTCAATTTGTTTCACACCACACAAATTCAGAAAACGAATGATTGCACGCTGTTCAAGTAAGGAAAACGTCGCCATTTTAAGTATTCAAAACATTTCTCATTCTCGCCGCTGGCGGTAAAATTCCATCTGCCGTACGGTGCTTCCATCTCTGGGACGTATTGACAATGAACGCGGCCTCATTTTAAAACAATGCGCATGTTTCTATCTCTTTCCAGTCCGGAGAAAAAAAATCGGAGGCCTTAGAACTTGAAGGCACCTCGTACAGGAGCGAGAAGGCATTCAGAGTCGGCGTATACACCAAAGGGTACCCGCTCCTTGCGGAGGAAATTCTTAAACTTCAAGATTTTATCCTCCTCAGTAGGCATTTCAACTTTATCGGATCCTTGGTAGAGCAATCTATCTGATACTCTGTTAAAGCTCGCACTTTGAAGGTTGAGACAGAATCGTCAAAGATATGAAGCGCCTTCAAAACTTTGAGCTCAGGATGAGACTTGAGCTCAGACTCCACCTCCTCCATTATAGTCTCAGGGTCGACCACTCTGATCACAGTGGTGAGGGTGGTGAGGAGGTTGTGGTTGCTTGATCTGGGTGTAATGTGTGCATAGGGACTGAAAGTGACACAGAGGATCTTCTGGAGGAGTTTGACATAGAATTCTTTACCAGGTGATTTAATGAGGATAGAGTCTCTTTGAGAGATGATCTGATTGATGGGTAAGGAGGGGATATATTTTCCGATTTCGAGAAGGAGGGTTTTGGATTTAAGGAAGTTAGAGTCAGGATGGGAGAGGAGGGAGGTATGCTGTTCTGTAGATGTAGTGGCAGACGAAATGGCCAGGCAGTCCATGAAGTCTGGGCTTTCCGTTTGTTTAGGAGTCGGGGGTGAGAGCAGCAGAAGTGCTGATGCATTTGACAGTCTTCTGTCTGGGTGCAGGTAATGATGATGATGTCTGGTTTGTGGGGCGCTCAACTGGGCGATTATTAGCACCCGTACAAAGTCCCAAATTTTTTCACAGTCCAGTTTTTTACACACTCTTATCTAGCCATTGTCACGAATGATGATGCTTAAATGATGAGCACAACCCAGCCAGGAATCGAACCCGGGACCCTGTGATCCAGAAGCTGCAACGCTAGCCACTAGACCACAGGCTGCAGACTAGGTGTAGATAAGGAGAGTGTGGTCGGCACAACAGGGGGTTGCTTGGAAGGAGGTTTGGATGAACACGGTACCACAGTCCAAGAACCTGTTGTGGAAACGTCTGGCTGAGTCGACGGTGATCGTGTCAGTGGATCAACGTGCGTTGGTGGCAGTTCCGGTGTTGCTGCTGTACTGGGTGATGCTGGTGCTTGTGCTAGTCTGAAGAGGGTGCTACAGAGGATAGCGTGCCTGGAGAAGAGGGGACTGGGAAAGGGGACAGGCCTGATGGCAGGTAGAACTGCTCCAAGTGATGGTAGTAGGGGATTGGGAGGGACAGGTGTAAACAGTGGTAGTAGTTGGAGAAGGCATGGTGGCAATGAAGTTACTAGTTGATGGACAGGTCACAAAGTCGGTGGCGGCGACAGTAGCGATGGCGACGAGAGCGTAGGCAGCAGCCGCAGCAGCAGCGGCTGTGGTTGAATAGCGACGAGACAAGCAGCGAGATGAAGGTGGCGACAGTGACGATGAACAGGCACATACACAGAACAAGTCTCGAAGGCAGAATAAGCTGACAATAAACCAGCACACACAAGGATGAAGTCTCAAAGGCACAATAAACCACACAGAAAAACAAACGCAAAGCATAGGATAAGATAGGGTTGGACAGGATAGGATAGAAGACTTACCCCTACCATTCTATACTACATAAAGCGTAGCAACAAGCAAATTATTTGTAGGATTAACACTAGCCGATTGATACTAGTCATAGGACGAGGCTCTAAATTCCAGCGCCTATGTATAGGATTCCAGTAGTAACATCATTGGAGAATGAAACACTCTTATACAGGCTGATACAGAATAACGGGAATGTTTGAAATTAGTAGTGGCAGCCATGGGCAGGTGGCAGCACTGCGAGTTCGTGACAGCTAGTAAACAGTCTGCCATTTCAGTAATCCTGGATCAGTGGAACGGAGAACAGCGTGCGCTAGCCATAAAAATGTTTTATAAAACAATGAGAGTTTGGTAGCGGTGCAGAGGAAATTTGGACGTTTTTATAATTTGCCGTTCTGTCGAAACACCGGATTCAATGTTGGATTAATAACTTTGAAGAGACTGGATCTGCCCTCAAGAAGAAACCAACAGGACGGCCAAGAAGTGTGCGTTCTCCAGCGAACATTTATGTTGTACGCGAGTCTGCCTTACAGAGCCCTCGGCGTTCAATTCGTAAGTAAGCACCAGAGGTTGAGATGTCCCGGGAGAGTGTTTGCAGAATTCAAAATCTTGATTTAAAATTTCATCCGTACAAACTACAGATAGTGCAAAAATTGAAGGAAAACGATTACCGGTTACGATTAGGATTCTGTCAACAAATGATAACAAAAAAAAACAATGACGATGAATTTATAAACAAGTTGTGGATGTCAGATGAGGCACATTTTCATCTCACAGGTTATGTGAATAAAGAGAACTACCATTACTGGGCAAACACAAATCCTAATGACGTTCATGAGCGCCCTTTACACGCTAGTAAAGTGATAGTATGGTGTGGGGTTTCATCACATGGGATTATCGGACCGTTTTTTTTCGCACATGAACAGGGAAACACAATAACTATCAATGCCGATCGTTAAGTGGAGATGTTACGAACTTTCGCTACACCTGCATTGAACAACTTTCCAAACGTTCGAGAAGCCTGGTTTCAACAGGACGGAGCGACATCATACACTGCACGGCAATCAATGGCATATGTCAGAGAATTGTTTGGCAACCGTGTGATCTCACGATTCGGTAACATTCCCTGGCCCCCTAGGTCGCCAGATTTATCCGTTAGTGATTTTTTCTTGTGCGGCTACCTCAAAGTAAAGTCTACTCGACTCGACCAAGAACACCGGATGAGTTAAAACAGAGAATTCGGGATGCAATTCACAGTATTCAAGCTGAGATGTTGCAGTGGTCAATGAGAAATCTCAACAGCAGATTTCACGAATGCATTCGCACAGGAGGACGCCATCTAAAGGACGTAATTTTTAAAAAATGATAAATGCCTCCAACGTTTCGTAAATGGCAAAGTCCTAAGGTTTCAGTTACCATGAATGCAATTTCTTTCCTTCATCACTTCTAGTCTTATTGGATTGTGGAAATGTTTGCGATTTACTGTGTCACCTAGTACCCATCTACGAGTCGCCAGTGGCATCCTAGCCAATAGAAACATGGGAAATGCACCATACGATATTTTTTACAAATGTAGTGCTCATTATCTTACTTGAATACGGCATCTCAAGACGAAAAAACTGACCAATCACTTCCAGTCTAGTTCAGCGCCATCTATCTTAGTGTACCTAAAGAGCCGGCCAGCGAGAACTTTTCTTTGTAACTGCTGCTCGTGACAGGTTTAAGCTGCTGCTTCCGATCCGCCGACCTTCCGTGATAATTCCTGTCTCTGGCCTTGGCACAATGTTAGACAAACAGGCACTACTTGGACATACAGTTGTAACTGTAATTATTCCCTCAAAATAGACTCCCCAGTTTAAGAAATCCACTTTACTCAATCCGAAACAGGGCTATTATTTTTTTCAATATACCTCGAATCTCTTACATGAAATGTAGATTACTCCCTTTTATAAGAGCTATTTTCGAAGACAAAAGAATTCTGACCACTCATGTGTTTTCAAATCGCTAAAGTATCGTTACGTGTTGTGAAAATCCTGTAAAACGTTAAAGCTTAGGCTATATTTCCTCTAAGTATCCTCTCATCATGAAGAAAAATCAGTTCTTATCAGCTTAATATCTGCCACGTTATTCATGACGTTTATGGAATATTAAACTCAATTTTAGCTCATTACTGAGTGCTGAAAGCACGCTCCACCTCTGCCACAGGATGACCGCTCACTTTAGAATTCTTTTAAAGTAACCAAATGACTCCTCATGTACGACGTCTCTTAAGGTAGTAGCACAGAGGAGTTGCAAATATCGGGTTTATACTACGTATCACTTTATAAATGTGGTAATACAGGCGATTTTATTAGGATGACATCCCTCCCTGTGTAGGTGGGAGATTGAAATTGAATTAAAAGATATCGCTGCAAAGATGAAACGCCTGATTACCACTCCAACTCGCTAATTTTATCTGTGTTAGTCTCTACCTCACTTCCACCCGCCTGGCGGCATTTCACTGATATCAAATTGATTGAATAATGAATTACATTGATCATGAGACTTTGCATGATGAGCAATTTTTTTTTTTCCTGCAGTCGGATGACACTCGCCAAGTAACCATTACAGACGCTGCCGTGACGTCTCTGAAGTTTTCCACAGGCTAGGGAATCACTTCAACTGATACCAAAATGGCTGGTAACTGTCGTATAATAACTGAAGATATGCAACACTAAGTGAGTTCAGTCTCTCGGTTAGCTTGTCATGCTGGTGGAAGTAAGTCACTTAGCTTTCTGGTGTACTGCTGACATTTGTCCGTCAGTGCGGGCAGTAGGATGTTTCACTCCCTTCTCTATGCCCGTGACACCTCTGCCCCCATCCCTACTGCCTCCACTGAGTCGCACGTGAACAACTGTCATCGCCACCACAGCGTCACGACCCTCCGCCTACTTGGCAGGGCTGTACCACTCCCAGCCGACAAGACACGGCTCGCCACGCCGGACAGCTGTTAGTCATTCCAGACTCGCAAAAATTGTCTTATCCTTATCAGAAAGACTGGGCGCTTAGTGTCGCTGAGGTAGATACGAAGATATTGAATAATATGCTTCCCCTCATCCCTCCAGCACACCGAAACATTCTGAGATGTGTCTTCGACATGTCCCGGAAAGGCTAACCCGGTGAGAAATAGGAAAATAGGAGAATTTCTATCTGCTGACTGCCCAATATGTAACGTGTATGAACCTGCAGTACTAGGTTTCTGTTGGAATAAAGCTTTGTAGAAGTGTTCCTACTGGCTCCCGCCAAACTAGTGGGCGGATGCTTCTAGAACTCAAATGGGAATCCCTAGGGGTAATGCGATGTTCTTTTTGAGGAACTTTATTGAGAACCGACACGTGAAGCTGAATGCAGAAGGATTCTACTGCTGCAAATATGCATTTCGCGTACGGACCACGAATATAAGCTACGAGAAATTTGCGCTCGTATGGGGGCATATAGATAGACTTTTCCTCCATCGCTCTATCTGTGAGTGGAATAGGGAAGGAAATGACCAGTAATGGTACAGAGGACCCTCCGCCATGCACAGTATGCTGACTTGTGATGTGTGTGTATAGATGTAGATGTAAATTAAGATGTCAGTCCATTTATTTATAGTCACACAAAATTCACGGAAGTGGTATGTGAAGTCAGCAGAGTAAATGATAGGATCATGTATGTTAAGATGATGTTTGGCGAAGAAATGGTAACAGTGCTGATAGCCTATGCACCCTAAGTGGGATGTTCGGAGGATGAGAAGGAAAATTTTTGGAGAGATTTGGATGGAGTAATGGTCGGAATACAAGAGAATGAAAGAGTGATAGTCGGAGTGGATCTAAATGGTCATGTTGACGGAAGGAAAGGTGGGTAAGAGAGGTGGCATGGAGGATGGGGGTATAGCGAGAGAAATGAGGAAGGAAAAAAGATAGTGGAGTTTGCAGTGGCTTTTGATCTAGTGATTACGAATACCTACTTCCAAAGAAAAAGAGAAAAACTAACAATATACAGGAGTGGTGAAAATAAAAGCAAAATTGATTACATATTATGTAGAAGTAAAAATATTGGGGAGGTGCGAAATACTAAGGTCATATACGGTGAAGGAATAGCAACACAACATAAGTTGATTGTAGCGGATTGTAAGATGAAAGTATGTAAAAGACAGAGGCACATAAATCAGTGTGAAAGCAAAATTCAGTGGTGGAGACTAAAGGATAAAAATTTGAGAGAAGAGTTTAGTGAAAAAGTACTGGGAAAGGTAAAATTGGCAGAGATGGTGCAGGAGTGGTGGAAAATAAATAGTGCTGTTATAAGGAAGACCGGGGAGGAAGAGTTTGGGTTAAGATCTGGGAGAAGGGTGCCAAAAGATAAGGAAGCATGGTGGTGGAATGAAGAGGTGCAGAAGGTTGTGAAGGAAAAGAAAGACGCTAAGCGGAAGTGGGATATGTCCGGAAGTGCTGAGGATGGGCAAGCATACATAAGTGAAAAGAAGGAGGCAAAACGAGCCGTGGCTAAAGCTAAAGCTGGATCAGTAAGGGAGGCATACGAATAACTACAGAAAAATCAGGACATGAGACAACTGATACAGATAGGCAAATCAAGAGATAAAGCTTCTAAGGATCTAACAGTAATAAAACAAATGAGAAATGAAACAGGAATAATTCTGCATGACCATGGAAAAATAATCCAAAGGTGGTGGAATTATTTTGAGAAATTTCTGAGTGAAGAAAATGTAAGAGTGAAAACTGAGGAAGGAGAGGCAAATGAAGTATTAACGATTGATATAAGTGTGGATGAAGTCGAATGGGCAGTTGAAAAGATGAAAAATGGGAAGGGAGTTGGCCCAGACCAGACCCTCATTGAGGTATGGAAGTGTCTCGGTAAAAAGGGAATTGAGCTCCTTTGGGATTTAATGAAGAAGATTTGGCAACAGGAGGAGATGCCAGATGAGTGGAGAACTAGTGTACTGATCCCAATATTTAAGGGGAAAGGTGATGTGCAGGACTGCAGTAACTATAGAGGTATTAAACTGATGGCACACACAATGAAAATTTGGGAAAGAGTTAAAGAAACAAGATTATGCAAGGAGACTGTGGTGTGTGAAGAACAGTTTGGGTTCATGCCTGGAAGAGGAATGACTGATGCAATACATGCTTTAAGGCGGATAGTGGAGAGACATGGAGAGCTACAAGCCAATCTACATATGGCTTTCATTGAGTTGGAAAAAGCATATGACAGAGTCCCAAGGGACGAAATATGGAGAAGCATGAGAGAGCAGTGTGTGCTAGAGAAGTATGTGAGGTTAGTGAAGGAAATGTACAGAGGAGCAATGACACAGGTGAGAAGTAGTGTGGGCATGACAAAGGAGTTTCCAGTAAAAGTAGGGTTACATCAAGGGTCTGCGCTTAGTCCCTACCTCTTTGACCTGATTATGGATGTGCTGGTGAAAGATGAGAAGAAGGAAGTGCCGTGGAATATGATGTTTGCGGATGATGTGGTTCTTTGTGAGCAGATCATCGACAGACTTGAGGAGAAGCTGGAGGATTGGAGGAAGGCACTAGAAGAAAGAGGGATGAAAATTAGCAGGACAAAGTCAGAATATTTAGCACGGAAGGATATGTAGATGAGGTCTTGCAAGATCCAGGATGATGAGCTGAAATCGGTCCGCAAATTTAAATACCTGGGGCCGTACATACAGAGGGATGGAGGACTGGAAAGTGAGATACAACACCGAATAAATTGCAGTTGGAACAACTGCAGGAAAATGAGTGGAGTGTTGTGCGACAAGA
Source organism: Schistocerca piceifrons (assembly GCF_021461385.2). NCBI lineage: Eukaryota > Metazoa > Arthropoda > Insecta > Orthoptera > Acrididae > Schistocerca > Schistocerca piceifrons. The sequence continues at coordinate 197,098,415 of NC_060149.1, forward strand.
AGGTGAACATTGGGTTGAAGGGAAAGTGTACAAGTCGGTGGTAAGGCCTACTATGATATACGGGCATAGACATGGCCAATCACAGTAGCCCAGGAAAGGAAGATGGAAGTGGCGAAAATGAGGATGCTGAGGTGGATGTGTGGGGTAACAAGGAAGGACAGGATTACAAATGAATTTGTTAGAGAAGCTGTGAAAGTGGGGCCCATGGGGAAAAAGATACAAGAGAGAAGACTAAGATGGTACAGACACTTACAGAGAAAAGGGGAAGAGTATATCGGAAACAGAGTTGAAGATATAAAGATTGAAGGAGCGAGAAGGAGAGGAAGACTGAAGATGAGGCGGAAGAATAAGGTATCCGGGGACCTAAGGGAGAAAGGATGGAAGAAGGAAGAGGCAATGGATAGAGTACTATGGAGGAGAAGGATCCAGAAGAGCAGCGCCGACCCTATGTGACGTGGGACAAGGCGACGATGAATAAGAAGAAGAAGAAGAAGAAGAAAACAAACTTCACGGAAGAATGCTTCCTCTTATTTATCACGAAGACAAAAGACAGAACTTGTGCTGTTGATCTGGTGACGTTCAGTTGTACTGTACCACTGCTACAGTAGCCACCATCGTTCAACTACAGCACACCAGTGCTTCAGCAACTGTGGGAGTTGCCACAACTCACAGAGCCAAATGAAAGTTCCCCATCGAGAGCACTACTGTTCACAAGCACATATATCTTTACTGCATGTGGATCTAAACAAATAAATGTAGGTCTATCACCAGACGATGACTTCTCTGTGGTTACTGTAGTTGAGCATTTTCAACGTGTTGGTAGCAGAGTTCAATATTCATGGTAGAAGTGTTAATATTTATGTAATGTGATGCGTTATGTAAATAATAAGATGATGGATGACTATGATACATCCCAGCCCGCCCGGTTGGCCGTGTGGTCTAACGCATGGCTTTCCAGGCGGGAAGGAGCACCTGGTCCCCGGCACGAATCCGCCCGGTGGATTTGTGTCGAGGTCCAGTGAACTGACCAGTCTGTGGATGGTTTTTAGGCAGTTTTTCATCTGCCTCGGCGAATGCGGGCTGGTTCCCTTATTCCGCCTCAGTTACACTATGTCGGTGATGGCTGCGCAAACAAGTTCTCCACGTATGCGTACACCACCATTACCCTACCACGCAAACATAGGGGTTACATTCGTCTGGTGTGAGACGTTCCCTGGGGGGGGGGGGGGGGGGGGCACCAGGGGCCGAACTGCACAATAACCCTGGGTTCGGTGTGGGGCGGCGGAGGGGTGAAGTGGTCTGCGGTAGTCATCATGGGGTTGTGAACTACTGCGGCTGCAGTGGGGACGGAGCCTCTCCATCATTTCTAGATCCCCAGTTAACAGTTTCTGCCGCCGTTGGATAAGCAGCTGCAGCAGCAAGTCGTATACTCCTAGCTCACTCATTTGTTACATAGTTTAATTCTTAATTTCTTTGCGTGTTTTTGGTTCTTGCATTGTTTAATTCATAAATTTCGGGCGTATTATAGTATTTGAGAGTTGTAGCATCGCGTTTTAGTACCTGAATAGTGTAAATTCGCGTAGTCGTTTGTCTACTGTTTTGTTTTGAACGGCCAGTGTCGGTTGGTCGCAGTCAGTGTGCTCCCTGCCGCCGTTGGATAAGCAGCTGCAGCAGCAAGTCGTATACTCCTAGCTCACTCATTTGTTACATAGTTTAATTCTTAATTTCTTTGCGTGTTTTTGGTACTTGCATTGTTTAATTCATAAATTTCGGGCGTATTATAGTATTTGAGAGTTGTAGCATCGCGTTTTAGTACCTGAATAGTGTAAATTCGCGTAGTCTCCCTCCGCCGCCGAGCAGTGTCAGCAGTGCGCAAGTAGCAGCATTACTGAATTTACTAGGCAATCTTGTATTTTAATAACCGTTTAAATTTTGTCGATTTGTTTGCGCTCTCTGTAGATTAGTTCAGACGTTCTTTGCAAAACAGTTTTTAGCATGGATAGGGACTGCAACTGCTGTGTTCGGATGCAGGCTGAGTTGGCATCCCTTCGCTCCCAGCTTCAGGCAGTGTTGGCTTCGGTCACACAGCTTGAGGCTGTTGCCAATGGGCATCACTGTGGGGGTCCGGATGGGGGTTTGTTGGGGACGGCCAGCTCGTCCCACGCATCCCCTGATCGGACTACGACTGTGGTTGCCCGGGATACTGCCCGCATTGAGGCTGATCCCTCACCTGTGGTAGAGTGGGAGGTCGTTTCAAGGTGTGGCAGGGGGCGAAAGACATTCCGGAGGGCTGAACGGAAAGCCTCTCCAGTTTGTCTGACGAACCGGTTTCAGGCTCTGTCTCAGGCTGATACTGATCTTCGGCCTGACATGGCTGCTTGTCCTGTTCCAGAGGTTGCCCCTCAGTCTGCAAGATCCGGGCAGTCGCAGAGGGTGGGCTTACTGGTAGTTGGGAGCTCCAACGTCAGGCGCGTAATGGGGCCCCTTAGGGAAATGGCAGCAAGAGAGGGGAAGAAAACCAATGTGCACTCCGTGTGCATACCGGGGGGAGTCATTCCAGATGTGGAAAGGGTCCTTCCGGATGCCATGAAGGGTACAGGGTGCACCCATCTGCAGGTGGTCGCTCATGTCGGCACCAATGATGTGTGTCGCTATGGATCGGAGGAAATCCTCTCTGGCTTCCGGCGGCTATCTGATTTGGTGAAGACTGCCAGTCTCGCTAGCGGGATGAAAGCAGAGCTCACCATCTGCAGCATCGTCGACAGGACTGACTGCGGACCTTTGGTACAGAGCCGAGTGGAGGGTCTGAATCAGAGGCTGAGACGGTTCTGCGACCGTGTGGGCTGCAGATTCCTCGACTTGCGCCATAGGGTGGTGGGGTTTCGGGTTCCGCTGGATAGGTCAGGAGTCCACTACACGCAACAAGCGGCTACACGGGTAGCAGGGGTTGTGTGGCGTGGGCTGGGCGGTTTTTTAGGTTAGATGGCCTTGGGCAAGTACAGAAAGGGCAACAGCCTCAACGGGTGCGGGGCAAAGTCAGGACATGCGGGGACCAAGCAGCAATCGGTATTGTGATTGTCAACTGTCGAAGCTGCGTTGGCAAAGTACCGGAACTTCAAGCGCTGATAGAAAGCACCGAAGCTGAAATCGTTATAGGTACAGAAAGCTGGCTTAAGCCAGAGATAAATTCTGCCGAAATTTTTACAAAGGTACAGACGGTGTTTAGAAAGGATAGATTGCATGCAACCGGTGGTGGAGTGTTCGTCGCTGTTAGTAGTAGTTTATCCTGTAGTGAAGTAGAAGTGGATAGTTCCTGTGAATTATTATGGGTGGAGGTTACACTAAACAACCGAACTAGGTTAATAATTGGCTCCTTTTACCGACCTCCCGACTCAGCAGCATTAGTGGCAGAACAACTGAGAGAAAATTTGGAATACATTTCACATAAATTTTCTCAGCATGTTATAGTCTTAGGCGGAGATTTCAATTTACCAGATATAGACTGGGACACTCAGATGTTTAGGACGGGTGGTAGGGACAGAGCATCGAGTGACATTATACTGAGTGCACTATCCGAAAATTACCTCGAGCAATTAAACAGAGAACCGACTCGTGGAGATAACATCTTGGACCTACTGATAACAAACAGACCCGAACTTTTCGACTCTGTATGTACAGAACAGGGAATCAGTGATCATAAGGCCGTTGCAGCATCCCTGAATATGGAAGTTAATAGGAATATAAAAAAAGGGAGGAAGGTTTATCTGTTTTGCAAGAGTAATAGAAGGCAGATTTCAGACTACCTAACAGATCAAAACGAAAATTTCTGTTCCGACACTGACAATGTTGAGTGTTTATGGAAAAAGTTCAAGGCAATCATAAAATGCGTTTTAGACAGGTACGTGCCGAGTAAAACTGTGAGGGACGGGAAAAATCCACCGTGGTACAACAACAAAGTTAGGAAACTACTGCGAAAGCAAAGAGAGCTCCACTCCAAGTTTAAACGCAGCCAAAACCTCTCAGACAAACAGAAGCTAAACGATGTCAAAGTTAGCGTAAGGAGGGCTATGCGTGAAGCGTTCATTGAATTCGAAAGTAAAATTCTATGTACCGACTTGACAGAAAATCCTAGGAAGTTCTGGTCTTACGTTAAATCAGTAAGTGGCTCGAAACAGCATATCCAGACACTACGGGATGATGATGGCATTGAAACAGAGGATGACACGCGTAAAGCTGAAATACTAAACACCTTTTTCCAAAGCTGTTTCACAGAGGAAGACCGCACTGCAGTTCCTTCTCTAAATCCTCGCACAAACGAAAAAATGGCTGACATCGAAATAAGTGTCCAAGGAATAGAAAAGCAACTGGAATCACTCAATAGAGGAAAGTCCACTGGACCTGACGGGATACCAATTCGATTCTACACTGAGTACGCGAAAGAACTTGCCCCCCTTCTAACAGCCGTGTACCGCAAGTCTCTAGAGGAACGGAGGGTTCCAAATGATTGGAAAAGAGCACAGATAGTCCCAGTCTTCAAGAAGGGTCGTCGAGCAGATGCACAAAACTATAGACCTATATCTCTTACGTCGATCTCTTGTAGAATTTTAGAACATGTTTTTTGCTCGCGTATCATGTCATTTCTGGAAACCCAGAATCTACTATGTAGGAATCAACATGGATTCCGGAAACAGCGATCGTGTGAGACCCAACTCGCCTTATTTGTTCATGAGACCCAGAAAATATTAGATACAGGCTCCCAGGTAGATGCTATTTTTCTTGACTTCCGGAAGGCGTTCGATACAGTTCCGCACTGTCGCCTGATAAACAAAGTAAGAGCCTACGGAATATCAGACCAGCTGTGTGGCTGGATTGAAGAGTTTTTAGCAAACAGAACACAGCATGTTGTTATCAATGGAGAGACGTCTACAGACGTTAAAGTAACCTCTGGCGTGCCACAGGGGAGTGTTATGGGACCATTGCTTTTCACAATATATATAAATGACCTAGTAGATAGTGTCGGAAGTTCCATGCGGCTTTTCGCGGATGATGCTGTAGTATACAGAGAAGTTGCTGCATTAGAAAATTGTAGCGAAATACAGGAAGATCTGCAGCGGATAGGCACTTGGTGCAGGGAGTGGCAACTGACCCTTAACATAGACAAATGTAATGTATTGCGAATACATAGAAAGAAGGATCCTTTATTGTATGATTATATGATAGCGGGACAAACACTAGTAGCAGTTACTTCTGTAAAATATCTGGGAGTGTGCGTACGGAACGATTTGAAGTGGAATGATCATATAAAATTAATTGTTGGTAAGGCGGGTACCAGGTTGAGATTCATTGGGAGAGTGCTTAGAAAATGTAGTCCATCAACAAAGGAGGTGGCTTACGAAACACTCGTTCGACCTATACTTGAGTATTGCTCATCAGTGTGGGATCCGTACCAGGTCGGGTTGACGGAGGAGATAGAGAAGATCCAAAGAAGAGCGGCGCGTTTTGTCACCGGGTTATTTGGTAACCGTGATAGCGTTACGGAGATGTTTAATAAACTCAAGTGGCAGACTCTGCAAGAGAGGCGCTCTGCATCGCGGTGTAGCTTGCTCGCCAGGTTTCGAGAGGGTGCGTTTCTGGATGAGGTATCGAATATATTGCTTACCCCTACTTATACCTCCCGAGGAGATCACGAATGTAAAATTAGAGAGATTAGAGCGCGCACGGAGGCTTTCAGACAGTCGTTCTTCCCGCGAACCATACGCGACTGGAACAGGAAAGGGAGGTAATGACAGTGGCACGTAAAGTGCCCTCCCCCACATACCGGTTGGGTGGCTTGCGGAGTATCGATGTAGATGTAGATGTAGATGTAGATAATACAATACAATGATACATCCCATAAACCAACTGATGTTCATATCTTAGGATGTAAATAAAGTCTCAATAGTTAATATGCACACCAAGGCCATGTTAGAATTAAGGGACACAAGCATATACTTAAAATATTCAAGTGCTGTGAAATTAGATGATATGTATTGTGCAATATCGATTGCTACAGAGAGATTGTGCCATTGGCAGTCATATGTAAGAGTTGCTTGCTATGAGTTTGTAGACTATTTGAGCAAAAATATTTTTACCCTGTGCCAAACAGAGAGGTGTATCAATGTCTGTACCAATGTCTGTACATCCCTTTGTCAATGTGTGTAACTGTAGACCCTGCAAAGACTGTTGTGAGTGAGCTCACAGAGGGAATTCCTATGTGGGTGATTTAGTGTATTGGCCTGATCACCATACAAGCCGAGTTCATGGCCTATAGATGTCAGCTCTTTCCCGAATGTTGTGCTGCTGCTAGGAAATGTACCTAAATTCCAACAATGATTAAACTGAAGTGTGTTTTTCCTGCAAAATTGTTTCTGTCACAACCCTTGTCCTATCAGACTACCTACTAAAAATAATATGTAGCTTCTCACCAGGAGTCAGAGTGCTCAGCCAATCACAATGCAGCATCACTGGATTTTTGTATCACTGCTACCCATCACTTCATTACTAGTGTGTGTGTGTGATGCCACAGTGTATGTGGTAGAAACAGACACATTGGTAGAAATAACGACGTCATAGCAAAATTCTATAAGCGCTACCATTTCCTAATCAATAATATTGTAAGTATAAGAAATACCACACTGTCATAGACAAACCCTTGCTAAGTCGCCATGACATTACTAGACTGTGTGACTTCATAGTAAAATTCTAATGCTTCCAATCAAATATGTTGTGTCTGTGGCACAGCACTACAAAATGCACATCTAGGGACCATGACACTGTTGTTTCTAAATATGTTTCTTGGGAGTTATTAAATGTTTTGCATAGCCTTAGTCTGTCCACGCATCTTGGTGAATTGTGTGTATCCATTTCCTCTGTGAGGTTAGCCTGGGGGGAAAACCTTGCAGAAATACTGCACCTCGATATGTAAACAGTTGTACGACCATTGGACTAGGGGGTATTAACAAGAAGCTCAATATCATATTTGTGGAATTAATGACATCATAGCAAAATTCTGATTCTTCCAACCAAAGATACAGCACAGCACTACAAAAAAATACACATCTAGAGAGATGAGCAGTATATTAAATAACCATTCAAGTAGCCTGCAAGGTAGTCTCCATCGAAGTCTGATGTATATAGCACAGCCATGTACACTGAGCCAGAAATGGTCAAGAAAGTTGTATAGTTATAGGCATAACCATCTTTGAACTGGTGGCTGACACAAAAGGCGCTCAATCTTTCAGGTAAGAGACATCCCACCACAGGTAACTGGTCTCCCTGACAACTATTCAGATAAATGTTGCTAACTGTTTAAGTGCCAAGCACTTTCCTCACCCCTCCTCTCCCTCAAGACCAATGAGAAACAAATTTCCTCTCCTCCCCTACCATCACGCTTTTGAAACTTGTTTGGGCGACCCTGTTTTCAAGGGGGCTGCACTCTCAGATGGAATGAAGAAACACAATTAGAAATAAATCCTGCAGTACTATTAGCATATGAGATATTACTATAAGTCTCGTATATTAACTAGAGAAAAATCCAAGTATGGCCGTCGCTATTAACATAATTTTGACTGACCAACTGGACTCCAAAGACACACACCAGATAGCTAACACTCTACAGCATCTAAAAAAGTATTGCTACCAAAACTCACCTGTTCATTAATAATGAGTGACTATATATATATATATATATATATATATATATATATATGTGTGTGTGTGTGTGTGTGTGTGTGTGTGTGTGTGTGTGTGGTTTTAAGCCAAGGCATTAACACTAACTTATCAGAATATGACATCTATACAAATAAACTCTGTAATATTAATAGTTTATGGTGATGCTATCAGACTCATAAATAGATGTGGAAAAAAATCCAAAATATATACTTATGCCCTCACCACACACAAACGAGACTGAGAAAAGACAACAGTTCTGCAAAAATAGTACCATGCATAATGTATAAGAAATAATACCATGCATTACCATGCATGCTTTACACAAAGTCATGGACTCACAGAGGCCATAACACCTCCCTTCCTATACTATAAAATGCAAACTTAGAGTGCTGCAAAGCTCGCACATCTTCTGCCAATAAACCATTACTCCAAAGACTCAGTTGCAATTAACCCATCATCATGTGGTTTCAAACTGCGAGCAAGACACAAACGATGACCGCTAGAAAAGAAATGGGATACACATACCTAATACTGGTACAATATTTATGATAAAATACTACACATCTCTTTCAGCACTGCCACAGGAATGAACTACGTGGGCTGACATCAACACTGCAAGCCTGCAGCCAGCCCTGGGAATAATGACCAGACCTCGGCTGTTCAACAACTCTCTTGCTAGTCCAAGGGAACACCCAACTCATTGGCTCCAAGTAACTGTGGGAAGTCATCCCATGAATCTGAGAATCTGCGTTGCATGTGCGTGTCGATAGAATGAATGGTCAAGAAATTCCTCCCCTAGCCCACTGTCTGTGACTGCAACACTTCGAATAGGAACACCACATGTTGCTGTTGTGGTCTTCAGTCCTGAGACTGGTTTCACGCAGCTCTCCATGCTACTCTATCCTGTGCAAGCTTCTTCATCTCCCAGTACCTACTGCAACCTACATCCTTCTGAATCTGCTTAGTGTATTCATCTCTTGGTCTCCCTCTACGATTTTTACCCTCCACGCTGCCCTCCAATGCTAAATTTGTGATCCCTTGATGCCTCAAAACATGTCCTACCAACCGATCCCTTCTTCTAGTCAAGTTGTGCCACAAACTTCTCTTCTCCCCAATCCTATTTAATACCTCCTCATTAGTTATGTGATCTACCCACCTTATTTTCAGCATTCTTCTGTAGCACCACATTTCGAAAGCTTCTATTCTCTTCTTGTCCAAACTGGTTATCGTCCATGTTTCACTTCCATACATGGCTACACTCCATACAAATACTTTCAGAAACGACTTCCTGACACTTAAATCTATACTCGATGTTAACAAATTTCTCTTCTTCAGAAACGCTTTCCTTGCCATTGCCAGTCTACATTTTATATCCTCTCTACTTCGACCATCATCAGTTATTTTGCTCCCCAAATAGCAAAACTCCTTTACTACTTTAAGTGTCTCCTTTCCTAATCTAATTTCCTCAGCATCACCCGACTTAATTCGACTACATTCCATTATCCTCGTTTTGCTTTTGTTGATGTTCATCTTATATCCTCCTTTCAAGACAATGTCCATTCCGTTCAACTGCTCTTCCAAGTCCTTTGCTGTCTCTGACAGAATTACAATGTCATCGGCGAACCTCAAAGTTTTTACTTCTCCTCCATGAATTTTAATACCTACTCCGAATTTTTCTTTTATTTCCTTTACTGCTTGCTCAATATACAGATTGAATAACATCGGGGAGAGGCTACAACCCTGTCTCACTCCTTTCCCAACCACTGCTTCCCTTTCATGCCCCTCGACTCTTACAACTGCCATCTGGTGTCCGTACAAATTGTAAATAGCCTTTCGCTACCTGTATTTTACCCCTGCCACCTTTAGAATTTGAAAGAGAGTATTCCAGTCAACATTGTCAAAAGCTTTCTCTAAGTCTACAAATGCTAAAAACGTAGGTTTGCCTTTTCTTAATCTTTCTTCTAAGATAAGACGTAATGTTACTATTGTCTCACGTGTTCCAACATTTCTATGGAATCCAAACTGATCTTCCCCGAGGTCTGCTTCTACCAGTTTTTCCATTCGTCTGTAAAGAATTTGCGTTAGTATTTTGCAGCTGTGACTTATTAAACTGATAGTTCGGTAATTTTCACATCTGTCAACACCTGCTTTCTTTGGGATTGAAATTATTATATTCTTCTTGAAGTCTGTGGGTATTTCACCTGTCTCATACATCTTGCTCACCAGATGGTAGAGTTTTGTCATGACTGGCTCTCCCAAGGCCATCAGTAGTTCTAATGGAATGTTGTCTACTCCCGGGTCCTTGTTTCGACTCAGGTCTTTCAGTGCTCTGTCAAACTCTTCACGCAGTATCTTATCTCCCATTTCATCTTCATCTACATCCTCTTCCATTTCCATAATATTGTCCTCAAGTACATCGCCCTCGTATAAACCCTCTATATACTCCTTCCACCTTTCTGCCTTCCCTTCTTTGCTTAGAACTGGGTTGCCATCTGAGCTCCTGATATTCATACAAGTGGTTCTCTTCTCTCCAAAGGTCTCTTTAATTTTCCTGTAGGCAGTATCTATCTTACCCCTAGTGAGACAAGCCTCTACATCCTTACATTTGTCCTCTAGCCATCCCTGCTTAGCCATTTTGCCCTTCCTGTCGATCTCATTTTTGAGAGGTTTGTATTCCTTTTTGCCTGCTTCATTTACTGCATTTTTATATTTTCTCCTTTCATCAATTAAATTCAATATTTCTTCTGTTACCCAAGGATTTCTATTAGCCCTCGTCTTTTTACCTACTTGATCCTCTGCTGCCTTCACTACTTCATCCCTCAGAGCTACCCATTCTTCTTCTACTGTATTTCTTTCCCCCATTCCTGTCAGTTGTTCCCTTATGCTCTCCCTGAAACTCTCTACAACCTCTGGTTCTTTCAGTTTATCCAGGTCCCATCTCCTTAAATTCCCGCCTTTTTGCAGTTTCTTCAGTTTTAATCTGCAGTTCATAACCAATAGATTGTGGTCAGAATCCACATCTGCCCCTGGAAATGCCTTACAATTTAAAACCTGGTTCCTAAATCTCTGTCTTACCATTATGTAATCTATCTGATACCTTTTAGTGTCTCCAGGATTCTTCCAGGTATACAACCTTCTTTCATGATTCTTGAACCAAGTGTTAGCTATGATTAAGTTATGCTCTGTGCAAAATTCTACAAGGAGGCTTCCTCTTTCATTTCTTCCCCCCAATCCATATTCACCTACTATGTTTCCTTCTCTCCCTTTTCCTACTGACGAATTCCAGTCACCCATGACTATTAAATTTTCGTCTCCCTTCACTACCTGAATAATTTCTTTTATCTCGTCATACATTTCATCAATTTCTTCATCATCTGCAGAGCTAGTTGGCATATAAACTTGTACTACTGTAGTAGGCATGGGCTTTGTGTCTATCTTGGCCACAATAATGCGTTCACTATGCTGTTTGTAGTAGCTAACCCGCGCTCCTATTTTTTTATTCATCATTAAACCTACTCCTGCATTACCCCTATTTGATTTTGTATTTATAACCCTGTAATCACCTGACCAAAAGTCTTGTTCCTCCTGCCGCCGAACTTCACTAATTCCCACTATATCTAACTTTAACCTACCCATTTCCCTTTTTAAATTTTCTAACCTACCTGCCCGATTAAGGGATCTGACATTCCACGCTCCAATCCGTAGAATGCCAGTTTTCTTTCTCCTGATAACGACATCCTCTTGAGTAGTCCCCGCCCGGAGATCCGAATGGGGGACTATTTTACCTCCGGAATATTTTACCCAAGAGGACGCCATCATCACATAGTGACCTTTAAATGAAACAGTAGCCAAGCAGCATTCACACCCTAGCGACATGTCTCTAATCACAGGAAGCTCTTTGATAAAGCTACCAGCATGTCACTGGTTGAAGCACCCAGTGGACAGTGTATCACTAAAAACGCGCTAAAATTGTTTTTATTACACGTCTGTGAACAGTTGGATTTACCCATACAGTCTTATTAACAAAAAATCATTATTAAATAGCAAAACACGTACCAGAGTACAGTTCAGAGCCTGATGCTTCTAAGACGAGGAGGTAGAGGCCTGGAATCTCATTGTCTGGAGTAGAACTATCTTCAGTCGTGAGCCCCACTTTGGACTGAGTCCCGAAGACCAGCAAAGATGTGTCTGGAGGCGTCCCAGACAGTGGTGGGATACCAACCTGACTATCATCCGCTATATGACCCGACAGCCAGGAGTAATAGTCTGTGGTGTCATTTCATTTCATGGCAGGACCTCTTTGGTTGTCATCCGCGGCACCCTTACAGTACATCAGTATGTCGATGATATTGTACGCTTCTTTTTCTTGAAGCCATCCTGAGCTTATATTTCAGCAATATATTGCCCATTCACACACACTGCGAGAGTCTCTACTGCTTGTCTTCGTGCTTGTCAAACCCTAACTTGGCCAGCGATGTCGCCAGATCGTTTCCCAATTGAGAATGTTTGGAGCATTAGCAACAGGGCCGTCCAACCAGCTCGTGATTTTGACGATGTAGCCCAAAAATTGGGCATAATTTGATATAATACCCCTCAGGAGGGCAGCCATCAACTTTATCAATCAATGCCGTGCCAAATAACTGGTTACATAAGGATCAGAGATGGACCAATGCATTACTGACTTCCTCAATTTGTGAGACTCTTTCTCTTGAATACACCATCCAGTTTTTATGAAATTGTAATCATTTATTTGTCCATACATGTACCTCACATCTACCGATTTCCATCCCGTTTGGGTAATTCGTTCGTGGTGCGTCGTTTTCAATGTTTTTTCATTGAGTGCATTATGATGTAAGTCTTCACTTGAGAAACAATATGATCAAGCAGCACACATTAGTACATAATCAGTTTTCTTCTCCAAGGCTTACCATTTTACTGAAATATTCCTGATAGAAATCAGAATATTTAGAGGATCACATGTGACAATTTGAAATGCTGCTGAATTTTGTTTTATATTGTGCTCTTTGTCGTGTATATTATACAAAGAAATTTCATTCATTTGATGTGCATGGTACAGAAATGTTATGTTTTAAACAGCTCTTTTCAGTCAATCATTACTGTAAAGATCTTGTATGATAGTAATTACTTACTTATTATTTTCAATCAATAAAATACACATATATGAAAGAGTAAACTAAAAAGCAAAGAAAAAATGAATGTAAATCATAAAATAACCATTAAAACACAAGACGAACAGAAGTAATGTTGGATTAGGAGAAACAAGGCAAATAAGAACACTTCAAATTTGTAGCAAAGGTCACGCCAGCCATTATTGCCACTACTTCAGGCTTGGGAAGCCACCACCTCGTCACCAGTTTTGTAACCCTCGTCGGTATTGCGACTGGAGACCGAGTTGCCACTGTTGTTACGGTAGGCCGAGTTTGTGAGCTCGTGAATCGGCTTCTGGTGCAGTACACCGATAAGACAATTTCTCTCTGTCACTATTACACAGCTATCCCAAGGGTCAGGCAACAGCATAGGAGAAAGAAAGGTCTACAACACTCCAACAAATTAGCAACAAAGTCACACAAATTAGTTAAAAAGGTTTACTTGTCTTTGTGACTTGTTGAATGATTAAATATGCAACACTGCATGAAATATCACACAAAAAAGGCCCTCAATGTCTAAGTGCAAATAATCGTTGGTAAAGTTCACAGTAGGTAGCAAACGCAATTTACAACAACTGTCTGTTCACTTCTAAGAGTTCACTAAACGACGTTCCCTGTCTAAGTCATCCCTGGACGATGATCTATAACCAAGTAAGCGAGATGTGCCCTTCTGCTTTCCGAGAAGGCTTCTGTCCATTGTCATCTGGTCATTGGCGTATTGTACTCGGCTGGCATTTGGCCGGGGTGAAGTCGATATCTTCATCCTCAGTCAGGGGGGACCTCACGCAAGGGGCGAGTCTGTATGGCACTGGCACCATCTCGCATCTTTGCACCTGTGGTGTTTTTGCCCTGGCTGTGTCTTTTTCAGACACAGCACATACTGCCGGAAAAAAAGTTGGTACACCTGAATATACGTCAGTTTTGATCCAATATCAGCCTATGCCACCTGGCGGATAGTAGGTGTACTGATGATGGTTTTAAAATCATCCGTCAAGAGATAGCGTAGTGTCATAGCTACCAGAGTGCCATCTGTATCTAATCTTTAGCATGGAATGCTCACAGCCAGAAGTGTCAGTGTGATGCTTATGTGTGAAGCAAGTAGGCAACCGTGCCACGGATATGCACTTGTGCTACCTACAGCTAAGTGAGCAAGTTTGAAAGAGGTCCAATTGTGGCCTTCGGAGTGGCAGAATGATCTTTTCAGAGAATTGCCAAACAAGTTGGACGTGCTGCATCAGTTGTGCAATGATGCTGGTATCAGTGGTCACATGAACATTCTCACGCCCATAGACAAGGTTCCAGATGTCCATACAGCACTGACACCCATGAGGATGTTGGGGTAGGGAAGACAGAAAGAAACCAAGTTTTAAGAGAGGTTAGGATTGAGACATACCTTCACTTTGAGAAAGAAACCAAAAAAACGTAATTCTAGCATATTAAATCGACATAAACAGCTGTTGGTTAAGAACTTTCAACAATCAGCAGAAATTTCAGCTCTACCGAGTTTTAACTCAGTCAATGTGAAATGTCAGCTATCTTTATTGTATCAAAATATTCGAGGACTAAGAAAGAAAATTAATGAATTAATTACTTGCATGAATGAATTAGAGTCCTCAAACCCAGCTGACATTATCTGCCTCTCTGAACATCATGTGACCACTGGTATAGAACTTTTAAGTGTTACAGGCTTTGGTTTAACATCTCACTTTTGTAGAGCATAAATGGAGAAAAGGAGAAGTTGCCACATTAATCAGGAACTGTCATAAATTTAATAACATAGACATTCATAAATTTTGCCTAGAACAGCATGTGGAAGCATGTGGAACAGAAGTAGAATTTCATAAAAAATCCTTCATAATATTAAGTTTACATCAAGCACCTGCAGGTAACTTTAATCTGTTCATAAGCCACCTTGAAGCTGTACTGGCCCATTTAACAACCAAAAACAAAGAACTAGTGGTTGAGAATGTATTTGAGTTAGTAACACTATCATTCAACTTAATTCCCACTGTAAAGTTCCCAACTAGGGTAGCCAATTGCTCAAAAACAGCCATTGATAATATATTTATAGAAAAGTCCAATGAACAATATTATATTACAAAACCAATAGTCAATGGCCTCTCAGACCATGACATGCAGTTCCTTCTGTTAAATGTTAATACTGAACAGAATATAAAATCTGTTAAATCAGAACTCAAGATGGTTATCAATAAGCCAAAAAACTGATTATTTTAGGACACTCCTCAGCGACATTCACTGGACTGATGTTTACAGTGCTCATGGCATGAATGAAAAATATAATACCTTTGCTAGTAAAGTGAACACTGGTTCCCCCAAAACTAACCAAGGTTAGAGCAAAGTCTACTAAGAAGCAATGGATTACTCAGGGAATAGAGGTATCTTGTAAAAAAAAAAGAAAACTGTATCTATCAATCTGAAACAGTTCTGATGTTGATGCTATAGCAGATTACAAGAAATACTGCAAAATATTAAAGATTGTAATATGGGCATTACAGCAAATATATTACAAGGAAAAGATAGTCATACCAGAAAACAAAATAGACAATATGGGATATAGTGAAGGAGGAGACCGGTAGAACCAGACATGAAGATGGGCAAATCGCATTAAGAGTAAATGATAAATTGGTGACAGATGTGTATAGTGTTGCAGAACTTTTCAACAAATATTTATAACTGTTACTGAAAATATGGTGTTGTCAGGTTCTGTAGATGTTGCCATAGGATACCTAAGACCAGACATTTCAAGTAACTTCCATAATACGAATTTGACCCTCACTACCCCAGTAGAGCTAATGTCCATCATAAAATCTTTAAAATCAAAAACATCAAGTGGGTATGATGACATATTAACAAAGTTAATTAAAGAATGTGACTCTGAGTTAGGAAACATATTAAACTATCTGCATAACCAGTCATTTATCAGTGGAATATTTCCTGAGTGGTTGAAATATGCTGAGGTTAAGCCACTGTTTAAGAAGGGAGATAAATAAATAGCATCACCTTTGCCAGCATTCTCAAAAATTTTAGAAAGGGTAATGTACAATCAGCTTTATAACCATCTTATCACAAATAACATACTGTCAATGTCGCAGTTCAGATTTCTAAAGGGTTCTGATGTTGAGTAGGCTATCTACACTTACAGTGAAAATGTACTTATTCATTAGACAAAAAATTGCAGGCAACTGGGATATTTTGTGATCTGTCAGAGGCATTTGACTGTGTAAATCACAATATCCTTTTAACTAAATTAGAATATTGTAGTGTAACAGGAAATGCTGCAAAATGGCTCATTCATATATCTCTGGCAGGAAACAAAGGGTGTTATAAGGAAAGAGACATGTATTAAACTATCAGGCATGATCCAACTGGGAACTAATTACATGTAGGGTCCCACAAGGTTCCATCTTAGGGCCCTTACTTTTTCTTGTGTACATCAATGACCTTTCATCAATAACATTACCAGATGCCAAGTTTGTTTTGTTTGACAGTGATACAAATATTGCAATATATAGCAAATCAAGTGTAGTCTTAGAAAGATCATCTAATAAAATATTTGTGGACATTAATCACTGGTTCCTAGCCAATTCTTTGTCATTAAACTTTGAAAAAACACACTACATGCAGCTCATAACGTGTAAGGGGTGTCCCACAAGCATATGCCTGACATACGGTGACAAGCAGATAGAAGAAGTGGACAGTGTTAAATTCTTGGAATTACAGCTTAATAATAAATGCAACTGGGAGGAGAACACCACAGAACTGCTGAAATGTCTGAACAAATCCCTATTTGCGATGCAAAGTCTGTCAGACATAGGGGATATGATAATGTTTACTTTCACTCCATAATGTCATATGGGATTATTTTCTGGGGTAATTCATCAAGCCAAGATGAAGTTTTCTGGGCCCAAAAATGTGCAATTAGAGTTACATGTGGTGTAAACTCAAGAACATCCTGCAGAGGCCTGTTTAGGGAACTAGGGACACTAACTACTGCTTCCCAATATACTTATTCCTTAATGAAAATTGTCATTAAAAATGTATCACTTTTTCAAACTGCCAGCTCAGTTCAGGGAATCAATACTAGAAATAAGAATAATCTTCACAAGGATTTAAGTCACTTACTCTTGTACAAAAAGGTGTGCATTGTCCAGGAACACACATTTTCAATAGCTTGCCAGCAGCCATAAGAAGCTTAACAATCAATGAAATTCAGTTTAGGAGAAGCCTAAAGGATTTATTGGTGGCCAACTCCTTCTACTCCATTGATGAATTTATCAGTAGAACCAACTGATTTATGTGTGTGTGTGTGTGTGTGTGTGTGTGTGTGTGTGTGTGTGTGTGTGTGTGTGTTTTGTGTTTTCATTGTAAATAGGTATTGTAGTAGTTCTATTACATGTTTATTACCTTATAAAAAAAACTTTTTTTTTTTAGATTTTAAATTCAGTGCATTAATGCGATCTTAGTAAATGAGTGGTGTAAAATAATCCTTTCATATAGTCTTCATTAAAAAATAAGAAGAAAAAGAAGAAGAAGAAGAATATGGTCATTCCACTTGAGACTTGTGGAAGGTACATTAGCTTATTTGATTTAGTTGTAAATGTTTGTCATGTATTATTGTTTTTCTGACACGTTCTACATCCTGGAGGACCTCCTCACTACAGATCAATTGAAATGAAAGTAAATCTAATCTAAAGATCATAGTATTGTAAGGTCTGCAGTGGCAGATAATACAGTCTTGTGAGCCCAGACATATCAACACGAACTATCGCGAACTAGTAATTAGCAGTGGGACTATGGGCAAGAGCATCTCTAGTCCATCTTCCACTCATGCCATAGTATTGATCCGCATGGCTTGACTGGTATCATCAGAGTATCACTTGGAAGATGGAATGGCACACCGCAGTCTTCAGCGATGAAAGTAGCTTCTGTCTGTATGCAAGTGATGATTGTCTGTGCATATGATGTAGGTGTGGTGAACACTGTCCCATAGAGTGAATTCATCCAAGACGCACTGGCACCACCCCAGGCCTTAGGTTCTGAAATGTGGTAAGCTACAACTCTCATTCACCTTGTAACAAATAAATACCCCAATCATATGGTTACAGTTGGTGGGGACTTCAGTCTTCCCTCGATATGTTGGCAAAAATACTTGTTCAAAACCGGTGGTAGGCAGAAAACATCTTCCGAGATTGTCCTAAATGCTTTCTCCGAAAATTATTTCGAGCGGTTAGTCCACGAACCCACGCAAATTGTAAATGGTTGTGAAAACACACCTGACCTCTTAGCCACAAACAATCCAGAGCTAATAGAGAGCATCATGACTGATACAGGGATTAGTGATCACAAGGTCGTTGTATCTAGGCTCAATACCATTTCTTCCAAATCCACCAGAAACAAACGCAAAATAATTTTATTTAAAAAAGCGGATAAAGTGTCACTAGAAGCCTTCCTAACAGACAATCTCCATTCCTTCCGAACTGACTATGCAAATGTAGATGAGATGTGGCTCAAATTCAAAGATTAGTAGCAAAAGCAATTGAGAGATTCATACCTCATAAATTGGTAAGAGATGGAACTGATCCCCCATGGTATACAAAACAGGTCCGAACGCTGTTGCAGAGGCAACGGGAAAAGCATGCGAAGTTCAGAAGAACGCGAAATCCCGAAGTTTGGCTAAAATTTACAGACGCGCGAAATTTGGCACGGACTTCAATGGGAGATGCCTTTAATAGGTTCCACAACGAAACATTGTCTCGAAATTTGGTAGAAAATCCGAAGAAATTCTGGTCGTATGTAAAGTACACAAGCGGCAAGACGCAGTCAATACCTTCGCTGCTCAGTGCCGATGGTACTGTTACCGATGACTGTGCCGCTGAAGCGGACTTATTGAACCCAGTTTTCCGAAATTCCTTCACGAGGGAAGACGAATGGAATATTCCAGAATTTGAAACACGCACAGCTCCTAGCATGAGTTTCTTAGAAGTAGATACCTTAGGGGTTGCGAAGCAACTCAACTCGCTTGATACGGGCAAGTCTTCAGGTCCAGATTGTATACCGATTAGGTTCCTTTCATATTACGCTGATACAATAGCTCCCTACTTAGCAGTCATATACAACCGCTCGCTCACCAATAGATCTGTACCTACAGATTGGAAAATTGCACAGGTCGCACCAGTGTTTAAGAAGGGTAGTAAGAGTAATCCATTGAACTACAGACCTATATCATTGATGTCGGTTTGCAGTAGGGTTTTGGAGCATATATTGTATTCAAACATTATGAATCACCTCGAAGGGAACGATCTATTGATACGTAATCAGCACGGTTTCAGAAAACATCGTTCTTGTGCAACGCAGCTAACTCTTTATTCGCACGAAGTAATGGCACTACAGACCTATATCATTGATGTCGGTTTGCAGTAGGGTTTTGGAGCATATATTGTATTCAAACATTATGAATCACCTCGAAGGGAACGATCTATTGATACGTAATCAGCACGGTTTCAGAAAACATCGTTCTTGTGCAACGCAGCTAACTCTTTATTCGCACGAAGTAATGGCCGCTATCGACAGGAGATCTCAAGTTGATTCCGTATTTCTAGATTTCCGGAAAGCTTTTGACACCATTCCTCACAAGCGACTTTTAATCAAGCTGGGGGCCTATGGGGTATCGTCTCAATTGTGCAACTGGATTCGTGATTTCCTGTCAGGAAGGTCGCAGTTCGTAGTAATAGACGGCAAATCATTGAGTAAAACTGAAGAGATATCAGGTGTTCACCAGGGCAGCGCCCTGGGACCTCAGCTGTTCCTGATATATATAAATGACCTGGGTGACAATCTGAGCAGTTCTCTTAGGTTGTTCGCAGATGATGCTGTAATTTACCGTCTAGTAAGGTCATCTGAAGACCAGTATCAGTTGCAAAGCGATTTAGAAATGATTGCTGTATGGTGTGGCAGGTGGCAGCTGATGCTAAATAACGAAAAGTGTGAGGTGATCCACATGAGTTCCAAAAGAAATCCATTGGAATTCTATTACTCGATAAATAGTACAATTCTCAAGGCTGTCAGTTCAACTAAGTACCTGGGTGTAAAAACTACGAACAACTTCAGTTGGAAAGACCACATAGATAATATTGTGGGGAAGACGAACCAAAGGTAGCGTTTCATTGGCAGGACACTTAGAAGATGCAAGTCCACTAAAGAGACAGCTTACACTACACTCGTTCATCCTCTGTTAGAATATTGCTGCGCGGTGTGGGATCCTTACCAGGTGGGATTGACGGAGGACATCGAAAGGTTTCAAAAAAGGGCAGTTCTTTTTGTATTATCACGTAATAGGGGAGAGAGTGTGGCAGATATGATACGCGAGTTGGGATGGAAGTCATTAAAGCAAAGACATTTTTCGTCGCGGCGAGATGTATTTACGAAATTTCAGCCACCAACTTTCTCTTCCGAATGCGAAAATATTTTGTTGAGCGCAACCTAAATAGATAGGAATGATCATCAAAATAAAATAAGAGAAATCAAAGCTTGAACTGAAAGGTTTAAGTGTTCGTTTTTCCTGCGCGCTGTTCGGGAGTGGAATGGTAGAGAGATAGTATGATTGTGGTTCGATGAACCCTGTGCCAAGCACTTAAATGTGAATTGCAGAGTAATCGTGTAGATGTAGATGTTTCTGGGGGGAGGGGGGGGGGGCAGTGCCAACCAGTGCTCAGTACATGCAGAATGTTGTTAGACCCATTCTTTTCCCATTCTTACAACAGAAAGGTGATGCTTTGTACTGGCGCACTGTCCATGAGACTCATCCTGCTCTGCAAGACGTACAGCAACTTCTGTGGCCAGCACACACTGTGGGATTGTCTCCAATCAAGTAAATGTAGCATATGATAGGCTTGTGCAACTCATCAACCAATAACTCTTACAGATCTACATGAACAGGTCGAGCACGTGTGGCATTCCATATCCGACAACAGTATTCACCATCTGCACGATTGACTGGATGCAGAGTCAGTGCCTGCACTGCTGCCTGTGGAGGCTGCACCATATATGAATATGGATGTTTCAGCATGGATTGACACCTGGTTCCTCAGAACCACTTGTGCTATTGATCTATAAATGTAATCATTTCATGTACACCACATAAACCTTGAGTGACTTAGAAACCTCTAAAAGGGTATAACATTTTTTTCTGCCGTTGTATATAAATGACCTAGTAGAAAACAATGGAAGCTCCTTGAGAATTTTAACAGATAATGTGGCTGTGTATAAGAAAGTCAGATGACAGTATCAGCTTACAGAACGACCTACAGAGGTTTCATGAATGGTGCAGTCTCTTGCCGTTGACCCCGAATATAAATAAATGTAACATATTGTGCTTACTTAGGAAGAGAAATCCACTACTGTATAACTACATGATTGATGACAAATTGCTGGAAACAGTATTTACCATAAAATATATGGAAGTAACTATCCAGATAACCCTTAAGTAGAATGACCATGTAAAACAAATAGTAGGAAAATCAGATGCCACATTGAGATTCATAGGAAGAACCTTAAGGAAATGTAACTCATCCATGAAGGAAGTGGCTTATAAGGCAATTGTCAACCAGTTCTTGAAAACTGTCCATTAGTCTGGGATTCTTACCAGGTAGGACTGATAGAAGAGGGAGAGAAGATCCAGCACCAATCAGGTTCATTTAAGCTGTGTGAGAGCATTAAAGAGATACTCAACAAACACCAGTGCCAGATATCACAAGAGAGGTGTTGTCCATCACTGAGAGGTTTCCTATCGAAATTTCGAGTGAGCCCTTTCTGAGAACAGTCAGACAACATGTTATTGCCTCCCACACATATCTCACAAAATGACGAGAAGTACAAAATTGAAGAAATTAGAGCTAATACAGTGACTTACGAATGATCATTCTTTCCATGTATCATTTGTAAGTGGGAGAGGAAAAGGGGAATCAGTTATTGGCACCAGATGTACCCTCCATCACACATCGTTAAGTGGCTTCTGGAGTGTGATATTGATGAAGATATAATAAAGACAATCACGCATCTACAAAATGATGACACATTAATAAGTTTATTTACAATATGTACACAATGTAACTATGATATACTTAACTTTGAAATATAATAGATCCTTTAGTGGTGTTGGGTTATACGCAACAAAAGTAAAGTTCTTGATTGTAACAAATAGTCTTGAATGCTGATACAGTCCAATAATTCACTGACCTGTTGTAATGCTTAGTGGTGCCGTGCTATTTCGATGTAATTTCTCACTGCAGTCTTTGATACCACTGTAATCCTGATACAAGTCTTTGGATTCACTGAAGCGGGGCAGAGCTCTGAGAGTGGCTGCTTAAAAAGACATGCTGGACACTCAGTCACAGGCAGTGAGGTGATGTGATATAGCATCCTCTGGTGGCACATATGAGTGGCACACCCCATCAGAGACAGTGATTGATGGAAGGGTGAGATTGCCACCAGTGCACTGGAGGGAAACTTAAATTTGTCATCACATGTGTAGCTGTGTGAGACTTGCAAGGTGCCAGCTGTGTTTTACAGAAACACTGTGGTTACCGCATTCCTCCCCCACCCTCATCCCCCCATCCCACCCCATCGCAAAATGTTGCATCATCATCACATATTAATGGTGTAGGCAATGATAAAGGGGAGATCTGTGCTGTGGTGCCGTTGATGATATTAGTTGTGGCATGATGGAAGGTGGCACCAACTAACCTGCATCTAGACATTAGTCTTGTGAACCACCAGGAACATCTGATGAAAAGCAGAAGGTATAATGCCCATCCAATACCACACATGGATGCAGCATTGCCTCTGCTGAGGACAAAGAAGGCCGTACAGCTGATGGAGGGTCAATGACAATGACCACCATCACTGAGAATGGTGATGAGTGCAGCAGCAGTGCCTGTAGAGGTGGCAGTAATGGCATAGGTGGGCAGGGGTTGATTTCTGTGGCAGAATCATTGGAAGACTCATGCACTCACACGTCATGCCCTGACAAGGACTGCTCAAGGGCAACAGTTGGGTTGCAGACAGCATGTCTGAAAAATGAAAATCTACTGCAGGATCACTATGATCATGGAAATGCAGTTGGTTTTAGTGCAGTTTATAGGTGCCCAAAGCAACATGAATGATATAAGAAGCACAGACAGATGTCTGAGTGATGACCCCATATTCTCAGTTGTGAGGCTTGTTATAGACACAATACAAAACTTTATTCTTTGTGGCGAACTTTGTTATGAAGTTAGCATTGGAAACAGAGAGGTGAGGGTGAAAGAGAGGCGGCAGAGCATGTTGGCAATGATCACATAAGAGTTCTAATAGTGAAGGATCATGAGCAGGCATAGTGCAGTAGAGGCTTGGAAAAAATAACAATCCATACTCCCTCGAGTGGAAAGCATGAAGTGTGGACATCAGAGCCTGAAAGTGCAATATAAATGTTCGGATTAGCCTGTGACTGAGAAGAAAAAACTGTTGAAATTCCAATGAAGAAAATTGTGGATCATTGTCCAAAACAATTTTTTGTGGCAAACCTTCTCAGCAAAAGGCAGGAGCAAGTGCTTAGCACACATGGGTTTAACTTCTATCTGTGTCACTAATGGATGTCTGGTGTGTTGGTAGCAGAAATTGCCCATAAAGACGGTCAGGCATCTACAAAAAGATAATGCATTAACAAGTTCATTTACAATATTTATTATTTAATATTTGAAATATACATAACTTTGAAGTACTTTCGGTACTTTACTGGTGCTAAGTTATACACAGTGAGAGTAAGGTCCCTGATAGTAACAAATATTCTTGAATGCTGATATAATCTGATAAGTCAGTGACATGCAGTAATGTTTAGTAGCATTATGCTATCTTGATTAATTTCTCTCTGTAATCTCCCATACTAATGTTGATACGCATCTATAGACTCACTTAGTAAGGGATGGAGCTTTGAGTGTGACTGCTTAAAAAGACACACAGCCAGTCAGAGTTGCAGGCGGTAAGGTCATGTCAATTTAGCACTCTTTGGTGGTATGTATGCACAGTGGTGGCTGCTGTGGAAGAGCACAAGTGCATGTGAACACCATAACCTTGGACACCTTGCATATTTATTGGTTATTTTTCTTTGAATTCTGTTAAATTTAACATAGATGATGCAGTCTGAAAGATACTTAAATCTACCACACTACTGCCCCTCTAGATTCTGTGAAACTTGGCACAGGGTCATCAGCACACCTTCAGTTGTGCTTTTGTGCATGCGCAACTCACCTGGTGTAATTGCCTTATGGGTGAAATACATATGGATTTAACAAACAATGCGCATGGTTCAAGATGTGCACAGCTGGCCCTTGCAACTTAACGGGAAGTTTATGTCAGTGTCACCAGATGGTAGCACACTGGGGCTGACTTTTATCCCTGTTTGGTCAGCATAAATCATGATACATGGTAGCACACATCTCACAAGGGAAACTCCCCATTGCACCCTCTCAGATTTGGTGGTAAGAGGGCCCAGTGGACAGCCTGTCAAATACTGAATGTAAACCAAGCATGAAAACAGGACAAATGTGTAATAGACTGTGAAAAAAGGCAAATAGATACAGTGAATAAGCCAAGAACAATAAGTGCAATATAGAGCAGCCAGAACAGCAGTGACATAGTAGTTAAGTGGTTAGGGTGTTCCACTGCTATGTGGGCAAGCTGTATTCAAACCTCATTTGTCATTTTTTTTCTTTTTTCACTGTTCATTTCATTCAAATTTGTCTCCATGTCATGGTGTAACGTCCATTTGCAATGGTGAGGTGTAAGGTAGGGACCTATAATGACAGTTGATTCTGCACAACTACTCTATTAGCAGCTGAAAGGAAGTGACTTTTGAATGTTAACCGCAGACATTTGATAAGTAGGTGACAAGTCAGCCAGATCCTCCATTGCAAAACGTGTCTGGTGTGTCATGCATGTCACTAGTGACAGTATGTGTGTCATATGATAAGAATCTCTTATCGATAAACCTAATTTGTATGGCTGTTAACTCAGTCAGATAGGCATCTTTGCCAAATATAGGTGTTCATATGAATGTGATAACGCCCAACGAAATGATGAAAACATAAGTTTGTCATGTAAGCTGCAACAAATGAATGCAACAATTTCACAGTCACACAGTTTCTCTGTGCTCTGTCAAAGCATATGTTTTTAGTGTTTTTGAAGTTGTATTCCATTTTAGAAGTCTTGACTCTTGAATTCCTTTGTTGTAACATAGTTCACATCTGTGTATTTATTGTTTTCATTTCTGTGAGACATCTATCTGGTATCTCACCTGCTCTCACTATTCATCACATTTACTTGTGATGGTAATGTATTCTTACCACATGACTCATATACTATAACCTACGTATACTGGGACAGCTGCCAAGAGAACAAACATTTCGATGACCAGACAGACAGTTCATACTGTTGTGAAAAAAAAGAAAGGAAAAAGAAACAACAACACAAAATGGCATAAGGGGTTTTTGAATATGTGTCATCCATTGAGCTATCAAACACCATGTCCTCTCACCCACACACCATTGATGCACGAGGCTGCTCTTTATTACACTTCTTGTTCTTGGACTGTTCACTGTTTCTATTTTTATTTTTATTGCAGTTTAGTACACCTTCTTCGTGTTTTCAGCCTTGATCTGTGTTCAGTTTTTGACAGGCTATCCACTGTGCCATCTTACCACTAAACCTGATGGGGTGGCAATAGGGAGTTCCCCTTATAGAAATGCTAATTCTCTCACTACATACTATAGTCAAATTAGACCAGATATCAGTGTATGTTAAAGCTGTACTGACAGTGAACCTATATTGTGGGTTCCTGAATGAGTTATAGTATATTAAGTTGTGAATTTTATCATACAGTAATCCATCTGAGGCGCTGAGAATCATAATAACCTAAAGCACATCACCATCAATTATGAGATTGTAGCATTTATTCATGCTTCTAAAATCTGTTGAACTTTTTGTTATCTATGCTTTAGGCCCACATTGTATGTATGCAAATTCTTGAAAAGTTGTGTCACTGGTTTCTCTGATATTTTTGCTTAAATATGAGATCAACAGCAATGTACTTTAGGGCCTTATAGATCTCAGCACTTCATTTGTATTCTAGTCAAGTGACTATGTTGGTAGACATTACTACTTGAGTTTAATCATTTCCATAAACAACACTTTGTGTTTGGAGTTGGTAGTTTACTGTGTAGGAACCAGCTATTGTGTACTGTGTAAACATGAACTATATTGAATTTGTTTTAAATACTAACAGAAAAGTAAAGATGTGAGGATGGGTCACAAGTCATGCTTGAGTAGCTCAGTCGGTAGAGCATTTGCCTGTAAAAGGCAAAGGTCCCGAGTTCAAGTCTCGGTCCAGCACACAGCTTTAACCTGCTAGGAAGTCCACACTCTGCTGCAGAGTGAAAATCTCATTCTGGGAACAGAAAAGTAAATTACCAGGAAATGTTAGCCAAAAAGGAACTAGGGCCTCCGAGAACAGATCCTTTGATTGAGAAAGTGACAAAATCAAATACGCATGACTACAAGCAAACATTTAACAAGGAAGTGTACAGTTACCACAAGTTGTTGTGTGGGTGCAGCGTAAGAATATCTGATTTTCAACCCAAAAGCAGATTTGTGAACTAATACATCTGTTAGGAATCTTGTACATTTGTCTGACGATATGGGAAAGCACAAAAACTGAATGAATGAATTTAGAATAATGACTGAAGTTCTTTTTGGTAAGAATTTTTCAAACAAATGGCATATGTGGCTCTATGTTTGTAATTTCATGGCATAGAATATCATCTTTCAGATATACTGTGCTTAAATTTGTCACAGCACCATCATGCTTCCATTTTCAAGAACAGAGCAAAAACAATAACACGAATGCATTAATTAGTATCCCTCTGTCCTATTGTTAATTTTTAAAATTTATGCAGCCATTAGGTAGCATTTTCAATCACATTTCAAATGTAGGAATTTATCTCTCTTGGCTCAGCTATATTTTGAGGGTTATTCAACTGACAGAGGTAATGACATATCTGCCACACTGTCCTAGCATTATTTTTAGCAGAATACCTCCTGCAAAACTGTCACTTTGATTGTGCAGTAAGTCTAACTTGAACAGTGGGTACTGCTTCTACCTTGACATCCATGTTCATTCAGTTTGTCACTGGTTGATTGTGCAAATTGTCCGGAGACTAGTCCAGCAGATATTTATAAGTGATGGGTAATGAGTACATATTAAATGTGAATTAATTTTCACACATTTTAAATTAGGATGTACCTGATATTTCTTTTAACAAATTTTATTATAATGTCAGGTAAATGTGAGTAATATATGTGTTTTGTTTCTATGTGTTACAGAGTATTTGAGAAGATGGTTATTTACTGTGACACATTCATAAATCTGATTCCACTGTCATTTGTACTGGGCTTCTACGTCGCATATGTGGCTGGAAGATGGTGGCAGCAGTATATGGCAATACCGTGGCCCGACAAGTACGATAAAGTCGTATTTGGTGTATGGGTGTAACTGCTAACA
The DNA here is from genome assembly GCF_021461385.2 of Schistocerca piceifrons. Lineage (NCBI taxonomy): Eukaryota > Metazoa > Arthropoda > Insecta > Orthoptera > Acrididae > Schistocerca > Schistocerca piceifrons. The sequence goes on from NC_060149.1 coordinate 197,125,904, forward strand.
AAAATTGATTCCCACACCAAATATAATAATTTACTAAAAGGTACCCATTTGACAAAATCATGAAAAATGACACTAGTTTTTCTTTTAATCAATTTAATCAAATAAAGCTGCATGTGATAGTAACTTGATTTTATTAACAGTATAACCTAATCTCACACAACAATATTAAAAATTATTGGTATTGGAAAGTGATTGTTACTTGAATTTAGGTTGCCATATCCTCAAGTGAATGTATACAGATGTTTTGGCAGAATCAGAGAGAAAGAGACTCAAGTAAATGTGTAGTTTTATATTTTGTTTTGATGTAAGTATAATCCAGAAGCATGTTATGTGAAGCATCCTGTTTCATTAACACGTTAACCAAATGATATGCCCATTTTATAAACTCCCACTTAGATATAAAATTAATATATTCATGCAATTTTAGTGCCAGTTACTTTTTCTGCTATATATGTTTTATTATTTTAAGGAAGTAAGTTTTACTACTACTTATCTTGTATGAGGGCATGCTGAAAAGAAATGCCTCCAAATTTTTATATGAAAACTCTTAAAGCTTTTTAAATAAAACAAGCATTATTAACATTCTACATCTTTGCTATTCATGTCTGCATATTTGCAGCCCTCTGCCACTAGAGTACTCTGAGTTGCAGGCTTTAATATTGTGGTGTGTAACATAACTGTCGATGAATGAGATGCAGCATGCTGTAATCGAGATCCAAATTTCAAGAGTTCATCCACACATGCAGCACCCTCTCCTTCAGCTTGATAATTTCAGATCACACATGAGCCTTGTGACATCTGCAGCAATCTGACGCCTTGGATTCACTGTCATCAATCATTCTCCATACAGGTACAACTTGACCCCATCAAATTCTCATCTGTTTTCCAAACTTAATGAACACCTTTGGAGACATCACTTTGATACTGATGTCACACAAGCTGAGGTGAGATTGTGGCTCCATCAACACAGTCAATTATTCTACAGTGACAGCATCAACAAACTGGTTAATGATTGGGAGGAATGTGTTTGTGGCCAGGATGGGTATGTTGGGAATAAATACGTAGGCACAAGAAAAATAAAGGTGTAGAATGTTATTAAACATTTGTTTTATTTTAGAAGGTATAAGCTGTTTTCAATAAAAAATTCAGAGACATTACATTTCAGCATGTTCTCATATATGGCATCTGCATCTAGGGGCTTGCTTCCATTGAAAGTCCTGATAATAAAAATATAGGTTGTTTATTTTTTTAATGATGAGACTGAAGTATAATGCTGTCTTTTTAGATTCAACACTCTTTATTTGTATGTTCACTCATCACAAACTTCATATATGACATTGCACCATAATGGTTTTAATGCAAGTCAGAAATATTTTCATACACACTGTTGTAACTTCAAGTTGAACAAATATATTTCAAGGAAGACGCAATACATAGTCACAGATCAAGTAAACAGAGTAAGACGTGTGTACACTTTAACAGTAAAATCATAACTGAGTCCAAGTCTAGCAGCCGCTGGCTGGCTGGCCGCTTAGGTGGTGCTGCTGCTGCATGGCTGGCAGACAGCGCCGCATGTAGAAGACGTGCGTAACTGTGCGGCAGCACTTTGAAAGATCGGCGAGTCACAACACTTTTCCTCCCATTGAATTTTTTGCACAGGACTTGATTGAGGTGGCTTGTAGATTGCTAACATCCATAGGTGTTGTTTGACTGGCTGTAAAGTCTCAAGGAAGAGGCTTCCCATACGGATGGAAGTGTCCCCGATGATAACGGGTCGAGATGACAGGAGACGTGGGGGTCGAATCTGATGCGGACCCTATGCACCAATCTGCCCATTGCGGCAAGTCCGGTTGTTATAACAGGAGACATGGGCGATGTGTCCGCGTCCGTAGGAGAAGGAGGCGAGTAGAGTTGCTCCGACAGATGATGGTCATCTGGTTCCTGCATGGGCACGTCTCCTGGTGGCATCAGTTCTTGTGCTGGCACCGAGATGATGGCAAGAGGTCTGCGTTGTCAGTAATGAGAGAATTCAAGATCCCGAGCATCAGGTAGAGCCGAAGGTGGTGTAGCGGCATCCGGAACAGGCGTTTGCCAGCACACGCGGCCGAAACTAGTTCGAATGGTGCACTGCAATACCCGTGTCCATCTGGATTTGATACAGGCATTGGCCACGGTATCGTAAGATGCGGCCAGGACTCCATTTTGGCCACCTGCGATATCTCTGTACCCATACAAGGTCATCGACAGTGAACTGGCCAAGCGAAGGCACCCGCGGCCGTGAGGTGGAAGGCCGCAGAAAATGAAGTAGTGTGCGGGGCTGTCGGCCATGTAAGAGCTCAGCCGGGCTGTGGTCGCCCATGGGGGTTATACGGTAAGAAGCCAGAAAGTGGAGAAGTGCATCATCAGCAGAAGAAGTCAGGACTTTCCTCATCTGAGCCTCAAATGTGCGGACCAGTCGTTCAGCCTCACCGTTTCACTGTGGATGCAACAAAGGGGCCGTGACATGCATGACGCCGTGATGGGCACAAAAATCTGCAAAATCGGAAGAGGCAAATTGCGGACCATTATCAGTAACAAGAGTAGAGGGAAGGCCTTCCAAAGAGAAAATGCGAGCTACTGCATTGGTGGTTGCCATGGTGGTAGGCGACATGCAACGGACAATGAAAGGAAAGTTACAGTAGGTGTCAATAACGAGAAGCCAATAAGTATGTAAAAAAGGTCCCGCAAAGTCAGCATGAATACGCTCCCAGGGCTTCTCAGGTGAAGGCCACAGTGACAAAGATGACTTCAGAATGGCGGCCTGTGATGCACAAGGGCCACAGGCAGCGACCATGTGTGCAATTTCAGAGTCGATGCCGGGCCAGTACACATGACAGCGCCCAGAGATTTTGTGCGAGAGACACCCCAGTGCCCTTGGTGAAGGAGGCGCAAGACCGAAGCACGCAAAGACGCAGGTACCACAACACGCGGCGAAGCATTGTCGGTGGAAAGGAGGATAACACCATCCCTAGCTGTGAGGCGGTAATGCAAAGCATAGTAGTTCCACAATGGATCAGAAGTCTTAGCAGATGGACGATCTGGCCAACCCTTCTGAATACAGCATAAAACCCGGGAGAGGGTAGGGTCAGGACCCGTAGCAGCCGCCAGCCGGTCCCCGGTGATGGGGAACCCGTCCAAAACCCGCTGCTTGGCAACATCCAGGTGGAAACACAAAAGTTTGTCCATATCGAATGACAGATCAGGACCCACGGGAAGGCGAGACAGTGCATCACCATTCGCATGTTGAGCCGTCGGCCGGGATTGCTCATCAGTGTGGGATCCGTACCAGATCGGTCTGACGGAGGAGATAGAGAAGATCCAAAGAAGAGCGGCGCGTTTCGTCACAGGGTTATTTGGTAACCGTGATAGCGTTACGGAGATGTTTAATAAACTCAAGTGGCAGACTCTGCAAGAGAGGCGCTCTGCATCGCGGTGTAGCTTGCTCGCCAGGTTTCGAAAGGGTGCGTTTCTGGATGAGGTATCGAATATATTGCTTCCCCCTACTTATACCTCCCGAGGAGATCACGAATGTAAAATTAGAGAGATTAGAGCACGCACGGAGGCTTTCAGACAGTCGTTTTTCCCGCGAACCATACGCGACTGGAACAGGAAAGGGAGGTAATGACAGTGGCACGTAAAGTGCCCTCCGCCACACACCGTTGGGTGGCTTGCGGAGTATCAATGTAGATGTAGATGTAGTAGAAATGAATCTCATAATTGAAACGAGACAAGTAAAGAGCCCAATGCTGGACGCGGTGTGCAGCCTTGTCGGGAAGTGACGTTGATGGATGAAACAAGGAAAAAAGTGATTTGTGATCTGTAACAAGATGAAATTTGGATCCATAGAGAAAAACGCCAAACTTATGAAGAGCATAAATAATGGCCAAAGTTTCTTTTTCAATTTGAGAATACTTTTGTTGGGCATCTGTGAATGTTTTGGAGGCATAATCAATGGGTTGTTCAGAACCGTCAGAAAAACAGTGCGCAAGGACTGCACCGACCTCATATTGAGAGGCGTCCATGGCAAGAACAAGATGTTGGCCAGGTCGATAAGTAGCCAGGCATGGGGCCTGTTTCAGCATAGTCTTCAATTTCTGGAAAGCCGCATCGCATGATGCGGACCAGTGAAAAGGCACGTTTTTATGCAACAGACGATGCAATGGCTGAGCCACCAAAGCAGCAGACGGTCATAACTTGTGATAGTATGCTATTTTCCCCAAGAAGGCCTGCAGTTCCTTAACAGATGTAGGGCAAGGAAGGGCATCGATCGCAGTGACAGTTTGCTGAAGTGGACAAATACCATCCCGAGAGAGTTGAAACCCCAAGTACGTGATAGATGCCTGAAAAAATTTTGATTTCTGAAGATTACACTTAAGCCCGGCAGTCTGTAAGACATGAAAAAGTGTGCGGAGATTTTGAAGATGTTCGTCAGTGGTGGAGCAAGTGGCAACAATGTCGTCTTGGTAATTTATACACCCAGGGACAGTGAGCAATAATTGTTCCAAGAATCAGTGAAAGAGAGCAGGGGTGCTGGCAACCCCAAATGGCAATCGTTGGTATTGATAGAGGCCGAAAGGCATGTTAAGGACCAGAAACTGCTGGGAAGCAGCGTCAAGAGGAAGTTGATGATAAGCTTCAGACAGGTCAAGTTTAGAAAAATACTGGCCTCCAGCAACTTTAGTAAATAATTCTTCAGGTCGAGGCATAGGGTTAGTGTCGATAAGGCACTGAGCATTTACAGTGGCTTTGAAATTGCCACAGAGACGAATATCACCATTTGGCTTAGCAACAACAACGACAGGAGAGGACCACTCACTGGAAGTGACAGGAAGAAAGACCCCTGAAGCAGTGAGATGATCCAGCTCCCATTTGACCTGATCACAAAGGGCCACAGGAATGGGCCGAGCCCGAAAAAACTTAGGCGGAGCAGTGGGTTTGAGCATGATATGAGCTTCAAAGTCGGTTGTACGGCCTAACCCAGGAGAAAAAAAGGGACAAAAATGTCATCAACAAGGAATCCAATTGAGCATAAGGAATAGCCTCAGAGACGATATTGACAGAGTCACCTATGGAGAACCCAAAAACACGAAAGGCATTGAAACCAAAAAGATTCTCCACGATACTATGGTCGACCATAAATATGGGAATAGTGCAAACGACAAATTTGTAAGATACCTCAGCATCAAATTGTCCCAAGAGAGAAATCTTCTGTTTATTGTAGGTCCGTAATTGCCGAGTGACAGGTGACAGGATTGGAGAACCCAGCTGAAGATACGTCTGGGAATTGATGATAGTGGTAGCAGAAGCAGTATCCACCTGCATGCGAACATCTCGACCAAGTATTTGGACAGTGAGGAATAAGTTCCCTGAAAGGGAAGAAGTACAATTGACAGACAACACAGAATCAGAATCAGCGTCATGTTCATGAACATCATGTGTGCGGTCAGATTTGCAAACGGATGACACATGACCCTCTTTTTTTCATTTGTGACACATGGCCCAACGTTGTGGACAATCTTCTCGTGAATATTTCGTAAAACACCGCAGACATGAAGGAAGTTGCTGTGGGTTTTGCTGCAGTTTGTTAGAGGTTTGTTTACGGTTAGGCCGAGGCTGCACGTAGGAGCCACACGCCACACGCTTCGTCAACATCGCACAGAGGTTGTATTTCCCCGATGTCACCCCATGCCTCTCCAGCAGCGCAAGAAATTTGAAAAGACTGAGCGATGGATAGGACTTCATCTAGAGTTAGATTTACCAACTGAAGGACACGTTGCATAACTTCTTTGTCGGGTGCCGATCGGATAATAGCATCCCATACCATGGAATCGGTGTAGCATTCTTTGTGAACTTCAGTAACAAATTGACACTTTCTACTGAGGCCGTGAAGTTCAGCAGCCCAAGCACAATAGGATTGATTCGGTTGTTTTTGACAATGATAAAAGGCAGCACGAGAGACTACCACATGCATTCGCTTTTGAAAATAGACGGACAGAAGTGAGCACATTTCAGCAAAGGACAAAGATGCAGGATCTTACAAAGGAGCCAATTGTGACAACAACCGATACATTTGAGGTGAAATCCATGAAAGGAACAGAGACTTACATGTTTGTTCGTCTGCAAAATGAAATACCAAGAAGTGCTGTTGAAGATGTTTTTCGTAGTCAGACCAGTCTTCCGCCGTCTCGTCGTAAGGAGGAAAAGTAGGTAGAGACAGCACGAGAGATGCCCCGCATTTGATGCCGTGACGAAATCACGAATCACATTTGTGAGAAGCGTTTGCTGTTCTATGAGACCTTGCAATAGTTGCTCTAAAGTAGCCATGGAAACAAGTGGGTCAACGGTGGAAAAGAAAAATCACTATCTCGTTGACAGTTGTTATAACTTCAAATTGAACAAATATATTTCAAGGAAGATGCAATACATAGTCACAGATCAAGTAAACAGAGTAAGACGTGTGTACACTTTAACAGTCAAATCATAACTGAGTTCAAGTCTAGCAGCCGCTGGCTGGCTGGCCGCTTAGGTGGTGCTGCTGCTGCATGGCTGGCAGACTGTGCCGCATGTAGAGGACGCGCTTTGAAAGATCAGCGAGTCACAACACACAATTTTGTATGATATTGAAACAAAGAATAAATGCACAGTATATCAGCAGTCTAAAAACTTACAAGAAGTGACAGTACCAAAGTGACTGAACTGAAGTGATGTCTTTTGTGTGAAGTTCATGATACATATAAATCAGTACTCCTTCCAGAATATTTAAAAGGTTCAGAAACAGATTTAAATAAAATTAAGTTTTTTATGAATGCAAAATTCTTATGAATGCAGTAGAATCAAAAGATATTTATATAATTATGAAATACACTTGCACATTGAATTGCAAATGACACATCTCAGTGACAATTTTTTCTTTGGGGAAAGAATGGAAACTGATGATTACACAAACCCTAAAAATACAAATCATGTGAAACCTTATAAATCAAGTTTTAATTTAGAATTAACAAAAAGATTCCAGCCTCTGACGATGTTGAAAGAAGACTGGAAACAAAAGGTGGAGAAAAATAGTATAAATAGAAACACATCACCAGACGCTAAAAAGCTGTATTCGTGCAACTTAACTGTAAACAAGAGAGACTGCAATCAAACTTCAGTGAAAAACAGCAACATACAGACCAAATCAAGTTCACCTGTAAAAGAAATCAATATACAAGGTTATTACAAATGATTGAAGTGATTTCACAGCTCTACAATAACTTTATTATTTGAGATATTTTTGCAATGCTTTGCACACACATACAAAAACTCAAAAAGTTTTTTTAGGCATTCACAAATGTTCGATATGTGCCCCTTTAGTGATTCGGCAGACATCAAGCCGATAATCAGGTTCCTCCCACACTCGGCGCAGCATGTCCCCATCAATGAGTTCGAAAGCATCATTGATGCGAGCTCACAGTTCTGGCACGTTTCTTGGTAGAGGAGGTTTAAACACTGAATCTTTCACATAACCCCACAGAAAGAAATTGCATGGGGTTAAGTCAGGAGAGCGTGGAGGCCATGACATGAATTGCTGATCATGATCTCCACCACGACCGATCCATCAGTTTACCAATCTCCTGTTTAAGAAATGCTGAACATCATGATGTAAGTGCGGTGGAGCACCATCCTGTTGAAAGATGAAGTCGGTGCTGTCGGTCTCCAGTTGTGGCATGAGCCAATTTTCCAGCATGTCCAGATACACGTGTCCTGTAACGTTTTTTTCGCAGAAGAAAAATGGGCCGTAAACTTTAAACCGTGAGATTGCACAAAACACGTTAACCTTTGGTGAATTGCGAATTTGCTGCAAGAATGCATGAGGACTCTCTACCACCCAGATTCGCACATTGTGTCTGTTCACTTCACCATTAAGAAAAAATGTTACTTCATCACTGAAAACAAGTTTCGCACTGAACGCATCCTCTTCCATGAGCTGTTGCAACCGCGCCGAAAATTCAAAGCGTTTGACTTTGTCATCGGGTGTCAGGGCTTGTAGCAATTGTAAATGGTAAGGCTTCTGCTTTAGCCTTTTCCGTAAGATTTTCCAAACCGTCGGCTGTGGTACGTTTAGCTCCCTGCTTGCTTTATTCGTCGACTTCCGCGGCTACGCGTGAAACTTGCCCGCACGCGTTCAACCGTTTCTTTGCTCACTGCAGGCCGACCCGTTGATTTCCCCTTACAGAGGCATCCAGAAGCTTTAAACTGCGCATACCATCGCCGAATGGAGTTAGCAGTTGGTGGATCTTTGTTGAACTTCGTCCTGAAGTGTCGTTGCACTGTTATGACTGGTGTGAGTGCATTTCAAGCGCGACATACACTTTCTCGGCTCCTGTCGCCATTTTGTCTCACTGCGCTCTTGAGCGCTCTGGTGGCAGAAACCTGAAGTGCGGCTTCAGCCGAACAAAACTTTATGAGTTTTTCTACGTATCTGTAGTGTGTCATGACCATATGTCAATGAATGGAGCTACAGTGAATTTATGAAATCGCTTCAATCATTTGTAATAGCCCTGTATAAAGCCGCGGTGCGGACGGCTAAGGGAACGCCTGATCAATTCCGTTCTCCCGACTAGCCGCTAGGCAAGTAATGCACCACTTTAAGTTATTGAATAAATCATCGCTTCCTTTGCTGATTCAACAAGACTATGTTAGAGGGTAAAAATGTGACTACAAATACTGATAAAAACGAAATATTTGCATATTCTGATCAGCATGGACGAGGCATGACAAAAATTTTATATAATGAACATGAACTGCAAGCCTGTGCATACGTGAAATCAAGAGCACCAATGTGGGAAACAGCAAAAAACATATGGGAAGAAAAACAGTGACACATAATCATAGCAGGAGGGAATTTTCTCCATAAAAATGACCTGAGTAGAGTGACATATAGCCTAGAATCATTACTAAAACTCAGGGGAAAGATGCATGTGATGGTTGTAAGAATTCCACAAAGGTATGATTTAATCCCTACATCATGCCTAAACACAGAAATACAGAAAGCAAATCAATTGTTCACTGAAATAAGGAAAACATATGATGTGTTTTATATAAATGTTGATTATTTAGAGAGGGACTGTTACAGTAAGCTTGGTCAGCACATGAATGGCAAAGGCAAGAGAATCATGTGCCAAAAGATTTGTAAAATAATACCCACACGAGAACGTGAAGAGGAAATAGACACTGAAGCACCGACAACAGCAAGCACCTCTGCAGACATGGAAATGTCCACTCCAACTTCTGTGCCAAATCAAACCTCAACAAAACCAACACCAACAGCAGTAGCAATTGAAAATCCACCACTAACTGACAGTTTACCAGCATCACCTACAAGAGTAAAAGTCACACCTACAACAGCAGTAAAAACACCAACATCAACTATCACCACCACAGCAACAGGAGGAACTCCAGCAATTCCAGTGAGAAGAAATGTAAGGCGACCACGTCATCTGCAAGATTTTTTTATTCCCAAAAGGCCCCAAGACCAAATTATGGTAAATAGTGCAGTTATCAACAACACCTCCAGTAGCAGTCCTTGCAGCAAAAACAGAAACCACATCAGCTTCAACAACACAAGAAGAATGACCAAAGTGGCGATTACTGTGGTGTCACCGCCAGACACCACACTTGCTAGGTGGTAGCCTTTAAATCGGCCGCGGTCCGTTAGTATACGTCGGACCCACGTGTCGCCACTATCAGTGATTGCAGACCGATCGCCGCCACACGGCAGGTCTAGAGAGACTTCCTAGCACTCGCCCCATTTGTACAACCGACTTTGCTAGCGATGGTTCACTGACAAAATACGCTCTCATTTGCCGAGACGATAGTTTAGCATAGCCTTCAGCTACGTCATTTGCTATGACCTAGCAAGGTGACATTATGAGTTACTATTGATATTGTGAATCATGTACCGTCCAGACCGACGTTCACCATTAATGGATTAAAGTTAAGTATTCCACCAGCTACGTCCTTTTTTCTAAATTCTAATTTCCTTGTCCTGTTCCAGACTTCACGCCAGCCTGCGTGAGCTAAAACATGTGCCTTTCGGCCTCCTCTAGTAACACGGTGTTGGCTCTCCTGCCAACCAAAACAATTACTATCCACTTCGCTACATGTGAAATGAATCATTCGGGTACTACTATAGACCAAATAGTAATTAGCTCCAAAACAAAATATAAAGCAGTTTTAATTAAAGCTGGACTGCTGACCATCATGCACAGGCTATAAGCTTTTGTGTAAACACTAATTCCTATCCTATAGTTATATGAGGAAGACTACACACATGGCCAGAACTTTCAATAATGCTGCAGTACAAACATTCCAGAATTACCTCCAACAAGAATCATGGCAGCTAGTGTATAGTACAGAAAATATTTCTGATAAATTATAGACATTCATGAATATATTCAAATATTATTTTGATCTTGCCTTTCCATTGAAAGCCAAAACAACCAAATCTGTAAATGCAACAAGTGGATTCCTAGGAAATCTTGTGCTAGAAAACAGTACCTACACTACACTGCAAGAAGTTACAACACAACTACGGAATTTGATAGTTACTTAAAAAAATATAAACCTATCTTAAATAATCTAATAAAGGAGACAAAGACACGAGACAATGACAAATACATAGAAAATGCTTCAAACAGAACCAAAGCAATCTGGCAATTTGTGAAGAAAGAAACCCAATCTGACAAAAATAGAGTTGATAATATTGTACTAAAGACTGGCTTGGAAAACATTAACAACCTATAGGGAGTAGCTAATATGTTTAATAACTATTTTATAAAAGTAACAGAGAAACTATTGAAACAGACCTCCAATAGAAAACAGTATTCACAAACAGGGAAAAAAGTCTCAAACAAATCATTGTTCTTGTACCCAACAAATGTAGAAGTAGTACAGGTTACAATAAAAACTCTCAAAATGAAACACTCTGCAGGAGTAGATGATATACCTCATTTCATTATTAACCTGATTACTGTGCCCTTAACTCACATATGTAACCTATCTTTTGCTACAGGAACTTATCCTTCATGTTTGAAACTGCCAAAAGTAAAGCCATTGTACAAGAAAGGAAATAAAGATGATGTTTCCAACTACAGACCACTGGCACTTTTTTCTGTTTGCTAAAAATTATTAGAAAGTCTCTTCAATAAGAGACTAACAGACTTCTTAGAGGATAATGGAATACTGTCAGAATCTCAACATGGATTTAGAGCAAACTGCTCAAATGAATCAGCAGTTCACTCCTTTCTATTTGAGGTGCTGTTAGCTTTAGACAGCAAATAACTTACCATGGGCATATTTTTAGATTTGTCAAAGGCATCTGACGCCATAAATCATGACAAATTGCTACACAAGAAAGAAAATATTGGCATAAGAAGAACAGCTAACAACTGGCTCAGCTCTTATCTTAAGAACAGGGAACAATATGTGGAAACAGATCAGGAAAGGAATAATGTCATTAGGAAATATAGTTCCAAGCTACTGACTGTTAAATATGATGTGCCACGAGGATCAGTAATGGGTCCTGTTCTGTTCTTACTCTATGTAAATGACCTAAATATAAGCAATGACAGCAGTAAAATATTTCAATTTGCTGATGATACAAACATTCTAATTACAGGAAACTCATGAGAAACCCTTGTAAAAAAACATAACAGAAGCCACTGACAGGCTAACATCTTACTTTGATAACAATGACTTAATAATAAACACTGGAAAAACTGTAGCTATTGATACACACATAGCACAAACAAAAAATCTTATGTCACCCAATATATAGCTATATGGGCAGACAATTACCAAAACAGCCTGTACCAAATTTCTTGGACTTCACCTACAAGACAACATGAAATGGAAAGCATATATTGAGCAAATGAACAAAAAAATTAACTGTTTCTTGTTTTGTGTTGTGTACATTAAAAAATTGTACCAGCTACAACACTCTTTAGTATGTATATTATGCAGCCATACAATCTCACCTCTGGTATGGGGTTATGTTCTGAGAAAATTCTACAAATGCCACTGTAGACCATTGTTTCCAAAAAGATGATCCTGCCTCTTCCTTGTATATATCTACTTGAAAATATAATGTATTTAAAACAAAACTTACAAACAAAAAGACGACTCATCACTCAAAATCACACAATACACAGCTGTGATACAAAACACTGGATTTACATGTTCAAAGTGCCAATACAAAGTTATTTTGAAACAGTCTTATCCATCCTAATATCAAACTGTACAGCACCTTACCAGATACTATTATACACATGCAAAACATTGGTCACTTCAAATCTAAATTGAAGTCGTACTTGCTTCATCACTGTTTTTACACAGTAAATGAGTATCTATAAAAGTGAGTTTTTCTGTGTTAACCCAATGTAGTCTCATATAGAAGATCATTTGTATATTATCTTTCTGTGTATAGCATAACAACACTTATGTAAGTATTCGTCATTAACTGATATAGTGATTTGTGTTATTATGTGCAAAGGTATAATTATATATAAAATTGTTAATATTAACGTACAGTCCAAATGTCTCTTGCACCTTTTGCAGCTGTAGATGAAAATGAATCAATAAATAAACTGAATAATTTTCAAAATAGATGCTGTCACAACTTTCACATGAGTTAAATTTGTAAAATAATCACACATAAATGACATTCCTTATCAATGTATAGGATAAGCATTGATGTTCCATACTAATTGCTTTGATTTCTTAGTAAAAAGACCTATTATGTAAAAACAGAGAAGGAGAAGAAGAAAGCAAAGAAAGAAAAATTGGAAACGCGCCTCACATGCCAGTCAGATGCTTCCTTAAAAATGAGCTTCTGCTGCCATTGGTGCTCAGAATGTTTGTCTTGTGTCTCAAAAAACTGTCACTGTTTAAGTAGCAGCTACAGTATTCATGTGTCCACAATTCTGACCTATCACTGCAATATTGAAATTGTAGTAACATTTAGTTTAGTACAGATTACTCATTCACTAGATGTATTAGTGTTTGTTTTGACATTACTATTAAACATTTCACATTTCTTTAAGTATTATTTCAGAAAATACAAAAATATTATAAAGTTGGTATGTATTCATAATGTTGTTTATGTTTTCTTGCAGTAAGCTTAGAGAATCCCATTTAATTGTTCTTTTCTTCTTTCCACTAATTTAAGTAGAGTTTGTCCATCCATTCCACTCTTCCATGAGAAGTGCCATCCACTTTGAACCAGTATTATATACATATAGTTCAGAAGCTAATGAAACAAAATGAACCATTAACTAAAAAGAGTATCATTCCACTGGAAGTAGTGGACTCAGTAATGGAGCTGGGACTGTTCCCAAAATGTCTCAAAAAGAGTGAAATATTGCTAATTTATAAAGACAGTGACAAGGGGGTTCCTGGAAACTATGGACCTATAACATTTACACACACATTACCAAAAATTGTAGAAACTGCTATTAAAAAAAAACAGTTATAAAATTCACAGGAAAACAAAATACTCTGGATGAAGCACAGTATGGATTTAAGAAAGGGAATTCCACAAAAATAGCAGTGGAAAGTTTCATGACACACATAATATGAACTCTGGAGGAACAGAAGAAAGTCTGTAGCGTACTTGTTGATCTCTCAAAATCCATCAACAGTATATGCCATACTGCTCTGTTCGATAAACAGCGTATATATGGTATCAGTGCGAATGCAACAAGTCTAATAAAATAATTTGTAACAAACAGAGAAAAAAGAGTAGAATTAAGATACAGTGTAAATAATATAGTGGAAACCTGTTGCTCTGATTTTGAAGTGGTAAAGTATGGGGTAGCACAAGGTTCAATACTTAGTCCACCAACATTTATATTGTAAGTGAATGACACTGTAGCAGCAGTAAAAGAAATGATACATTTATCATTGTAAGTAGTAACTCACTAAATGATTTAGAAACAAGAACATGGATATAGAAGAAGCAAATGAATATTTAACTGAAAACAATCTATATATAAAGGAATAGATAAAAACTTACATTAAAATTTTTGCAAAGAGAACAGTAAATGAAGGGCAACTAAATATAAGACTTAGGGACACTCTGAAGCAGAAGTTCCTGGGATTGAAAATAGACACATTTTTGACTTGGTAAAATTGTATGGAAAATCTGCTCAAATATAAGCAGCAATGTATTTTCGATGAAGAAAATGTCCCACACAGTGGATGTTGATACATTGTTTAAGATGTAATTTTTGCACTTTCTCATCCACATTTATCATGCTGTATAATAATGTGGGGTAGGGCAACAAATTTTCATATGAACAAGCTGATGAAACTGTCAAAAAATATTCTTTATATTGAAAGACTATCACAAAAAGAGTCCTGTAAAATAGAATTCAATGAATATAAAATTTTGACATTACCCTCTGTGTACATATTTGAAACTAGCATGTATCTCATATTAAACTGTACACCAATGCTAAACAGAGAACCACACAATTATAGCACAAGAGTCAAAGATGACTACAACATCAACAGCTTGTGAGTACAAGTGGCTGATAAAGACTACTAAAGTAGGTTGCTTATTACATATCAGACTACCAAGCAAGTTTAAAAAATATTATACACTACCAGTTTTGAAAAGAAAACTAAGAGAGTACTTAGAAATAGTGTTAAGGAATATTTTGAGTCAAGTTAAACATAATTTGAAAGCATTTGCACTAATAATGCAATATCCTGAGAATCAGTGAAAAGTAAACTTGAAACTGTGATGATGTGCAAATCCATTTTCACAGGCGCCATCGGTCTGCCATGACAGAGGGGCTAGCAACAAGCAAATGACACATCAACTGATGCACAGAGAAACACAGACCATGTCTAGCATCAAGCAGTATTATATTTTACCCTTATCCCTTTGCAAAACATTAGGGCATGAGGTTTTTCCCAAAAAGCCATGTGGCAGCAGGCATCCTTCTCTGTGGCACTTCCTGCAGAGATTCCTAGCAATGCACATGATGGGCACATTCTCCCAAGTTTTGTTAGTGACAGTAAAATAAGTTCATTTGTGTGATATCAGACATTTAGTGGCTTGCTGTGTGATCATTTTAGGTTCAAGTCAGAAGACAATGAGTGGGTAAGTCAGCTTGATAATGTATAGCAGCGTAATGGCACCCAGCATTTGCCCATGGAGACTGGCAGCAGATAAACGAAAGGCTCTAAGTGATTTCATGTGAGCAGAAAAAATGTTCACAAAGAACTAAGAATTATGTGCAAGGGCTGGCCGTGGTGGCCATGCAGTTCTAGGCGATGCAGTCCGGAACCGCGTGACTGCTACAGTCATAGGTTCGAATCCTACCTCGGGCATGGATGTGTGTGATGTCCTTGGGTTAGTTAGGTTTAAGTAGTTCTAAGTTCTAGGGGACTGATGACCTAAGCTGTTAAGTCCCATAGTACTCAGAGCCATTTGAACCATTTGATTATGTGCAAGGAGCATCTGATAATCAGAGTCCACTGAACAGAACTAGTGGTGCAAATTTCATTTTAAATCTTGCATCAGTTGGTAAAGAGGTGACATGGTAACAAACAGGTGCACCCGCTGTATTAAGTAGGTCCTTCAATGTGTGCACAGGGCAATGACAATATTACAGATTTATGGACTAGGAATTATTAATAACTGAGCAATTTGATGGACACTATCCACTGAACAAAAATTTCACTTGAATGATTATTGTCAGCATCAAACTGACCACTGTAACTTTTCAATGAGATTCTTTCTTTGAATTGAGTAAATGTGTTTTGTGATATGTAGTAAGTTGCTGCACATGACATATGCCCTGGAGCATTCTATCAGTTTTTTTCTATGTATTCATGTACTGTATAAGTATATTGTAAAGCAATCTATGTGCTCAAATGGTAGCTGTAATTGTAAATGTATACTGACATATCCAGAATCACTCGAAACAGCAATCAAGGGATAAGTGAATGAATAAATAAATAAAAGATTGTGGGTTGGAGTTTCACTGTGGTTACTGTAGTGAGGAATGGAATGGGGAAACTGGTGAGGTACTGCCATGCAAGAGTAGATTCTGCAAAAAAGACAAGGATTTTTCCTCTTCAGGCTCAATTACAACACATGAGACCTGGTCTAGATATGTTGAAAAGGGGAAAAGATTGTGGGAACTGGGAATAGGTAACAAGCAATGAGCAAAAGGGAAATACCTCTTCAACTTTGTAATCTATATTTCAGCTCATAGTGTTGAATAAATTGGACTTGTTACATGAAGGAGGGAGAGGGGGAGAGCCTCATCCAGCTATAGGTCACAGTAAGGCGCAGCAGACATCTAGCAAAGAAACTAAGTTTAGGTCATTTTCAGGAGAGAATAGGAAGGTAGGTAATAGCCATTGCAGGGCTGAAGGCCAGATGGACAAATTAAGAACAGAGTACCAGGTCACAAGTTCTGTGAAACAAACTGCTAGTCTGAGCCAGGTGGCATAGGATATATGGATGGAATTTGCGTAAAAGTTTTGACAAAGAGGATTAGGTTATTACAGTAGGTGGAACTGGGAATAAACTGACTATGAACAGAAATTACATCATTAGGGGTGATGTGGATTAAATGGGAATAGCAACTACAGACATAAATATGAGTTTTATGGAGGTCCTGCAGCACCATGACCAGCCATGGGTTAATACTGCTGTGAGCCATTCAAACAGTGAGTTGAACAAGCTGCTCATACATGATCATCTTGTGGACATCCATCTAAGGAGTTGGGCATTTTGATTTCTGCTTCACAGTATATGTATTCCTTCATGAAGTTTTTTGTAAATAATCCACTGTAGTTCAAATGGATCAATGATGTATATAATTACAATACCGGAGGAGGAAATGGCATTCGTTACATCACATTAATGTTGCCTTTTTTTGTTGGATTGTGTTTTATTCATCTCATGACGTATATTTGCAAACCATTTGGTTTGTGTACAGGAGACATCTCACAAATTTATAATACAATTACAATGATTTTTACATTAATAAATAATAGCACTACAATAAATAATAACACCATAAGGATATACATATTGTATCTAGCTCAAATTTCCAGTTTTCCCTTCATGAATTCATCCACTGAATAATAACACTTCAGTGTCAGTACCTCATATAGCATCCTTTTAAGTGAACCTGAATTCATCTGCATCAACTTCTTCTCTTTTAATTTATTACAAATTTTCATTCCTATGTATTGAGGTCCCACGGCATACAGTCTGAGGCAGTGGGTGGGGAGCATATAATTTTCTTTGTTTCTAGTATCATGTGAATGGGCAAAATGGTTTACTTCAAATAATTCATCTCTAGTGTACAAAAATATAATAATTTCACATATGTATAAGGTTGGCAGAGTTAATATTTTAAGTTTTCTAAATAATGGTCGACATGGTTCTTTATGATTTGCAGTGCACGTATTTTGAATGATTTTTTTCTATATTTTGAGTATCCGAACTATGATTGCTGAGTTACCAAAAAAAAAAAAAAAAAAAAAAAAAAAAAAAAAAAAACAATACCATATCTAATAATGGATTCAAAGTAGCTTGTATATGCTACTTTTTGTGTGGCCATGTCAGTTGCAGTTGATAATATTTACATTGCAAATGCAAAGATGCTCAGTTTGTTTGCCAGGTATTGAATGTGTGCCTACCAGCTCAAGTTTTTATCTACATTTAAACCTAAGAATTTGACTGAATCAACTTCTTTTATAACTTGGTCGTTGTGTACAATCTCAATCTGCTGACATTTTGACTGTTTGGTTTTGAACTGCATCATGTGAGTCTTAGATAGTTTAGAACAAAAAGGGATGCACAATGCTGAACCAAAATTTTTGATCTCTTACCCACTGATTTAAAATTTCTGTCAGGGAGCAAAGTGAAATTTGAAAGTAAACTGAAAACGTTTCTCCTTGACAATTTCTTCTGCTATGAAGAAGAATTTGTGATACTGTAGTATGTAAAAGGTGGTGGGTTTGATTTTCTTTTAATAAGGCTGCTTATTGACTATTTACAGCTGCATTCACATAATAGAAAACATGTTTATGTTAACAAAACAAGTAAGCATGTAATACTTTTACACAAAATAACCTACAAGTTTCTAAATAAAAATTCTTGTATGGAATAGGAAGATAGTTGTCCAGAAGGGGCTTTTCCAGTTTACTTTCAAATTAAGCTTATCCATGTAAACACAAGCATCCCAAAAATGACAAAAGTTACCACAAATAAAAGAATCCTAAAAGAGGGTAACATCCTTGCCCTAAGAAATAAATTAGCTATAGAGGACTGGGATCTGGTTTACCAGACTGAAGGATCTGAAAACAAATGGGCCAAATTCTATGATACTATGCTAAGACACTTTGACAGATGCTGCCCTGTTAAAAAAATACAAAGAGTGTTCACCCATAACCAAAGTGCAAAAACCAACATACTGATACTTCCAGCAAATATGATAAAACTCAGGCAAAACATCCAGGACCTGGATGTTTTACACAAGTCAACAAACCTGCAGGTTTTTAAGGCCAAGCACAATGAAGCCAAGAAAATCTTTAAGAAAGAGCTTTCAAATCTAAGAAAACAGATATACAGCAGTGAAATAGCTCAGTCAGACAATATAGCCAAGACCTCATGGAGAATTGTAAATCAATTTCGCAAAGCCACACTGAAGCCAGAAACTGAAATTGTAAATATATGACATGAAGGAAACACAATTAAAGATCCTAATAAAGTCGGCAATGATTTCAATAAATACTTTATATCTGCAGCTGTTAGTCCAGTTAATAACACAATTGTGAGTAGTGAGGTAAAGCTCTGCCCCTTTGAAGAGCCACGTTTTGAATTCAAACAAGTAAGTGAAAAAGAAATAGGCAGGATAATAAATAACCTAAAGAATAAGTATTCATCTGGATGGGATGGTTTGAGTAGTATCGTGATTAAAAAATGTAATAAGGAATTAGTTAAAATAATCACCAACCTGGTAAACTGCAGTATTAGAGAACATACATTTCCACATGTATTGAAATGGAGCACAGTTAAACCAGTGCATAAAAAAGAATCCAAGGAAGAGGTTTCAAATTTCAGGCCCATATCATTAATACCTGTCTTCAGCAAAGTATTTGAAGTTGTGCTGCTGACACAACTTAGTGACCATTTCTTGAAAAATAAGTTCCTAACAGACACACAACATGGATTCCGAAAGGATCATAGTACTATCACAGCAATTACGGAATTTCTTCACAAAACGTACGGTGCCCTTGATCAAGGAATGCAAACAGCTGGCATATTTCTAGACCTCACTAAAGTCTTTGACTCGGTAAACCATGAGTTACTTTTAAGTAAACTTGAGTCATATAGCCGGCCGCGGTGGCCGTGCGGTTAGGGCGCTTCACTCCAGAACCGCGTGACTGCTACGGTCGCGGGTTCGAATCCTGCCTCAGGCATGGATGTGGGTGATGTCCTTAGGTTAGTTAGGTTTAAGTAGTTCTAAGTTCTAGGGGACTGATGACCTCAGATGTTAAGTCCCATAGTGCTCAGAGCCATTTGAACCCTTTTTGAATCATACAATGTAAATGCTGCATCCATGCAATTGCTGGCTACATATTTATTTAACCGCAAGCAGTGTACAAAGCTGACTTACAAAATCAATAATCAGATCATTAATTTCCAGTCCAAATATGAGACAGTCACACAAGGTGTACCCTAGGGCTCAATTTTGGGCCCTTTCCTTTTCCTAGTGTACATAAATGATACAGAGCAACCTTTCAACTCCCAATTGGTAACCTATGCAGACGATACCTCACTGTTATTTATTGGTAAACAAAATGATGAGTTAACGTTGGTAGCAACTGATGGCCTACGTCAAATAACTACTTATTTCCAAGATCAAGGTTTGAAAGTTAATATAAGTAAATCTCAGTTATTGCCATTTAAACTTACAAACTCACACCAAACCTCTATCAGTGACATAGGTGGAATTGAAGTAGTGGACACAGAAGGCTGCAGATTTCTAGGTATTCACCTAGATGAAAATCTAAGATGGGTAAACCATATCAAATTTTTATGCAATAAAACCAGCAGTTCATTACATCTAATCAGCCAGTTATCAAAAGTAGTCCCACATCAGACATTAAAAACAATTTACTATGGAATCATTGTTGCACAGATTAATTACGGGATAGAGATATGGGGTTGTGCTGCCGACATACATATGAACAGAATATTAACCCTACAGAAAAGAGCAATCAGAATTATCCATGGATTAGGGTATAGAGATTCATGCAGGGAAATCTTTGTTCATTATAAATACCTCACAGTCTACTCACTGTATCTTTACAAATTAATTATATTTTTTGTGACACATCAAAACAAACCAACAAAGTGCTCTGATACGCATGCCTATAATACAAGAAATAAAGACTGCTACTACAGACAAAGAACAAAATTAAAAACAACAGACCATAGTCCATGCATTAGTGGTCAAATATGGTACAACAGATTACCGAGCTCTATAAGGTGCCACAAAGGGAACTTATTCAAAGTGAAACTGAAATATTTCTTGATTGACAAGTGTTTATATTCTTTAAGTGAATATTAATATTAAACTAAAATAAATTATTGTATATATATATATATATATATATATATATATATATATATATATATATAAAAAAAACAAAGATGATGTGGCTTACCAAACGAAAGCGCTGGCACGTCGATAGACACACAAACAAACACAAACATACACACAAAATTCAAGCTTTCACAACAAACTGTTGCCTCATCAGGAAAGAGGGAAGGAGAGGGAAAGACGAAAGGAAGTGGGTTTTAAGGGAGAGGGTAAGGAGTCATTCCAATCCCGGGAGCGGAAAGACTTACCTTAGGGGGAAAAAAGGACGGATATACACTCGCACACACACACATATCCATCCACACACATACAGACACAAGCAGACATGCTATGAAGACTTAGTTTAGGATAGTGTGATACTTTAGTTGTTGTGCTTTCTTTTATGTACATGTGTGCACTGAAAATATAGGACAAGTTAATTGATATAAAGGGTAGAAGTTTTCTCATAAATTTATGAATACATGTTTACACAAAGTCAAACACTTCACAAATGTTGTACAGTATATTATTTACTATGCCTAATAACAGTGTATTTTGTTAATGAGTAGGTAATACTTGATGTTACCACTTTAGAACTAACATACCAATATCACAAGGGAAAAATGTACTTTTGGTAACAAGAAATATTTAAAAAATATTTAAAATATCAGTATCAATAACAAATTCATCTATGCTGTCATGGCACTCGACCAGAAAATACACTTTAAGAGTTGTTTTACAGCATGTGATATTTTGTATTGATTTAATGCTGTTAGGCAGTTTGATGTAAAGCTTTATCCCTTCTTTCAATGGTACATTTTTCTTGATTTTTGTCTGGTGTTTCTGCAGATGTTTGCAATTTTGTTCTTTCAAAGTGCATCTGGATCATTCCAAACCAACACTGGTCATCACATATTTCATGTGATGCCCAGTGTTGACAGAAAGTGCCAGTTTGTTTCCCATTATAAATAAAATGATTTCTAAAGCTGAATTATACATGCCCATTTGATAGATCACTCCAAACTTAGTCTAGTGCAATATTTATATTGTCATCGTATATAACAGGTGTAGTAAAACATGAAGGTAACAAATACTCAAGCAGCATCTTAGCACAGCTGTGACCTGCACTGACTGCCATGATCATGCAGCAGCGCTGCTATCTCGCTGCTGGAGGTTTTGCACTTTGTATTTTATTGTCCCTGTTAATACATTTAGATTTCATTGACACTGGGCATCAAATGCAATATGTGATGAACTGAATTTGCTTGCAGTGCAAAAACAAAATTACAAA
This sequence comes from Schistocerca piceifrons, assembly GCF_021461385.2. Lineage (NCBI taxonomy): Eukaryota > Metazoa > Arthropoda > Insecta > Orthoptera > Acrididae > Schistocerca > Schistocerca piceifrons. The sequence goes on from NC_060149.1 coordinate 197,147,894, forward strand.
CATGTGCTGAAACACCAGAGGAAATGCACCTGACAGTTCTTAGAAGAGTCACCCTGCATATGCAAGGCAGTGTAAGGTACTGCAGTTTTTTAAATAGTGCCTTATATTCATTTCTAAAAGGTTGCCCCACAAGGGGTCTCCCGGCCAATGACACCAAACACTCATTTCCATTTCCATTTCTAAAAGGTGTATTTTCAATGGCTCTAATAACCATTTTCTTGTGTTATAAGGCATCTTCTATTTGCAGAGCAGTTTTCCTGAAAAATCATACTCGATCTTAATAGTGATTCCAACTGTTCACAGCACACAATTTTGCATAACCTGAAGGGTTCTTCATCCCATTATAATTTTGATGCTATAATATGTGATACTCAATATATTGTTTACATACCATAGTCAATGCATTCATCCCATTTTAAATTATCTTGTACCCACAACTTAAGAATTTACTACCATACACAGTTTCTAATTTCTTTCTAGATAGAGTTATTTGCAGAGTTTGTTGGTATTTTCTTCATGAGGCATGTAAATGCACTACAACTATTTATTCTGAATTTATTATCTGGCTGTTTTTGGAGAACCACTCTGCAGTCTGTGATACACAAACCTCTATTACATCTGTGGCTCATCTGCAATCTTCTGTCTAATTAGTAGATTTGTATCAACTGTAAATTTATTATATTTTTGCAATGGACTGGATGATTCTTAATCACTTATGAAAAGTAATAACAGGGCTGAACCCTGGGGTAAATCATATTTCCTTCTTCTGCATTGTCTTCTACTATTAGTTTCCTATTTGAAGCAAATACTTTAATCATTTTTGTGCTATTCCATGTATACCTAGAAGTTCCAAGTTTTTAGTGATATCTCTTAGATCATAACATAAATTTTCATTTATGAAACCAAAGATATCACTGTCTGTTGGCTTACATTTCTCATAAACATACTGAAAACAAGAAAACCATTTTTTTTTCTTTTGTAGAATTTGTTTTTTAAATTTTAGAGAACACAGAGAACAGCAATACCAGTCTAAAGTTCTGAACATGTCTTATCTCCTTTCCTGAACAGGGGTCTCACTTTCACCACCTTCAGTTTTTCAAGAAATATTATGAAAGAAAAGAAAGTAATTCAGGTGTCAACAGTGGGTTTCACTATTTTTGCTGCACACCTCATTACAATACAATCAGGGGCATTATTAACCACATATAAGAACTTTGGTTTTAGCTTACTGGCAACCATTAACACCTTTTTCACTTTGTCAAGTGCAAAAATGGTAGTTTTGTTTATTCCGTTTCCTACTTGTTTCCCTCTATCATGCTGTCTTACAAGATTTCCATTTATTTCTGTAAATAGGCACTAATTTAATTACATAAACAGAAGGTGGAGGGGGAGGAAGAAAAGGAGAGGGAAGATACTGATGACATCAGCTGCATTATAACTTTATGCAGAATAAGTGGTGATGAGTGAAAATGTGTGCTGAACTGGTACTCCAACCTGGGCACTCCTGCTTAATAGGCAGTTCCATTAAACACTGCAACATCCATACACAGTGTTTATCGCAATTGCATTGACAATATTGACACACTCTCTGGCTTAAACACACTCCCACCTAGCACCACCCATCTGCAGTTCCTGCCCATGTCCTCCACACTTGATAATTTTAGATTCCCATTGGAAGTCGAACAGTATTGTGCATCCACACTGACGGATGTGGATTCATTGTCCATTGAGGTGAATCAGTTATATGAAAGTGTGGTGCTTGTTCTCTAGGACATGTCCAAAAGAACAGCACCACACAATCATATAACTGATTTGCCTTGATAGACAATAAATCCACAACCTTCAGGCCTGCTTTAAAATTTATGCTATTAAGATTTTTATTAATTTTTGAAGTTTATCTGCACTGGAAGGAAACAATATAATGTCATGTAGAAAAGGAAGGTGGTTTACATGTATTACTTCTTCATTTAAGAAGTTTAAGGACTTGAAAATCTATTCCAGAAAGGTAGAGAATAGAATTGGTGACATGGAATCACCTTCCTTAACTCCTCTTTCAGTTTTGAATTCATCACTGTGCTGATAAAATGTAATTATTCCATCAAAGAATTTTGTTCGTGACTTGCAAATGGTTTATTTTTCTTTGTACACTTTAAAAGGCAGCTTGTTGCTTTGATTAAATTCCATTTTTCCATGTGAATCATGATAATTTCAGTAAATATTCTTAATAATTTAGGAGTAAAGGAGATATACTGAGTAGCAGAAGAATTGAATCATCGAGAGGCAAACATAATGAGAATGAGACCTTTGGTTAACTTTCTGATGGGCTAAAGTACACACACACACACACACACACACACACACACACACACACACACACACACACGCAAATGCCTACCTACCACCCGTGGCTGTTGCTTCCTTCTCAGCTAATAGCAACCCACCCGAATACCTCCTCATGCTTCCTGCCTCTTTCCCTGCCTACCCACCCCACTTGACACAACCCTCTCCCCAGTTCATCTGTCAAACTGCAACCCTGGCACTGTGAGTGCAGCTGGCTCGCTGTAGGTACTTGTGTGTGTGTGTGTGTGTGTGTGTGTGTGTGTGTGTGTGTGTGTGTGTGTGTGTGTGTGTGTGCTGTATCTAGCTCATCAAAAGGTTTCCTCTGAAAGCTTTCAAAGAGTTTCCATTCTCTCCTGTGTGTGCCTCTCAACAATCTCTGATTCCACTATTTAGTGAGTTGTCTCCTATATTTTTAAATTATTCACAGAACTTTCTTTACTAAATTTACTCTGAGCTTACAAAAATCATGGGATATCTCTTAATATTTTTCACAGTGCAGTGCAGCAACTTGATGTGGCATGGACACAATAAGTTGCTGGAAGTCCCCTGTAAAAATATTGATCCAGGCTCCCTCTATAGCCTTCCATAATTGTGAAAGCATTGCTGGTGCACAATTTTGTCTGCAGACTGAACTTCTGATTATCTCCCATAAATGTTTGATGGGATTCATGTTGGGTGATCTGGGTGGCCAAATTATTCTCTCAAATTTTCCAGAATGTTCTTCAAAACAATTGTAAACTATTGTGGTCCAGTGGCATGCTGCTTTACCACCAATAAATTTTTTTCCTTTGTTTGAGAACATGAAGTCCACAAATGGCTGCAAATGGTCTCCTAGTAGTTGAACATAACCATTTCTAGCCAATGATTATACCAGCTGGACCACAAGACCCAGCCCATTCCATGTAAACACAGCCCACACAGTTACGGAGCCACCACCAGCTTCCACAGAGCTTTGTTTACAATTTGGGTCCATGGCTTCACAGTGTGTGTGCCACATTCAAACCCTACCATCAGCTCTTACCAAATGAAATCAGGACTCATACAACCAGGCCTCAGTTTCCCAGTCATCTATGGTCCAACCAGTATGGTCACAAACACAGGAGAGGTGCTGTAGGAGATTTGTGCTGTTAAGAAAGGCACTTGTGTCGCTCATCTCCTACCATAGCTGAGTAATGGCAGATTTTGCCACGCTATGTAAATGGGTATGTTCTGTTCATCATACACTCATGGAAATTGAAATAAGAACACCGTGAATTCATTGTCCCAGGAAGGGGAAACTTTATTAACACATTCCTGGGGTCAGATACATCACATGATCACACTGACAGAACCACAGGCACATAGACACAGGCAACAGAGCATGCACAATGTCGGCACTAGTACAGTGTATATCCACCTTTCGCAGCAATGCAGGCTGCTATTCTCCCATGGAGACGATCGTACAGATGCTGGATGTAGTCCTGTGGAATGGCTTGCCATGCCATTTCCACCTGGCGCCTCAGTTGGACCAGCGTTCGTGCTGGACGTGCAGACCGCGTGAGACGACGCTTCATCCAGTCCCAAACATGCTCAATGGGGGACAGATCCGGAGATCTTGCTGGCCAGGGTAGTTGATTTACACCTTCTAGAGCACGTTGGGTGGCACAGGATACATGCGGACGTGCATTGTCCTGTTGGAACAGCAAGTTCCCTTGCCGGTCTAGGAATGGTAGAACGATGGGTTCGATGATGGTTTGGATGTACCGTGCACTATTCAGTGTCCCCTCGACGATCACCAGTGGTGTACGGCCAGTGTAGGAGATCGCTCCCCACACCATGATGCCGGGTGTTGGCCCTGTGTGCCTCAGTCGTATGCAGTCCTGATTGTGGCGCTCACCTGCACAGCGCCAAACACGCATACGACCATCATTGGTACCAAGGCAGAAGCGACTCTCATCGCTGAAGACGACACGTCTCCATTCGTCCCTCCATTCACGCCTGACGCGACACCACTGGAGGCGGGCTGCACGATGTTGGGGCGTGAGCGGAAGACGGCCTAACGGTGTGCGGGACCGTAGCCCAGCTTCATGGAGACGGTTGCGAATGGTCCTCGCCGATACCCCAGGAGCAACAGTGTCCCTAATTTGCTGGGAAGTGGCGGTGCGGTCCCCTACGGCACTGCATAGGATCCTACGGTCTTGGCGTGCATCCGTGCGTCGCTGCGGTCCGGTCCCAGGTCGACGGGCACGTGCACCTTCCGCCGACCACTGGTGACAACATCGATGTACTGTGGAGACCTCACGCCCCACGTGTTGAGCAATTCGGCGGTACGTCCACCCGGCCTCCCGCATGCCCACTATACGCCCTCGCTCAAAGTCCGTCAACTGCACATATGGTTCACGTCCACACTGTCGCGGCATGCTACCAGTGTTAAAGACTGCAATGGAGCTCCGTATGCCACGGCAAACTGGCTGACACTGACGGCGGCGGTGCACAAATGCTGTGCAGCTAGCGCCATTCGACGGCCAACACCGCGGTTCCTGGTGTGTCCGCTGTGCCGTGCGTGTGATCATTGCTTGTACAGCCCTCTCGCAGTGTCCGGAGCAAGTATGGTGGGTCTGACACACCGGTGTCAATGTGTTCTTTTTTCCATTTCCAGAAGTGTATATCCCACATTGATTTCTGTAGTTTTTGTGTTGCTTGTCTGATAGCACTGACAACTCTGTAAAAATGCTGCTGCTCTTGGTCATTAAGTAAAGGCCATCAGCCACTGTGTTATCCGTGGTGAGAAGTAATTTCTGAAATGTGGTATTCCTGGCACACACTTGATGCTACGGACCTCAAAATATTGAATTTCCTAATGAATTCTGAAATGGAATGTCCCAGGTATTTATTGCCAGCTACCATTATGTGTTCAGAGTCTATTAATTCGCATGGTGCAGCCACAATCATGTCGGAAACCTTTTCACATGAATCACATGAATTCAAATGACATCTCTTCCAATCCACTGACCTTTTATACCACGTGTATGTAATACTACCACCTTCTGTATAAGTGCATATTGCTATCCCATGACTTTTGTGACCTCAATGTTTATCACTCTGTGAATCTTTTGAACATTACTGACAGGAGGCTGATAAGTCTATAGCTTTCTTTTTATGTTAGTCTGTCTCATTTCTTGTGAGGTTCAATATTAAACACTGCTCCAGATTCTGTTAATTACCTTAATCCATAATCATTCCATCAACAATTTAAGTTTCCTTTGCATGCACATTACAATGCTGGGCCATCAGGTGTCACCATGTGAACCATTCAATGAAACATCATCAATATGGGCTTTTGGAGCTGAAGGTCCACTCATGTACCTTTGAAGATTTGCACAACACAAAGCTTTACACCTTGCCTGGACCTGTCAACACCAACATTGAACTGGTTGGACGAGTCTTGTTTCAAATTGTAATGAATGGATGGATGTGTACAGGTATGGAGATAACCTCATGAATCCATGGACCCTGCATATCAGCTGGGGACTTTTCAAGCTGATGAAGGCTATGTAATGGTGTGGGGCACGTGCAGTTGGGGTGATATGGGTTTCCTGATACATCTGGATGTGACTCTGACAGGTGACACATACGTTAGAATCCTCTCTGATCACCTGCATCCATTCAAGTCAATTGTGCATTCGGATGGACCTGGGCAATTCCAGCATGACAATGTGACACACCACATGTAGAGAATTGCTACAGAGTCGCTCCAGGAACACTCTTCTGAGTTTAAACACTTCTGCTGGCCACCAAACTTCCTAGACATGAACATTATTGAGCATATCTGATTCGCCTTGCAACGTGCTGGTCACAAGAGATCTCCTTCCTCTCACACTCTTATGGGATTATGGACAGCCCTGCAGGATTCATTGCATCAATTCCCTGCAGCACTTCTTCAGACATTAGCCAAGTCCATGCCGCATAATGTTGCAGCACTTCTGTGTACTCGTGGGGGCCCTACATGATATTAGACAGGTGTACCACTTTCCTTGGCTCTTCAGTGTATTTTCATATCATTTCAATTCATTGATTTCATCCCCAGTGTTCCATTCATTTCATCTCAGTGCATTTTATTTATTTCTAATACTGATTATTATTTTACATCTATTCTCAGAATTCTCCACCATTTTTATGTTGTGAAGTCTCTTTGAAACAAATAACACCTTCCTATCCAACATTTTGTAAGTCAGATGAAACTGGAGGTTGCTGAATCCCATGATTGTGTATAGTGGAATTGAGGTGCTTTAAAATCAGAGCAGAATTTCTGATTCCTTTAGTCATCAAATTGCTTTAATGAGTTACTTCAATGGAATGTGCAACTGAAGTAGATGAGACTTCTCTTCAAATATTTGTTTATTAATGACATAAAACTGACTGTCAAATTTCTTATTGATGTGTGTTACTGTGTTCTTATTCACATGTTCCTATGATTTTCAGTTCAGTAAATGTCAGTTTTATTTTGCTCTTCTGCAGAGCCTTGTAATTAGACAATTCAGTCAAAATAGCCTAGTAACAAAAAGGGTTTAACAGCTACATCATAGATTCCCTCCCTCTATCCTGTTAGTATCTGATCAATAATTATTTCTGAATGCTTTGTTACTCTTGAAACATAGGTAATTGATGGTGATATGCCATAAACATGCACAGTGATCTAATTTGACATTAGTGAAGATCTTCACAAATAAAGATATTTAATTTAGGCACAGATATATTGTTCATGGTATAACGTCTCTGTACCTTTCCAGTTTACATCCAAGACATGAACTCCTGGCTCAGAAAACCAATAACAACATCCCAACTTACCAAATCTGATACATTTATCTAAAACTGTTTATGCTGTTTGGCATTATTTACAGCTATTTTAGCACACAAATAAACTAATTGAAAAGAGACTGCTATAATGTGATAAGTTTTGGTACTTATCTGCATTAATGACAACTCAAAATTCTCCTGTAGGCCCAGTCATGTTAATTTTTGGTCATTATTCATGAAATTAAGACACTGTTTGCCAAAACTCCATTTATTATTTCTTCATATGATAACATTTTCAGAAAGCACCTAACAAAATACTTAATTTTCACTATACAACATAGGACTAAATATTTCTTCCTCACCATAGTAGCTTGTAACAAAAGAGGTCAGCGAGAGTACACAGTGTTTAAAACAAGTGACATTCATGTTGTACATTTGAAATTTCAATAAAAATTGCAACAGGTGTGATGAAGGAAACGTATGTTTGACACTTATGAGACAGTTGAGGTAGAATTGGTGTGCCTTCTGGACTTGAATAGCCTCCTCCCTTTTGGACATGGAAGTTCAATGAAAACAATCCTCTAGAACTACAGACAATTTTCAAAACAAAAATAATTTATAGTGAATGTATACTCAATAAAGAACCAAAGAAACTGGTATACCAGCCTAATATTGTGTAGGGCCACCACAAGCACACGGAAGTGTCGCAACACAATGTCGCATGGACTCAACTAATGTCTGAAGTAGTGCTGGAGGGAACTGACACAATGAAAACTGCAGGGCTGTCCATAAATCCAGAAGAGTATGAGGGGGTGGAGATTTCTTCTGAACAGTAAGTTGCAAGGAATCTCTGAAATGCTTGATAATGTTCATGTCTGAGGAGTTTGGTGGCCAGTGGAAGTGTTCAGAGTTAGAAGAATGTTCCTGGAGCCACTCTGTAGCAATTCTGAATGTGGGGGGCATTGCATTGTTCTGCTGGAATTGCGCAAGTCTGTTGAAATGCACAAGGGACACAAATGGATGCAGGTGATCAGAGAGGAAGCTTACATATGTGTCACCTATCACAGTTGTATCTATATCTATCAAGGGTCCCATAATGCTCCAACTGCACATGCTCCACACCAGTACACAGCCTCCACCAGCTTGAACAGGCCTCTGCTGACATGCAGGGTCCATGGATCCATGAGGTTGTCTCCATATCCATACATGTCCATCCACTCAATACAATTTGAAATGAGACTTGTCCGACCAGACAACATGTTTCCAATCATCAACAGTCCAATGTCAGTGTAGATGAGCCCAGGCAAGGTGTAAATCTTTGTGTCATGCAGTCATTAAGAGTACACGAGTGAGCCTTTGGCTCTGAATGCCCATTTGGCAATGTTTTGTTGAATAGTTCACATGCTGACACTTGTTGATGGCCAAGAATTGAAATGTGCAGGAAACTGTTGAAGGGTTGCAATTCAGTCATGTTGAACAATTCTCTTCAGTCATCATTGGTCCCGTTCTTGCAGGATCTCTCTCTCGCCACAGTGATGTCAGAGATTTGATGTTTTACTGGATTTTTTGATATTCACAGTATATTTGTGAAATAGTCACATGGGAAAAGTCCCATTTCATTACTACATTGGAGATGCTGCGTCCCATAACTCGTGCACCGACTATAACACCAAGTTCAAACTCACTTATATCTTGATAACCTGCCATTGCAGCAGCAGTAACTGACCTATCAAGTGTGTCAGACACATGTTGTTGTATATAGGTATTGCCGACCACAGTGCCTTATTCTACCTGTTTGAATACGTGTGCCTATACCAGTTTCTTTGGTACTTCAGTGTATATTTGTGAGTAGCATTTTAAATGTAGCCAAAAATGCAGTTTTGCTTTCTGAAATTAAGTTTTGATTGAAGATGGAACCTTCCAGAATCTCTAACTTTGTTTTCATTCTTACTTTCAAGTAGATTTCTTTATATATATTAATTTTATTGAAGTTTCCTGCTGAACTGTAATCAACAAAGTGAATACGAGGTAAATCATAATAAATTCTCTCTAGTTATCTTTCAAATAAGGTATTGTTTGTTTTGAATGATTTCAAATTTTTCAGACTGTATTTCTTACAAAGTCTAAAAGAAAACCAAAGCTACTAGACACAGGTAGAATCTATTTATTCCTGTTTTTTTTTTTTTTTTTTTTTTTTATTCAAAGAATGACAAATAGGATGACACCTTTCATTACGAAATATTATGTATACATTTGTTGAAAAAACCACTACTGAAAAGTTTACCTCCTGAAACGTTTACTCTTGAATTAAAAGTAGTGTGGTTTCTGCAGTAGTCTAGATTCCAATGATTCTTCAGTATCAATGTATCATGAATTACAAGTCTGAGACTATATAAAATATTAGGAAATGAGTATGATATTGGTCTCTTCATTTTGTCAATTTGGCCTATTTCCTGGTACCTCACAATAATCTGGATTAGTTTCAAAAGATGATTTCAGCAGCAAGAGACTTGTATATACACAACATAAACAATGCTCTGAGAGTATATTGCTGTTTCATGTCTAGTGCTGGTAGCTCAAAATATTTTTTCTTTATTCAATGAATTAAATGATTCCTAACTTTAAATATGTACCTTTCTTTCAGCAAACGTATGAGACTCACATTTAAAGGATGTTCTGCTGTATTAGCATGCTAGTTCATATTAATTTAAAGCTATATATTCAGTCAGTTCCTTTGCACCAGTATTCACTGAGTCAGATGCACCAATTGTCTGTATATCCAAATTCAGCTTATGGTTACTGGCTCTCTATTTGTTATACTCTAATATGTTTGAACTAATGCTTTACGTCTTGGTAACTTCCTTATCTTTGGATCTTTTACTAAAAAATCCTTCTGGTTATAATGGAGCTGTGTTTTTCACCTGGTTACTACACTACAGATTGTTACTTCCAGTACAGCATTCTCCTCCTCTTTTTCTGGTATTACTGTTGTCACTGCTGATTATGAGGATGTTTATATTACTACTAACATTGAGGATGTTGATACTGCTTCTCCTGCAGAAACTAGTGACTCATCCACTAGTGATGGGGATACTGCTGCTCGTGATAACTACACTGCTGCCCATTAAAACTGCCACACCAGACAGGATAGTAAACAACCAAATTTTATTTGTTATACATTTAAATATAGGAAAAAGATTACATGATTAAATCTGTTATTGACTCAGAGACATACAGAGTGTGAGATTTAGTACAATAAGTCACCTCTGACATCAACAATGGCCCTGACCCAGTTGAACATCAAATCTGACTGAGCTCTATTGATAAATGTTTTTATGTCATTCCTTGCTGCTTCAGCTCCATGGTAGAGTTCATCAATCATAGTGTCTGGTGAGTGGTCATAAGTCAGTCTGTCAACAACCTGTGACCAGGTGTTTTCACTGGGTAAATTATGTGGAGAATGTACTGGGCAGAAAAAAGTTGCACACACTTTGTATCGAAATACGTCAGTATGGCACAAGCTACATGCAGTTTGCATTATCATGTTGGAAGACAATGCCACAGAAACCTTGAAGATAGGACACAGCCACTGCTCTTAACACCAAAAACGCAATTGCTATGGAAACCAGAGGTGACTGACTCACGTACTTGACACCACCCATAGCACTACTCAAGATGCTGCAGCTGTACAGTGATAATGAATGTTTTCTGCCAGCATTTGTTCACCCCTGAGCTTCTGCACACAGAAAAAGGCACTGTAATGCTGTATGTACAACTGAGAGTCATTTTAAATGATGACATTCTACTGTTCCTTTATCCAGTGTTGTCATGTCTCTGCACTGCTGTATATAGGGAAGCCACAACAGTGGACACAGTGCTGCAGTTGTACAGCACTTCAAATGTTGTACCACTCTACATGTGGATACTTGTAAAGCTACAAAGAAGTCCATTTTCTGACTCAAATATCTGATGTGGATGTTTTCATCTTACATGGCAGAGCAAACAATATCTCTCCTTTTAGACACTTGTCACATGTGGCCATTAAGATCCTACATTGTGTTGAGTATGGCCTTCTGAACCCATGGATCCCACATTTGCATGAAAATCATAGGGTCCGAATCAACAGTTGCTGGTAGATGTCACTCCTCCATATACTAGCCATAACATGATCTTCTTACAGACAAACAATTTGCAAATTTAATTTCTGAATGAGAAACCTACTGCATAATCTTTCACTTTGTATTTTACCTACTTTTGCAGGTGCACTGAAATGTAATCATTTGCATATCCAAACATCTTATACATTTTGTCCCAATTTGACATGTGTTCTGTGACACCTGCACAGTGTTGCAATATTAATGGTTAACAATATACTTTCATTAATGTTGTTTCTAACTAATCTACTAGGAAAGATTTTGGTTCAAATACCAGCAGCTGACTATTTTCATAGTTTTGAGGTTCTCCTGGCAATAACCAAATTTAGCTGAACACTTCATTGTTAACGAACTATTTTGCACGCAAGCATTTTGTTTTATAAAGCCTGTAGATTACAATTCTTGCTGATATTGCAAGTTCCTGTAACTACTCTCTCATAGCTATGGAAACAAATTACAATACCATTCTTATTAAAGGCTGGAATTTCTTTACTTTTAATTTTGTTACCATGACTACAAATTATGCATAATTTTTCTCATGTGTAAATATTGTTTGTGTTCCCAGAATGAATTTTCCACTCTGCAGTGGTGTGTGCATTTTTGTGAAACTTCCTGACAGATTAAAACTCTTTGCTGGACCGGTCATCAAACCTAAACCCTTACCCATGAAGGCCAAGGGGAAAGGTGGTGTACCACTTTTACAGGACGTGCCAAGTGGATGTCAGGATTCATGGCAAAATCATGACCAGGTAAATGACATCCCATAAATTATGGGCAAGAATCTGGTGTAGTGGGTCATTGGGTGTACAGTTACATCAACCCAAAGGAAAGTCCACAGCTGAAGAATAAGACCTATGGCTCTTGTGGGATGGGATGGCGAGATTTCTACAGAATCAAGACTGATATCAGCACCAGCAACAGCTAGCCACACAATAACCTGTAAAGGATGGTGGTGTTGGCAAAAGCAAAACATAATGAGGACATATGGAATCTGCCAGTGTCACTTGTCCACTTTAGCCAACCAATTGCTCAAAAATGTGCACATATGTAACTCATTGAAAACCAGTATGCCTAAAATATGAGATATAAAAAAATTTATTCTCCTGATGTTACATTTATTGGCTTCTTCAACTCATAATCAAACTGTCACCTCTCACTCTAATCTAGAACTTAGTACTTTTTACAGAACAGTAGGTCACCACAACCAGATTTTGTACTCATATCTGTTGGCCTTGCTAAGTCATGACTAAATCATCATCTTCTGAACTAACCTAGACCTCCAACTAAGCTACAGATCTGTCTGTCACAACAACATACATTCAAACATTCAAAGAACAATATTCCTGCATGCTGTACTTTTTATGTAATTTTGTAGTGGTTGCATTAGCTGGTTGGGAATACTTGAGCCATTAGTCTGATTCCCTGTCTTGCAATTATTTACAAATTAACAGTTCTGATTTATGGAAGGTTCTAATACTTACTTGTTTATCAAATACAGCAACTTACCAGAACATACTAAAACATTTGATCGACTACCCTGTTTTGAAGCCAGAAGGAAGTATGAGTGAATCCACATTCTGAACATGGAAACTAGTTTTGAAACCACTTTATCTAATCTATCAGATGATACAGTACCATTCGTCTTAGCTGTATAATAAACTCATACTACTCATCCCATGGAGAAACAACCAACCATCTCAGCTAAGAAACCTATGGTACTAGCAGATACCTCCATATTGATGTGGCCAGAGAAATCCTGACTTCCTATGCCATAACCAGAGGGGGGCAAATAACCAAAGTGTCCTCCCAAATCAAAACAGATCAGCAGCCTAATATCAGCCAGTGGCTGAAAAAGCCCCAGGCATCAGGTTACAGAACAGCATTGTTGCCATGAATTTAAAACTGAAAAAATCCAAGAACCAAAATCTCATAGGGATAAAAAGAAAGAAAAAAGAAATGGAAAAAGTAACATAAACCAAAATTTGATCTGACAGAAGTAACTAATCCACTCCCTTCCTCTCCGTATGGAGATGAACCTATGAACACTATCTGTTTCATAGTATCCGGATGCCTAGTAGTGAACATTAAGATGGGGTGTGCCAGCCAGTTTGGTTTTCTGGTGCCTTGACTTCTTCTGGGGCCACTGTCAGTGAGATGTCCAAATGTCTGCAGAGGAACGGCAGCCCTTCCTTCATCAAGAGCTGAAACCAGAGAAGGTAGTAATGTTGGACACAGTGGTCTTCGGCAAAGTCAACATTGCAACTCATGCCAAAGCTGTTTCATTGGGTTCATGTCAAGATTCATGGTAGGCCATTCATTTCAGAAGCATTATTGTCCACAAACAATTGCCTCACGTATGTTGCTTTACGACAGGGTGCATTGACTTTGCTGATACGAGCTATCACCATCTCGAAACTGGTGCTCTTGTGTAGACAATAAACAATGCTTTATAATGTATTCATATCCTTCCACATTTAGCGTTTTCTTAAGTTCAATAAGGGGACTACACCCTAACCATGAAACACACTCCCATACTGTAACACAACTTCCTCTGTACTCACTGTTGGCACTAAGCATGAGGCAGTAAACATTCTCTGAGAATCTTCCAAACCCAAACTCTTCCATTAGATTGCCAAATGACATAATGTAATTCATCACTCCAAATAACTTATTTATAGTCATCCACATTTCAGTGTTGTCAAGTTTTACATTACATTAATTATCGCTTATCATTGACTACAGAAATGTGAGGTGTATGAGGAGTTTCTCAACCATTTTAATCCATTATTTGTAAGTCACTACACATGGCCATTGTGCTAGTTGGTCTACCTTTAACACTTTGGCATTCAAGAGTGATTCCTTTCAGTAGGTTTATGCAATTTTTTATGGTTGCCTTCCACAATGTTTGATGGTTCCTGTGTGTCAGTACATGACATCTGACTAGTCTTAGTTTAGCTTTGGTTGTTCTTTTGCTTTTCTACTTCACAATCATATCACCAACAGTTGGCTTATTTAGCTTAAGAAGTGCTGAAATGTCCCAGATGGATTTATTACTCAGGTGACTAGTCCATGTTCAAAGTCACTGAGCTCTCATGATCAACCCATTCTGCTGTTTCTGCTTCTCTACTAACCCCACAATAATTCCAGCCTCTTTATATACAGTTGGGTCCACCTCTTATGACATGTGATGGTCAGTTCCACATTTACGAAGGAGTATCCAGTTACTTTCAACCAAATAGCATATTGTCTCACAGGAGATGCCGGAATAACCAGCAAATTAATAATACCCTCTCACACTTTTGCTGCCTTTGAAAGCCCATTTTTCAAAAGTACTTCAATAGAACTATAATCATTATTATCACAATCTAGGAGAGCTCTGTCCACTGAAGGTCATTTACCCCACTGTGTGTGTTCAGTATAAGTGTTGAAGTTGTCCAGATGTGCAAGAAGTTACTATGGCTTTCGCAAAAACTGAGGAAGTAGCAAGAGAGCATCTGAATAAATGCTGCTTCACACCACACTAGAAGCAGTAGCCATCTATGTCCAACTGTTTGTCAGAATAACACTGACCTCCTCCTGACAGAGAATCACTTACCAAGAGACAGCAGATCTTATGGAACAACTATCCTCATCTTTTAGATTATGTATTGGGTGATTGTAACCCTCAAAGTCTCTTGTGAGCAGCATCACTAAGATGAACAAGAGGTCAACCATTACAAAGACAGCTCTCTGAATTTGATCTCTGCTTGCTAAACACAGGAGCTATAATATATTTTAGTGCAGCAGAATGGGTTGATCATGAAAGCTCAGTGGCTTTAAACATGGACTAGTTACCTGAGTAATAAATCCATCTGGGACATTTCAGCACTTCTAAAGCTGAATAAGCCAACTGTTGGTGATATGATTGTGAAGTGGAAAAGCAAAAGAACAAATGCAGCTAAACCAAGACCAGTCAGACCTAATGTACTGACAGACAGGAATTGTCAAGCGTTGTGAAGGGCTCCTGTAACTGAATGGAACATTCGTGGGAGGTCTGTGATAGCAACTACTTCCCTATTGTACTATTCCTCTCGAGTTGAGAAATAAAAAATTTGTACTATGCTGGACTCATAGGTAAGCTGAATGGTAAGCTAACACCTCCAAAGAGCACTTCAGTGTGCACCAGGAGAACATAATTGATGGGTTAGTACAATATGCTACTGCTGTAATCATACACACTGCAGACACCACAATCCCCTTCTTTTTGGCTCCTCTCCAGTGGAAATGTGTAACATGGTGGCTTCAAGAGATGAGAGAAATGATTAGAAAATGTATAGGAGCACTCAAATGTCATAAACACCACTCATTAATGAATGACTTAATTTTGTTCAAATGTTTCTAAAGAAAAGTACTATTTTTAATAAAGAAAGGAATATTAGGAACAATATGTGTTTTCTGTGAAGATACTCACCCCATCCTCTCAAGTACTGGCTCATTTACACTGTATTTGTGCCCACTGTATGCCTGCGAGAAACTCTGGTATCTCTGCCAGTGCAGACACTGACACTGACCCCCAGAATTTTCTGAACTTCAACATCACACTTTTGCAGCAATGTATGGTTCCAACAATCGCTCCCTTCTCTTGCACATTTCTGATGTGTGGTAGAATGCGACTCTTCATCGTTCTGCTCTTAACACCTATAAACTTATGATTTCCATTTTAGTGAAAGGAATGCTCAACAGCACTTTAGCTTTATGTTCTCATACTCCCTCAAGAGCTGGCCATGGTAGCAGTGCGGTTCTAGGTGCTGCAGTCTGGAACCGAGCGACCGCTACGCTCGCAGGTTCGAATCCTGCCTCGGGCATGGATGTGTGTGATGTCCTTAGGTTAGTTAGGTTTAAGTAGTTCTAAGTTCTAGGGGACTGATGGCCTCAGATGATAAGTCCCATAGTGGTCAGAGCCATTTGAACCATTTTTGAACTCCCTCGAGACCCAACAAAATAAAACATCAAATGCTAGGACACCTCATCAGTGATTGTGTTGGCTATACATATACACTCCTGGAAATTGAAATAAGAACACTGTGAATTCATTGTCCCAGGAAGGGGAAACTTTATTGACACATTCCTGGGGTCAGATACATCACATGATCACACTGACAGAACCACAGGCACATAGACACAGGCAACAGAGCATGCACAATGTCGGCACTAGTACAGTGTATATCCACGTTTTGCAGCAATGCAGGCTGCTATTCTCCCATGGAGACGATCGTAGAGATGCTGGATGTAGTCCTGTGGAACGGCTTGCCATGCCATTTCCACCTGGCGCCTCAGTTGGACCAGCGTTCGTGCTGGACGTGCAGACCGCGTGAGACCGACGCTTCATCCAGTCCCAAACATGCTCAATGGGGGACAGATCCGGAGATCTTGCTGGCCAGGATAGTTGACTTACACCTTCTAGAGCACGTTGGGTGGCACGGGATACATGCGGACGTGCATTGTCCTGTTGGAACAGCAAGTTCCCTTGCCGGTCTAGGAATGGTAGAACGATGGGTTTGATGACGGTTTGGATGTACCGTGCACTATTCAGTGTCCCCTCGACGATCACCAGTGATGTACGGCCAGTGTAGGAGATCGCTCCCCACACCATGATGCCGGGTGTTGGCCCTGTGTGCCTCGGTCGTATGCAGTCCTGATTGTGGCGCTCACCTGCATGGCGCCAAACACTCATACGACCATCATTGGCTCCAAGGCAGAAGCGACTCTCATCGCTGAAGACGACACGTCTCCATTCGTCCCTCCATTCACGCCTGACGCGACACCACTGGAGGCGGGCTGCACGATGTTGGGGCGTGAGCGGAAGACGGCCTAACGGTGTGCGGGACCGTAGCCCAGCTTCATGGAGACGGTTGCGAATGGTCCTCGCCGATACCCCAGGAGCAACAGTGTCCCTAATTTGCTGGGAAGTGGCGGTGCGGTCCCCTACGGCACTGCGTAGGATCCTACGTTCTTGGCGTGCATCCGTGCGTCGCTGCGGTCCGGTCCCAGGTCGACGGGCACGTGCACCTTCCGCCGACCACTGGCGACAACATCGATGTACTGTGGAGACCTCACGCCCCACGTGTTGAGCAATTCAGCGGTACGTCCACCCGGCCTCCCGCATGCCCACTATACGCCCTCACTCAAAGTCCGTCAATTGCACATACGGTTCACGTCCATGCTGTCGCGGCATGCTACCAGTGTTAAAGACTGCGATGGAGCTCCGTATGCCATGGCAAACTGGCTGACACTGACGGCGGCGGTGCACAAATGCTGCGCAGCTAGCGCCATTCGACGGCCAACACCGCGGTTCCTGGTGTGTCCGCTGTGCCGTGCGTGTGATCATTGCTTGTACAGCCCTCTCGCAGTGTCCGGAGCAAGTATGGTGGGTCTGACACACCGGTGTCAATGTGTTCTTTTTTCCATTTCCAGGAGTGTATGTACACTGGTGGACATGAGCATCACTCTCCAGTGTGTGTGTGTGTGTGTGTGTGTGTGTGTGTGTGTGTGTGTGTTGGCTATACATATATGTACACTGGTGGACATGAGCATCACTCTCCAGTGTGTGTGTGTGTGTGTGTGTGTGTGTGTGTGTGTGTGTGTGTGTGCGTGTGTGTGCGCGCGCATGTGCACTGTATTCACTGCAGTACCAACAGCCATATCCAAAGCTATACAGCACATCAGAAACCAGACTTTCTCATATGGAGTGATTCCTTGAGTGGACTACAGACAATAGAACAATACTACTCACAAAACATACTGGTCTCTAATATCCATGGTGTATCACACAACCTACCCAGAGCTATAGAACCTCCATAGCTTTCCTTTTACTGACCAGCACCTGAGCATGCCAGACAATGAACTCACTGACAGGGTGGCAAAGGAGGCAAACATAATCGCTACATTTAAAATGGAAACTCCAGACACTGACCTAAGGACACAGCTGGGACATTTTATCATGAATGCCTGGGAAAGGAGTGGTAAACTACCTTGCTCCCCAACAAATTGTGACAAATTAAAAAGGGACTATTAAGGAGAATCAAGCTTCACTCTGAGCCTCTTGAAAACAGTTCATCTATATATTTTACTTACGTATCAGCCATACTAGACTTGCACATGAAATCGTCTTCTGACAAGAGGACCCTCACATTGTATGTGTGGAGCACCCCTAACAATGTCTCATATCCTCATAGAGTGCATCACTCTGGATTATCTGCAATGTGAGCTTAAGCTAAATATATCATTATCTCATTTTTAGCTAGCTATAACAAAACTGTCAACAGTGTTTTACGTTTCTGAAGAGAAAGTGTACAATACAACAAAATTTAGTGTGAACTCATCTGCAATATTAGAGGGGGCAGGTGTAGATGGAATGACTTTCACTGCAGTTCTGGCCCTGGGAGACCTCCAGCTATGCTCAACCATCAGACCAATGCATATGATGATTTTTACCCCCTTTTTTGCTGGCCAGGATCCAATGAAATGAGTAATTGGATTCAGTTGTCTTGCTGTACACAACAGATGTGATGACAAGATGTGCCTTGCCAAGATCTACTTTTACTTGGATGGTACAATAATTGACAGAACAATAATGAAAAGCTCAAGGGCTGTGACAGTCATGGGCAGAAATTGACAAACATTTGGTGTCAACCAGCAGCAGGTCCTTGTAGCCAAAGAAATTTGAAGAACAGAGCCTCATGTCAGAGGGAGATGACACTTTTGTATATATTAAGTGTTTTGGCACTATCTCATGCAGTGAACTTGGATATGATGAAACCCAACAAAGTGTCAAACCTAATGAATGGAGTGAGACAGCATGTCTATCAAGTTATTCTTTTGAAGGATGGAACCACAGTAGAAGACTCCATCGCCAACTCAAGAAGATATTAACTGATCTCTACAAGGGAGATCAACAATGAGAAATGCAGTCAGAAACTCTGGGCACATGTGGCTATAATCAGACAGCACCTGATATTCTTGAGGACACAGATACATTTGACTCCTTCACCGGTTCGATCCATAAGCAGAAAAAGAGACATTTGGAAAATGGAAGACAATAAACTAGTATGTTTCCATTATAGACACCCTGGGTATGTTGTATGCTAGTCTAAAGAAAGGAAGATGGCAGCAGGCAGCCTGAAGAACAAAGCCTATCAATAGAACCAACATGCTGTAGGCACTCTACATTGCTATGCAGAGGTTCCAGTCACTTGCCAATATTGAAATAAGTAAAATTAATGAGCAACAGTCAATGGAGGTGAAACCACAACAAATGAAAATTCAAGAATTACAGTCACTAAGATGTCAGGAAATGACATTGACATCATCCTTGATGACCAGTCTGTCCAAGCATCATTTTCTGTTGTATCAATTCTTATCATCAACAGCTGGAGAATATTATGATCTGACACTGAGAGGCCATTGTGCTGAATATTGCAAATATAAAATGCATTCAGATAAAGGAAACTGTGTTATAAAAACAAGTATCAGTTACATAAAAGAGCTGTTCAAATTTATTGTTTTATCAATGCAGCCATAATGTTATCCTTACATGGAACTTTTCATAGGGATCACAAGCAGTCATAGGCCGTGGAAAATTTTTGATCCAAATTGGCACAGCTACTTCAGCAAATTCACATGATGATGAAACTTCCTGACAGATTAAAACTGTGTGCCAGACAAAGACTCGAACTCTGGACCTTTGCCTTTCGCAGGCAAGTGCTCTGACACCATGTTCAATCACATTCCAGACATGTTCAGTGGCGTTCAGAACTGGTGAGTTCAGGACCAACACATCAATTGGAACTCCCCACTGTTTTCCTTGAACCACTCCATCATGCTGCTGGCCTTGTGGAATGGTGCATTATCTTGTTGAAAAATGCCACTGCTGTTGGGAAACATGATTGTCAAGAAGGGGTGTATGTGATCCGCAACCAGTGTATGATACTCCTTGTCCATCACAGTGCTTTGCACAAGCTCCACTGGACCCTTGGATGCCCATGTGACTGTTTTCCAGAGCATAATGGAGCTGCTGCCAGCTTCTCTCCATCCTGCAGTACTCGTGTCAAGGAGCTGTTCCCCTGGAAGACAATAGACTTGTTCCTTCCACTGGCATGATGAAGAAGGCATCATGATTTATCAGATCATGCAATGTTCTGCCACTGGACCAAAGTCCAGGATTGATGGTCACATGCCCATTTCAGTAGTAGTTGCTGATGTCATGGTTTAACATTGCCACATGTGTTTGTTGTAGGCTGTGGAGGCCCATCATTAGGAGTGTTTAGTGCACTGTGTTTTCAGACGCATTTGTACTTTGCACAGCATTAAATTCTGAAGTTAGTTCTGCCACAGTTTGCTGCCTGTCCTGTTTTACCAGTCTGCCCAGCCTACAGCAGCCAACATCTGTAATGAGGGGTGGCCCCCAAAACCCATGACTTCTGAATGTGATTTCACCTTGGTTTCACCACTTCTTGAAGACACTTATGGAAACACTTCTTGAATACCTGACAAGTCATGCAGTTCCCATAAGCTCATGCCAAGCCTCCAAGCCATCGCAATCTGCCCTCGGTCAAGCTCAAATAGGTCATGCGCCTTTCCTATTCTACAAACAGAATGCACACTCACTGATACTACGTGCACCATATGTGTGTCTGACTAGCAGTCATTCCTCGCCAGGTGATGCTACTATCATCTGGACAGGCTTATATCAATAGTGGGTCAGTGGACATAATGTTCTGGCTGGTAAGTGCATTGTACCCATCTTTAAAATAGATATCCTGACATAAAATTAACAAAATCTAATTCTAAAATAATTGTAAGTTTAGCAGTGACATTCATTTTTTCCCTGAAATTCATCAATCTTGTTAAAAGACTTTTTTATTAGGTACACTTTGAGAATTTGGGTAATTTTTTATGAAGACATTTAGTATTTGATGGGACTGCATTAAACAGCTTAATGCTGAAGTAATAAACTTATACTGAACCAGATTAAGACTTTTTAGTTCAATATGCAAACTGTTTTGGTTCTTGTGTTATATTTGTGACATTTAGTGTTGTCTTTGTACAGAGAAAAGTTATTACAGACAATAATCAGCAAGGAAGAAATGTATTGTGATGCAGTGGTATGGATCCCCATCCTTTGAATCAGATACCTGCAAGAATGCCTATGGTGGACACCACTCATTATTCTAATGGCTTCTTTTGCACAGTGAATTTATTTATTTTCGAGAGGTTGGTTCCTCCAGAATGTAAAGCATATGACATTAATGAATGAAAGAAGTCAAAGTAGGAATTATTGGTATCTGCTTCAACCACTAAAGTGATAACCTGCAGTGCAAAAGTGCTAATCTATGTCTTTTAAAAAGCTGAAGAATGTGGATTGACCAATTATATTTACTGTCTACATAAGCACCCAGGAATTTTTTATCGTCAACTTCCTGTGTCGGTTGACCTCTACACTTTAAATTAATTCCTTCAAGGATTTTTGTGGTGTGTTGGACTTCATGTTATGGGTTTTATCTGCATTAAGTGAGGTACCATTTGAAGAAAACCAGTTTAACATTTCAGTGAAAACTTTGTTCACAATTTGTTCAAGACTATTTTCTGACAGTTCATCAGTGAAGAGTGTGGTATCATCAGCAAAAAGGGTAAATTTACTCTTTGCATCAGAACCAAGTGGGAAGTCATTAATGAAAATAAGAAATAGCACTTGACCTAAATTAGAGTCTTGTGGCACACACTGCAACTTCATGTGCCCCACTCAAGTGAAGCATGTTCTCCAGATAGGCCATTCTACATTACAGTCTACTTTTGATTCTTTAGATATGACAGAAGCCACAAATTAACACCACCTACTAAAGCATAATACTCTGGCTTTTTCAAAAGGATTCCAAGAGATCACAAAACAATGCCTATTGGTGACATTTTTCTGTTGATGGCCAACAAAACTTGATTTTTAAAAAAGAATATTGCTTGTTCTGTAGAAAGATCAGACTGAAACCCAAACTGATTTTTTTGAGGATATTGTGGAAGTTTAGATGACTGAAAATCATTCTGTTCATGATTTTTTCAAGAATTTTTTAAAATATAATTAAAAGGAAGAAGGGTTGATAATTTGTGTCATTACTTTTGTCACCTTTTTTAAACAGTGGTACCACCACAACCAGTCTAGCAGAAATAATCCCCTCTTGCAAAGATGAACTGAATGTGTTACTTGACACTGGACTTATAATATTTCAATATTTTACTAGAAATATTGTCTACCCAGACAGGTTTTATTTTTAATTGACTTAATTACTCTTTCAATCTCATTTACTGAAACATGAGATAGAGATATCTGTGGTGTTCTGTTGTCAGTACCTGTCTGTAGAAGAGCCATCGCTTCATCCACAGAAACTTTACAGCCAGCCTTCTCTGATAATGTCAAAAATGTTTGTTTAATATTTCTACAACTGCTTTAGGTTTCTTTACAGCACTGTCACCTCATTCAATTCCTATGTGTTTTGTGCTCCCATTTTTCTGCCAGTTTCCCTCTTTATCACATTCCAAATGGTTTTTATTTTGTTTTGTGGTATCTCAATTTCAGATTTTATGTGCATGCTCTTAGATTTATGTATTACCTTTTTTGGGGTGTTACAGTAAAGTTTACAGTGCTCCTATATCTTTGGGTCATTGGAAGTACTGAGAGCACAATATATGATAATCTTTGTTTTGCAAGATATTTTTATTCCTGCAGTGAGCCATGTTTTCTTGCCAGACCCTACATATCAGCAATGATCATAGCCATTAAATGTGGACAAGGAGAGCTCTGAGTTACCATTTGTCATGAACAGCCATAATTCACCCCTATGTTATGTGTAAAGGGACTGCCAAATCCGTCTATCAATTCGATCTCAGATCCATCAATGGAAAATTAAACTATGCTAACAATAACAACAGCGTACTAGAGAAATCTACTACCCAGCTTGACTGAGAAAGGAAATTGACCATCCATCATCAATTTTTGGATGCATTCAAGTCTAGAATGGAGCTATGGACCTGATGGCTGGATGTGAAACATGGTACCAACAATGGGGACCATCATCCATTAGTTATTGCTCATACAGAATGTCACAAACAGAAGGATGCATAGAAAGTAGAGAAGATGCTCTGAGTCATTGGTCCTCACTGTCTTCCTTGTGAGAAAGAAAAATGGCACTTGGCCTTTCTGCACTGATTACCAATTGATGAACAGAATCACCAAAAAGGGTGTATACTGGGGTGACACTTCTTTGTGAAGTTTGGTTTTTACTACAAAAAAAATGAATTGTGTGAAATTTAGCCTCAATAGTGAAAGGGGGAAAGTGTCCTTGGCTCCTAATTTGAACAAAAACTACATAAATATCTTTTTTGCTGAAGAACATTATGCATAAGTATCTGATTAACCAATGACTTTATGACTTTTAACTTAATTATTAATACTGCTGTATCAATATAATTAATACAATCTATAAAGCTACTGCATACACCATCTGAGAGGAAAGTATGATGAGAAAATGATATTCTCTTCTAAACAAGTTTATTCTGTAATAGGGTCTCTTTTATAAACATATGGTGGTAGCCAGTTTGATTTAATTCCCTGTAGGTTGGTCTTCTGTCAGAGTATCTTGAACAAAATCAAGGATTTGATACACAATGACTTGATTAAAGTGTTCTTTGACCTTTCACTCCATAATTCCAGTTTTGAATTTAACAATGATCCATACTAAGCCATTTGAATTGTTTTTAAAGTTGGTATAGTCAGACTCATCATTTCATCTTTTCATCCAGAAAGCTCCTGAGAGTGATTTCGTATATCTGACAGTTACAAGTCAAACACAAGGGTTATTTTTTCAATGGTTTTCAGTTAAAACATACTGGTCTAAAAGAGCCTGAATTTAATGCTATTGTGTTATAAACCAATGTTTTAGCATAGAGGTAAAAAGCATTCAGCATGAGTATCATGAGATGTCTGTTGCCTGCTCTTTTCCATGTAGCTTAGGTAACCAAAATATATGTAAAACTATCAGCTCTGAATGTGTAATAGATCCTTCTGATATTATAATTTCAAATAGATTTGTGTGTAAATTTATAAATACTTAAATTACTGAACTACTGAATTCCATATTCACTTTGGACTTGTCTCTTCACAGGTACCTTCACTCACTGAGACACTC
This sequence comes from Schistocerca piceifrons, assembly GCF_021461385.2. Taxonomy (NCBI): domain Eukaryota; kingdom Metazoa; phylum Arthropoda; class Insecta; order Orthoptera; family Acrididae; genus Schistocerca; species Schistocerca piceifrons. The sequence continues at coordinate 197,172,378 of NC_060149.1, forward strand.
TCATTCTCAGATAACTGGTAATTAATTCCATTCATGTACTTTGGCCCTTATTTCAACCATTGGTGGATCATAAACATATTCTTTTCTACAATATATGTTGTTGTTGTTGTTGCTGCTGCTGCTGCGATCTTCAGTCTGACGCCAAGTTCTCTCATGCCAAAAATGTGCCCTCTTTCAAACTCTCTGGTTTGACACTGCGGTTTGTGTATGCATCTGCTAGGCATCCTGCATATCTGCTCAAGTCACACTGAAGCATTACTTTCCATTTATAGTGACAACAAGAGCTGCAGGCACATTTTACCAGTAGGTGGTGTCATGCCATGATTTCGATGTTGGCCTTGGATCAATGAGCCTGCGTGGTTCAAATGCTAAACATTTCTGCAGAACATTCTCATGTACATGTCCTGTGAATATGAACTTCCTATCTCTAGTCATTCGAGATGTTCTGTTTTTTTTTTTCTGAAAAGGAGTGTAGTAAAGTTGCCTACAACAATAACAGACTCTGCAAGAGAGGCGCTCTGCATCGCGGTGTAGCTTGCTCGCCAGGTTTCGAGAGGGTGCGTTTCTGGATGAGGTATCGAATATATTGCTTCCCCCTACTTATACTTCCCGAGGAGATCACGAATGTAAAATTAGAGAGATTAGAGCGCGCACGGAGGCTTTCAGACAGTCGTTCTTCCCGCGAACCATACGCGACTGGAACAGGAAAGGGAGGTAATGACAGTGGCACGTAAAGTGCCCTCCGCCACACACCGTTGGGTGGCTTGCGGAGTATCAATGTAGATGTAGATGTAGATGAACAGTCACATCCAGCGTGTCAATAGATCCTATATTTATAAACACTAATTCTCTATCAGTACTCAGTTTACAAAACTTACTCAGTGGCCTTTTGAACCATGAGAGACTTTGATTTAAGATTAAACAAATGGGTGTAAATAAACCTATGTTATCAACTATCACTTACAGAAGAGATATTAAGGTTACCAACAGCTTAATGTTAATTAACCACCTGCTAAAGCATGAGATCTGAGAAAATGGGAAAATGTTTATATTGAGGATGAAACTGAAATGAAAACAAAAATATTCATTGATAAACAGTGCCATTATTTTAAAATTGCCTTTCCCCTCTTGAAAAAATCCAGGAAAGCCATTTCCAAATGATGGGTCACCAAGGGAATAATTACTTTCTGTGTAACCAAGAAAAAAACTGTACGTAGTAAGTAAGACAGTCAGTGTTCCAAACTTCCAAAGATGCTTGAAAAAGTATAAAAGATTCTTCTAGAAGGCCACAGCCAATTCAAAACAGATCTCAAAACACCAGGTTTATTTCATAGGAACCAAAGCCAGATGGGACTCACCTGAATATCTCCAGCTGATGGAATAAAAATCTCTGATGCAAAACAGATTAGTGAACATTTTAACTTGCATTTTTCAAAGATTACTGATAATCTAATGTCAGGAATCATTATGCCAGCAGTACCACACAAATCTATTTGATTTTGATTTGATTTGATTTATTTCATGTTCCATAGGTCCAACTGTGTTGGATACACAAGGACGTGGAATGACTCAGTTTTTTACAAATACAATCTGATAATCTTATAGCATATACAGAAATTTGAGTACATAGTTATATAAAAATTTATACAGTAAATTCTTTGGGCAGCAATACAGAAAAAGAAAATACACATTTTCTTAGAATCATTCAAACACTACAGAAAACAGATACAGAGCACACACAGATACAGAGCTCAGGTTAAATAACATTCTTAATGGCATTATGTCAACTTGTATTATATAATATTAAAATATTACAATTTATTTAGTTAAAAATTCATCTAGACTGTAAAAAGCTTTTTCTAGCAGAAATATTTTTAGTGCTTTTGTAAACTTACTCTTGTCATGAATCTCTGTCTTTATTTTGGGAGGAAGAGCATTGAAGAGTTTTGCTCCAGTGTAGTGGACACCCTTTTGTGCCAAGCTCAAATTTCTGAGCTCGCTGTGTATGTCATTCTTCCTCCGTGTGTTATGCTCATGATAATTACTGTTTGGTTGAAATATCTCTATATTTTTACAAACAAAACACATAAGAGAAAAAATATATTGGCATGTAGTTGTGTATATTTTAAGTTTATGAAAACTATTTCTACATGAGTCTCTTGGGTGCAATCCACTTATAATTCTTAAAGCTCACTTCTGTCCAATAAACACTTTACTTGCTAATGGCTGGTTGCCCCAAAAAATAATTCCGTACTCAATGAGAGAATGAAAATAGCCATAGTATGCCACTTTTGCAATGTTAGGTTCAACACATGTAGTGACAACCCATAAAGCATAGGTATCAGAGCTAAGTCTCTTACAGAGATCAATAATATGTGAAGACCAGCTCATTTTCTTGTCAATGTGCACTCCAAGAAATTTTGTTGTTACCATTCTTACTATTGGTTCATTACCACGTGTCATACTTATCTCTCTCCGTTTTTCTGTTTTTGTACAGAATTGAATAAAGCTGGTCTTACTGGAAATTTAATGAGAGACCATTCACCTTGAACCAATTAACCACATCTGAGAGTATGTGATTAATGAGTTTCTCAAGATTGTTGTCCGTTCTACTGCTCATAAAAATTGTGGTATCATCAGCAAATAATGTAAATTTACACGGCAGGCTTGTACATGATGGTAGATCATTTATAAGAATCAGGACTAATAGTGGCCCAAGAATTGAGCCCTGAAGCACTCCACACGTAATGGAACTCCATTCAGAATCTGAGGAAGTGTCACATACTCCACCCGAGCTATTCAAGACAACTTTTTGTTTTCTGTCTTGGAGGTACGACTGTAGCCAATTGCCTGCAACACCACTTATTCCTACTAATTTTGCTTTTTTGCAAAAGAATTTGGTGATGAACACAGTCAAATGCTTTGGATAAATCACAGAAGACACCAAGTGCTAGCATTTTTTCATTAAGGGTTTCTAGGACTTCATTTGCAAGTGCATAGACTGCGTCTTCTGTTGAATGGACCTTTTGAAAGCCAAATCGGCTCTTGCTGAGAACTCCATTCTTCATGAGATGATCAGTAATTCTTACATGTATTAGCTTCTCTAGAATTTTCGAGAAAGCTGTCAGCAAAGAGATAGGTCAATAGTTAGTTAGTTCAGCTTTATCGCCCTTTTTGTACAGGGGGTTCACAATGGCATACCTAAGTCTACTGGGAACAACACCTTTATGAAGGGAAGCATTGAAAATATGACAGAGAATGTCCCTTATCCACACACAAGAATATTTCAATAAATTACTAGATATATTATCAACCCCTGCAGAGTTTGTACTTTTTAGAGACATGATGATTTTTTAAATTGCTTCTACAGTGACAGGATTAAGGTGCATTTCTGAAATTGTGTTTGAATATACTGCTTGACAAAGAGTTACAGCTTCATCAACATTGGGCTTGCAACCAATCTGTTGAGTTACTGATAGGAAGTGTTTATTAAAAATCTCATCCACCGTTTTGGGGTTATCTACTAGGGTAACTTCATATCTGATTTTATTTACATCTTCTTTGCTTGTTGTATCTCTTCCCATTTCTTTTTTTACAATGCTCCAAATTGTTTTTATTTTATTATTGGAATTATCAATTTACTTCTCATAATAAAGGGCTTTTGATTTCCTTATTAGTTTCTTCAAAATTTTACAGTATAATCTATAGTGTTCCCATTTTTCTACATCTTTACAGAATCTTATTGCAGCATGTTCCCATTATCAGACAAGTCAATTTTTCTGACACCAGTAACTGAAAAAGGGGTACTGATAACCACAAGAGACATAAAGTCATCAGATTCATGTGGATTTAAAGAATATATATGTAGAGACTGTTGCACTGCAATATAATATGATCAATAGCTTAACAAGCAGAGGACATTTCCCAGAAGTATTAAAGACCTCAAAGTGATTAATGGAAAATCTCATATAAAGATGTGAAACAAATACTAACATCTATCGGCTGTACTGAGCTGAGGTAAGTACTGGCCAGCCCCTCTATCTCTTTGTTAGTATTTGTAAAGACCTCAAAGGTAATTCAAATCTTCAACAAGGGGGTCAGTCATGATATAAACAATGATCATCCTATTTCCATTGTCCCAACTATATCCTAGATATATGAGAAAGTCATATGCTGTAGAATCATAGTACTTTTAGAAAAAATGGAATAGTTGACCAAACACTAATTTGAATTTAGTGAAAACAGGACTGTTAATAATGCACTGAGCAACTTCTTGAAGTCTTCAACCAAAAGAAATTGTCTTCTGGACTCTTCATTTTCTGAAATAAGGCTTTCAGAATAAACATTGATAAAAAAAACTAATAGAACTGCAAACTTTTGTTAACTCAGGATGGAATCAGAAATTTTGATTGACTTAGGAACCCTATATTCATGGTTTGTTATACCTTTGAATAATTATTCAGTCAACTCATCTAATCTTCAGCATTCTTCTGTTGTAACATGACTCAAAGGTTTGTGTTCTCTTATCTGAACTTATTATCATCCACATTTTTCTTCAATACGAGGCCCTAAGACAGGCAGATACCTTCAGAAAAAAATTTCTAACACTTAAATTTATATTTGGCTTTAACAAATTCCTCTTTTGCAGAAATTCTTTTTTTGCAATTGTTAGTCTGCATTTCATATCCTCTCTAGTTCAGCCATTGCCATTTCCTTTGCTGCTCAAATAGCAAAACTCATCTACTACTTTTAGTGTCTCATTGTCTCATCATAGCTTGATTTAATCTGACCACATTTCATGGCACTTGATGAGTAATCTATTTTCAAGACACTATCAATTCTATTCCTTTCTGTTATGATTTCAGAAAAATTGGATGATTTATTCAAGAGAAAGAGTTTCACAAGCTGAGCGAGTCAGTAATGCATTGGTCCATCACGGAAGCTGTTATTTTGCTTGGCATTGGTTGACAGGGTTGTTAGATGTGCTCTTTAGTGATATTGTTCCAAATTCTGTCCAATTGGCATCCTAAATCATGGTCAACATACTGCTACAGATGACAACCAAAGGGGTCTTGCTCTGAAAAAAATAGCATCTCAGACAGTCACTCCTTGTTGCCAGGCCATATGGTAAGTGTCAGCCAGACTGGTAGCCTACTGCTGTATGTGGCATCCATAGACATGTCTTCAGCCCAGAATCTCACTGGTTGGAGTGAAATTTTCTTCAGTGATGAGTCCCACTTTGAACTGAGCCGTGATACCCTGCAAAGATGTGTCTACAAATTCCCTGAACAGCTGTGGGATACCAACCTGACTGTCATCCACCATGCGGCCTGACAGCCAGGAGTGCTGTTTGGTTACCCCATGTGGCAAGCCATCCTGAGCCTATGTTTCATCAAGATAATCGGTGGCCACACATGGAAAGAGTTTCGACTGCTTGTCTTCATGCTTGCTAATCCCTAGCTTGGCCAGCATGGTTGCCAGATCTCTCCCCAATTGAGAATTTTGGAGCATTATGGGCATGACCCTCTAACCAGTTCAGGATTTTGACAATCTAGCCCACCAGCTCAACTGAATTTGGCACAATATCCATCAGGATGACATCCAACAACTTGTTGATCAATGCCAAGCTGAATAACTGCTTGCTTCAGGGCCAGAGATGGACCAATGCTTCGTTAACTTGCTCAGTTTGTAAAGCTCTTTCTCTTGAAAAAATAAAAATAAATTTTTTTGAAAATTGTTTGCTTGTACACATACATCATGACTACTGATTTCTGTCCTATTTGGACAATTGCTTCAGGGTGCATTTTTTTTTTTTTTTTTTTTTTTTTTGTCTTGTAGTGTATTTATGAATGTCTTTAGTGTTTTCAAATTGTGGTATTAGTTGATAACAAATTTCACATGGGAGTAAGCTCATTACAAGTCTGTTGTCAATATACCCAGCTGTTTAAAAAGATATTTACAAGAGGTTATAGGATGGATGCCTCATATTATCCTTAGTATACTCACTTTCTTCCTCCATGGTCTTTGACAAGTTACCTCCGAATGTGATGTCATAAGACATTAGTGGATAAAATATGAAAAGTAAGTCAACATGTTGGTCATTTTCATCTCCAAAATCTGATATTATCCCTAACACAAAAGCTACAAAGCTTAGACATTTAAGATCTGTAACATGTGGTTTCTGGTCCAGGCTTTTGTCAGTATAAACACATAAGAGTGTAGAATATTCTGTTTCATTTATTGATTCACCCTTGTGCATTATTTCTGATGGTGCAGACAGACACTGTACAGTACTGATCTGCACATGTCATGTTTTAGTTAAGTTCAGTGACAGTTCATTTTTAAGTAAATTTTATTTGCATTTGCTAGTGTTGAAGATGCTCTGTTAGAATTGTATATAATATTTATACCATCAACAAATAGAACTATTTCTGCTTTTTGACTTGATGATGGAACATCGTTTATATATAACAAGAAAAAATGAACAGAAATGTGGTCTGCCATTTCTTTGTTTTAAGTGAATAATAGTAGTAAAAAGAGATTGGACATCAACTCCAGATTAGTAATCTGGTGTATTCTAGACATGACATAGAGAACACAATCATTTATTGAGAAATCCAAAATTCAGTTAGTATGATAGTTTTGCATCAGCCTTGCATCCAGTACGAGACACCATACCACTTCTTTCTCTTACTGAAAGCAAAAGAAACCATTTGCAAGCATCATTTTGGTTTTTCAGAACAATTTTTATCCATTTATGGGACATTCCTGTAAAACCTTCCAAAACTCTTGTTGCATACCTCATTACGTAGTTTTGTGAAATTCACAGATGGACATAATTTGAGGATGTGTACTTTCAGAAAAGTAGCAGTTTGCGTCAATTTCTTGAAAGTTTCAGACTAACACTCATACTGATTTCATTATAGAGAGGCAAGGTGTCTTAAATGTCCTGCCAATGAAAGACTGGCAGCTTTACTGGACTCAAAACATTTACCATTACAAATGTATGTGAATATGTGAATACATGGTAGTCAGATTGTGCCAAATTAACTGGATATAACAAACAGTTCATAATTCAAATCTCTCACATGTCCCATTTTCATAGAAGTGTCTATTGCTCTGAAGAATAAGAGTTAGCGTTTTATTTTGCAATTCAGGCCTCTTCTAATGCAGTTTTTCCATTTGGTCCATAAAATCATCATAGTACTCATCAGCTATTGTTTTACCCTTTGCAGGAAAGTCAGTCGGTAGAATATATTTTTTATTCCAGAAAACACCATTGTTAATCTTTCTAATATATAAAATAAATTAAACATTTTTTGGTGCTAGAACAACAGTACCATTTACCACTGTGATTGCTGTTTTACTTTTTATGTGATGCAATGAACGCATGGTAACAAATAAGTCCACAAAATCAGTTGAAGTCTTCTCAAAATGCTCTTAATTGTACTGAGAAATACACTTTCATATTTGCCATACATATACATTCAAAAAATTCTGCACCTACCCTAAACAAAACGTTCTCATACTTAATTCTTCTTATGAAATATGCCATACTCTTTATTTTGATATGCCTATGGTATCAGTTATTTCACACACTTTATGTGTTAATTGCACAGTACTTCCTTGGTGTTTCCATGAAGGTGAAACTTCATATAAATCAATATCATCTGTGTGCAGAACAAGAAATTTTCACCTTGCCCTCATACATATCCACAAAACACAATGCAAAATGTATTTTATTCTATGTAGTTTTAGATCAGGATCCTTCAAGCTTTATAGACTGAATGCTACCTCCAAGTATGCTTTCACCATCTATTAATACCAACAAAATCATGTTAATCTGCACATTTATGCCCTAATTGCTGGCTCCAGTACTACCAAAGTTCCACCAATATCTCAATCAACAACATAGTAAAATACAATTTACTATGGAGATTGAAAAGAATGGGGTGCTGTCTTTCCTCAAAATGGATGTTTACGGAAAGCCTGAGAGTAAACTTGGCCACAGAGTATACAGAAGAACCACCAGCACAAGCAGGTACCTCCAGACCTCCTCCCATCATCATCCTATGCAGAAGAAGTCCACCCTTCACACTTAAACCAGGAGGTTTCACAGGATCAGCGATGACGAACACCTGAAGGCAGAACTACAAAACCTCAGATCCGTTTTTGGAGTCAATAGTTATGGTAACAATATGACAGATAAAACTATGATGAAAAAGTCTGAAGGCAATAGGGAAGAGCAGAAGGAGGCACAGAACATAGTCCTATTACCATATGTAAAAGGGGTCACTGAACGTGTAGACAAAATTCTCTGATGAGCCAGCATCATGCCAATCTTTCAGAACAATAACAAAATAAAAGATGTTCTAAGCTCAATAAAATATGTGTTCAAACAGCTAAACCCCACAGGAGTCTATGAAATTGGTTGAGAATGTGGGTTGACATATGTAGGTAAGAGGGGGTGGCTGATCAATACACAAATTGCAGAGCATGAAAAATATATCAGTCTGGGACAACTCACCAGCTCAGCAGTGGTAGAACACCAGGGTGAGTGTGATAAAGAAATATTCCTTGAAGCCCGTGTATTGGTTAAAACTGCCATTTACATTGAGTAGTAAGATTAAAGAGGTGACAGAAACAGTCAAGCAACCCACTAACATGAATGGAGAGGACAGGTATATGCTTCTAGCATCTTGGCTGCCAGCAGTGACAACACTATGGGAGAACAACACATACAGAGCAACTCACACAGGCACACAGGAGACAGCAGTGGTCATACATACACGGAGTACAGGCATGCCACAGCCCACTCCTGGCAACAAGAAAACAGCATTATGTTACAGCTACCACTCCTTTCTAATTTGCCTGTTTCTACAGATGGCAAGAAATAATGTAAACAGCAGTCAACCACATCTTTGTTCACCAATGACAAGGAATAATATGAATACCAATAAAGAATACCTAACACCCCTCCTCATATTTCAAATATCCTATCAAATTATAGAAACAGTTTCCTCCACTACTATACAAGATCTAAAGTCGCTCTCATTCAGCAGTCAGCTCAAAACAAAGCCCTGATGAAGGCCACTTGCAATAGTGACTGAAATGTCGGATAGTTTTTTATATATTGACAATGTGGTCAAAAGACCAGAAGAATTTTCATGACCAATTATTCCAATCAGTCATTCCTCATTGCCCAGCTTTCACATATTACTCAAGAGACCTATATTATTCAATGTGCATGCTTTCTCTACTTAGTTATTTACATGTTCCATTGATCATTTTGCATGATAGATTGCAATGTTGTGAAATTAGCCTTTTATATTCACATCACAAATTAATTTGTATGTATGGGTACATTCTGAATATTTCTAAGTTTTTTGTATTTTTTGTTATTAAAAAAGATATACATATGTGGTTTAGTAATTCCTACCCACCACCTTTTTCACGTCACAGTAATATAAATTCTCCTGTGGAACAGAAGGGATTGTCAAGGAGAAATTTTCTCGGTTGGTTTTTGAATTTTAGTTTGCTGTCTGTCAGATATTTTATATCACTGGGCAAGTGATCAAAAAATTTTTTACAGCACTGTGCACCCTTTTGTGCTAAAGACAACTTTATTGTTGTGATTCTTGAGTTTCTCCCAGCGTATTTGATAATCAAAATATCCACGGGTGTACTGCCGGTCTACAGTGTCCAACGGGCACAATATTTCGGCGATCATACATGTCGCCATCATCAGGTGAACTGATGGACTGAGCTCCTGTGAATGTATCGGCACAGAGATCCGTACTCTATGGCTGCTCGGAGGGAACTGGGTTTGGTCGCGGCGGCGGCCGATTTAAATAACCTCCACCCGCGGCGTGTTCCTTCCGCAGTGAAGTTGTGACGACCACAACAGACAAAGCCATCACACTGACGTCATCTCAGACGCCGTCGTAATCTGTTCCACCGCGCAACCGTGGTGCGGGGCGCGGACGGCGGAAGGAGCACGCTGCGGGCGGAAGGTATTTAAATCGGCTGCCGCCGTGACTGAACCCAGTTCCCTCTGAAAAGCCATAGCGTACAGATCTCCGTGCCAGTACGTTCACAGGAGCTCAGTCCGTCAGTTCACCTGATGATGGCGACATGTATGATCGCCAAAATATTGTGCCCGTTGGACACTGTAGACCGACAGTACACCTGTGGATATTTTGATTAACCTTATTGTTGATTAATGAATGTCATTTTTCCTTCTGGTTTTGCAGTTATGTACATCATTGTTCCTTTCAAACTGCAGTGGATTATTTACAACAAATTTTATGAGGGAATAAATATACTGCAAAGCAATAGTCGGAATGCCCAACTCTTTAAACATACAAACAAACTGAATTGAATTGAATATATCTAGAAGATGATGATATATTATTCTTACAGCACTTTTTTTACCATTTGCAGAAAACCATTCAATGATACTCTCAAGAACTGTATTTATCATTTCTTCTGTTTCTGTACATATTCTTGTATTGATTATAATACTAGTGTCATCTGCAGAAAGAACTTATTCTGCTTGCTGCATATTAAACAGAATACTGTGTGCATATATGAGGAGCAGTAGTGGACCTAAAACTGAACCTTGGGGAGCCTTATATGTGATTCCTCCCAAGTCAGAATTATGTCCCTGGACTATACTGCTTGAATTACTAAGTACAACGTTTTGCATTCTTTTGGTTAGATATGACATTATCCGTTAGTTGGCTGTACCATCAGTCCCACAAGACATCCATTTATCTAGGAGAACACCATGATTTACACTGTCAAGTTCTTTAGAGAGGCCACAGAAAATACCAGCCAGCGCTGTTTTATAATTTAATGTTCATAAAATTTGTTGAGTGAATGCACAAATGGCATGCTTAGTAGAGCGACTCTCCTGAAACCCAAACTGTGCTTTGCTGAGGATATTGTTGTTGCTCAGGTGACGTACTATTCTACAATAAATCACCTTCTCAAAATTTTGCAAACAGATGTCAGGAGTGAATATTTATTGACATCTCTCTGATCACCTTTCTTGTGGAGGGTGTAAGAATTGTATATTTCAGTCTGTCTGGAAAAATGCCATGAATTAGTAATGTGTTACATATTTTGGATAAGACTGGGCTTATTACAAGGGAAAAAACTTTAGTACTCTATAGGGAACACCATCAAAACCACATGAGCTTTTATTTTTGAGAGAATGTATAATTGTCTTAATTTCAGAAGTAGAATTTGGTGATGCATTCATTTGACTCAATTTGATGAGAAAACATTTTCAACATACTGCTGTGCTTTTGTTCTTGCTCTGTTTGTCCCTATGCTTTCTATTACATTTAATAAATGATTATTAAATGCATGTACTACCTGTGTAATGTACTAAAACATTTATTCTATGTCACACTTAATTATTTTTCTCCTGGTGCCTTATATTTATTACAAACAACTGATTTCAAATCTATTAAGTTTGGCAAATTTGTAATCTCAAAACTCATGAGGGAGAACCATCTGTAGGTATTCAGTCATCAAATGCTATATTTAATATGGTTTGTACACCTTCTATTTCTCTATGAAATGAATTGTCATATCTGACTTTCAAGTAGTTTGCATGACTTAATGTATCTAACAGGTTGGCATTATGTGTGTTACTAGCTGCATGTAGTGCACCAGCTTACTGATTGTTTTGTTTTTAGCTTGTGATTTGTGGTTTAATTTTGTACATGATTCTGGTATACAGATTTGCTCTACAGTTCTCTGGTAACAATGGATTTCCTATTTTCTTACAGCTAATTCCAAATGAGTTTCCAGAAGAAATCTACAAAGGAGTTTGAAATGAAGTTTTTGTTAATACATATTGTCAAAGGTCTTTTCCATGTTACCTAATGGCATAATAATTCTTTCTAACCAAGATCTATGTGACATTTTTATCTGTCACAGTTTGAATGGAAAATTAAGACCACTAACTGATTTTATGGAGTTCTGGAATATTGTTTCTCAGGTTTTATCTGCTTTGGATACTTCATTTCTTGTGTTTGTCATGTGCTGTTTAATATATTTAACAACAACAAGACACTGTCTGATCATATAGTCACTACATGTGTTTTCTCAATTTAAAATCATCAGCAGATTTTACAAGGATTTCCCTCATTATATGATAGTTTATTGGAAATATTTTACTTTATGTAAGTAGCACATGTGTGTTAAACACTTTATCTGAACAGACTAAGTCAGTTGTCTGTCATAAACACAGGGGCCTTCTCACTGTAGGTAGATTCAGTGCTTCAAGAACACCACTATACCTAATATTATTCACATAGTTTTATGGTATTTTACTAATTTTTTACACTTTAGAGCCACTGTCTGGAGCGCATATATCTCCTGAGTTAATGATACTTTATTTGTTCAGAAAAGGAGCTGAACCAACCAGAAAAAGAGATGAAAGAGACCTGATAGCCTGAAGAACATCAAGTAGGCTTGTTTATTCCAATTTTTTTCAGACAATATTACACAAAGAAAAATTATTTCATTTAGTGAAAGCAGAAAAACATATTTATGAAGTTGTTTATTTCTTGACATTGATAAAAAACTAGTTTTTTTATTCAGAAACATATTTTTTTCAAAATTTTCTAAATCTATTAATTTCTGCACTGAGAATAAATTGTAGTATACAGTTGTGATGAAAAAAGTTCACTAAAATAACTTCACCTAGTAACTTTGACTCCTTTATATATCATATATGTATAATTACAGTGCGTAGGACTGGAAAGTGTTCAATTAAGTGCATCATTAAGTAGAAGTTATGTTCATTCCAAGTGAACTCTTTTTGTCCTAGAGTTCAATATGATTTTTACTCTCTTACAGAGGCTACATAACATCACCAAATGGCCTGTAGTAAGTTGTAGTACTCACATCATAGCCGACTGATTTACATTAAAATAAATCATCTTTTTAAGTGTTTTATACTGGTGAATGCTTTAATTATTGGTTTCCCTAAAAATTAATTTTGTTTTAAAATGTGTCTCCTTAATGTTTCCTTAATGTTCTCTTTGTCACTTATTACTGGAAGTATTTGGCTCCTTCAGTGTGTTGCAAAGGAAAAATGACAGTTGCCTGGCAATACTCATCAATAATTTTACTATATGAAACAACCTACACAATCTTTTGATGCATTGGCTCACTCTGTTAATAACAGGATATAAATGAGCATCCAAAGGGAGTGTTTTAAATGAAAAATTAAGTTTTAAGACATTTTCCGCTGTATTCAGTGATTCAATGTACTATACCATGTTTCCTGGGGCACAGAACAGACCACTCACCAGTCAGGTTGTAATGGCAGGTGTCATTTTGTAGAAGAACAATCTTCAAGAACAATGATTAGAAAGAATAAAGGGAAGACATCATGCTTTTCTAAGAACCAGAGACAGAGAGAACATCCATCTGTCATCTCATGCTCCAGGCATGTCTGGCAATCAACACACAATTTTCCTCATATGCTCCACATTGGTCACTCAGATGTAGCATTAGGAGGCTTATCAGAAAGTGTATTTTGTAAGAACAAATATCTTCTGCTGATGTAATGCTTCTACTTGGCCATGTGAGTACTGAGACTGATAATTTAAGTATGAAAAAAATTTTAAATTAGCAACACAAATTTCTGATAGTTTATTTATTATGCATACCAGAACACAATTGGCCCTTGGTTAGCATGAAGTAATGAGTGCTACTGACACAAGATATCAAGTTGATTCCATATTTATAGGTTTCCAAAATGGTGTTGTTATCATTACTCACGAGCACCTTCTAATAAAATTCCCTGCCTATAGGATATCATCTCAGTTGTGTGATTTATGATTTCCTGTCAGAAAGGACGCAGTATGTAGTAAATGATGGGAAGTTGTGAAGTGAAACAGAAATGATATCTAGCATTCCCCCAAGGAAGTGTTGTATTTTCTCTGCCATTTCTAACCTATATATACAATTTGGGAGACAATCTGAACAGCCCCCTTGGATTGTTTGCAGATGATGCTGTCATTTACTATCTAGTAAAGTCATCAGATGATCAGTACAGATTAAAAATGATTATATAAGTTATTTGCATGGTGCAAAATGTGGCAGTTGACCCTGAACAATAAAGGGCATCTACTGAAAAGAATCCATTAAATTTCAGTTTCAGTTTCAATAACACAAATTTAAAGGCTGCTGATTCAAGCAAATACCTAGGAATTACGAATACAAACAACATAAGTTGGAAGCATCACATAGAAATTGTTGTGGGAAGGCAAACCAAAAACTGTGTTTTATTGGCAGTAAATCTACTAAAGAGGCTGCCTACACTATTCTTGTCCATCCTCTCATAGATTACAGGCCTACTGATGCACAGTATGGGATCCTTACCAAATAGGATTGATGGAGGACGTTGAGAAAGTTCCTAGATGGACAGCTCACTTTGTATCATGGCAAAACAGATGAGAGAGAGCTCCATAAATGATAAATGTGTAGGGATGGTAACCATTAAAACAAAGGAGTTTTTCATTGTAGCAAAATCTTTTCACAAAATCTCAGTCATCATCTTTCTCCTCCAAATGCGAAAATATTTTGTTGACTCCCATTTCCCATGTACTATTTGAGTATGGAAAAGTTGACAAATAGTGTGAAAGAGCTTCTGTGAACCCTCTGCCAAGCACTCAGATGTGAACTTCAGAGTTTTGAAGTAGATTATGGGTGTGGTTCAAGTTAAACCATGAGAGGGGATGAATGAAATCATTTCCTATATCCTCATCTATGTAAAAAAAATCCTGCAACTCCTCCTAGCAGGAATACAGGAAACAATGAAGAGGAAGGGAGCTGAATCACAGTTGTGTGTGTTGCTTTGTTGATAGAGGTCAATAATACACAATTCCATGGTGCACTGAACCCCCATGGGATTTAAATTGAAGTCATCGAGCTGGCACATGCTGATAAGCTGCTGGCAGTGCCTCACTACAGTGCAATGGCAGCCAGGATGACTAGCGAGGAGAGGGTTATACTCCTCATGTAAAAATTTTAGGCTACCACCTGCAGGGGGTGGGGGGGGGGGGGGTGTAGGTGTGGTACTGGGTCCTTAACCTTGGGTGTGTGTGTGTGTGGCCCATGTGCTACATATAGCATGCTAACTTGATGGGCTTGCACAGATAACATTGACTGTGGTTTAAAGAAGGGAAGTAAAAATAGAAATTGGTATGTGAGGATCTAGGGTTTGAAAGGACATGGTTACCTGATCATTTCATAGTGGTTTCTCTATAAATCACAGGCCTTGATTATAACTGAAACCAGGAATTCATAAGGGACAGACAGATATTAGAGAATGGAATTCAGGGGTTATAGGTTGGAGCAATATCACCTGTCAAGTTTAGGGGAGACAAAAAGGCCCACTTCTAACAGCAGAGCTGAGGAACTTTTACTGGAAGAACTAGAAATGAAGGGAAACACAATGCTTCAATATGTAACTGTGAGAAAGATTATAGATTCAGTCCTGGTCAAGGCAGAAGGAAAGGAAACTGGAATAGTGTCAGTGGTGTGGCAATATGGTGAGAACAAATAAAAGTGGACAAAATTGGATGGTGGCATGGGGGCTGATCACAGCTGCTCACCATTGCTAAAATGTAGAATGGCAGAATGAGCAGATACGTATCTGGTCTTTTTATTATTGAAAGAACTGTGCTATTGAATGTATTGCTCTCCATTAATTCTGGACTTGCTGCAGGGTTATTTTTAGAAAACAAAACTCAGTCTCTTCACTATAATCCATATAGGTGTTTAGAATGCAATGCAACTGGAGGGGGACCGTTTTACATCAAGACATTGGGTGATACTGTGTTGAGCTCATGGAGGGGCAACAGGAATCATGGTTGGTGGCAGTGTCTCTTGGTCTATAACTATTGCATCAAAATTTTTAGTGATAAAACCAAATGTGTAAAAACAAAAAAGGTTCTGCTACCATCTCTGCTATCATCTCAGTGATGAGTAGAGATAACATAGGATGAGAAGTGATCAGCAGTCAATAACATATACTCATTTTCCTGCTGTATTTGTGTAAACTGTCCTAGGATGCCCAAAGCTGCTGTTTCAAGGAGTACAGCGATCTGAGGTAGTGTCCACAGTGAAATTCAGAGTGTAGTCTGTTGTGCTCACTGTGCAACAAATACAAGTGTGAATGTAATATTCCATACTGCACTACTGACTCTTCCACCAGTATCTTGTTGTTACTCTGGATCTGTTGTCCACTTTCCATTATTAGAAGCTCACACATTTTCATGATATTGTGTGATAATACAGCACTGGAACACTTTCAGTATTACTAGCTGATTTCCTTGCAGCATTTTGCATTATAAAATACCATTTTCAAATCAAAATCCTTAAGAGAGGCAAATTGTTGGCATTCTTCATCTTGTTCCTGTGCTTCCAATAGTTCAGCAATAACTACCTCATCTGCTTCTAATACACAACATTTTCAGCTCACAATCAGTGCATTGGCACTTTGGTGCAATTTTATGGAATTGTGGCAGACCTCATAATCATCCTCACTCAACCTCAAGGCTCATTGCATTAGTTGAGCACTCAGATATTTTAAATTTAGTAGCCACTATAAGTCAGCATAATCAGTGACTACTGTGACACTTCCACTGTAAAGGTAGCACTTGAAGTAATTCACACCAAATAACAGAGCCAACAGCTCTTTCTCAGTTGTAATGTAATTAATTTCTGCTTTGTTCAGCTGATGGTATGCATAAACATTTGGATTCTCTACACCATCTTGCTCCTGACTTAAAACACAAGTAATGGCATAGTCCAGGTAAATTAATAGGGGGGGGGGGGGGGTTGTCAGGACATCGTTAATTTGTTTCATTACTGCTTCACATTGTGTGACCCAACTGAAATGTAATCCCATTTTTTTAATAATTTAGTTAATGGATTAAGCTACTACAAACAGCATAGTGAACGCATTATTGTGGCCAAGATAGATAAGAAGCCCACACCTACTACAGTAGTACAAGTTTATATGCCAACTAGCTCTGCAGATGATGAAGAAATTGAAGAAATGTATGATGAAATAAAAGAAATTATTCAGATAGTGAAGGGAGATGAAAATTTAATAGTCATGGGTGACTGGAATTCGAGTGTAGGAAAAGGGAGAGAAGGAAATGTAGTAGGTGGATATGGATTGGGGCTAAGAAATGAAAGAGGAAGCCGCCTGGTAGAATTTTGCACAGAGCACAACTTAATCATAGCTAACACTTGGTTTAAGAATCATGAAAGAAGATTGTATACATGGAAGAACCCTGGAGATACTAAAAGGTATCAGATAGATTATATAATGGTAAGACAGAGATTTAGGAACCAGGTTTTAAATTGTAAGACATTTCCAGGGGCAGATGTGGACTCTGACCACAATCTATTGGTTATGACCTGTAGATTAAAATTGAAGAAACTGCAAAAAGGTGGGAATTTAAGGAGACGGGACCTGGATAAACTGACTAAACCAGAGGTTGTAGAGAGTTTCAGGGAGAGCATAAGGGAACAATTGACAGGAATGGGGGAAAGAAATACAGTAGAAGAAGAATGGGTAGCTTTGAGGGATGAAGTAGTGAAGGCAGCAGAGGATCAAGTAGGTAAAAAGACGAGGGCTAGTAGAAATCCTTGGGTAACAGAAGAAATATTGAATTTAATTGATGAAAGGAGAAAATATAAAAATGCAGTAAATGAAGCAGGCAAAAAGGAATACAAACGTCTCAAAAATGAGATCGACAGGAAGTGCAAAATGGCTAAGCAGGGATGGCTAGAGGACAAATGTAAGGATGTAGAGGCTTATCTCACTAGGGGTCAGATAGATACTGCCTACAGGAAAATTAAAGAGACCTTTGGAGATAGGAGAACCACTTGTATGAACATCAAGAGCTCAGATGGAAACCCAGTTCTAAGCAAAGAAGGGAAAGCAGAAAGATGGAAGGAGTATATAGAGGGTCTATACAAGGGCGATGTACTTGAGGACAATATTATGGAAATGGAAGAGGATGTAGATGAAGACGAAATGGGAGATACGATACTGCATGAAGAGTTTGACAGAGCACTGAAAGACCTGAGTCAAAACAAGGCCCTGGGAGTAGAGAACATTCCAGTAGAACTACTGATGGCGTTGGGAGAGCCAGTCCTGACAAAACTCTACCATCTGGTGAGCAAGATGTATGAGACAGGCGAAATTCCCTCAGACTTCAAGAAGAATATAATAATTCCAATCCCAAAGAAAGCAGGTGTCGACAGATGTGAAAATTACCGAACTATCAGTTTAATAAGTCACAGCTGCAAAATACTAACGTGAATTCTTTACAGACGAATGGAAAAACTAGTAGAAGCCGACCTCGGGGAAGATCAGTTTGGATTCCGTAGAAATACGGGAACACGTGAGGCAATACTGACCCTACGACTTATCTTAGAAGAAAGATTAAGGAAAGGCAAACCTACGTTTCTAGCATTTATATACTTAGAGAAAGCTTTTGACAATGTTGACTGGAATACTCTCTTTCAAATTCTAAAGGTGGCAGGGGTAAAATACAGGGAGCAAAAGGCTATTTACAATTTGTACAGAAACCAGATGGCAGTTATAAGAGTCGAGGGACATGAAAGGGAAGCAGTGGTTGGGAAGGGAGTAAGACAGGGTTGCAGCCTCTCCCCGATGTTATTCAATTTGTATATTGAGCAAGGAGTAAAGGAAACAAAAGAAAAATTCGGAGTAGGTATTAAAATCCATGGAGAAGAAATGAAAACTTTGAGGTTCGCCGATGACATTGTAATTCTGTCAGAGACAGCAAAGGACTTGGAAGAGCAGTTGAATGGAATGGACAGTGTTTTGAGAGGAGTATATAAGATGAACATCAACTAAAGCAAAACAAGGATAATGGAATGTAGCCGAATTAAGTCAGGTGATGCTGAGGGAATTAGATTAGGAAATGAGACACTTAAAGTAGTAAAGGAGTTTTGCTATTTGGGGAGCAAAATAACTGATGATGGTCGAAGTAGAGAGGATATAAAATGTAGACTGGCAATGGCAAGGAAAGCATTTCTGAAAAAGAGAAATTTGTTAACATCGAGTATAGATTTAAGTGTCAGGATGTCGTTTCTGAAAGTATTTGTATGGAGTGTAGCCATGTATGGAAGTGAAACATGGACCATAAATAGTTTAGACAAGAAGAGAATAGAAGCTTTCAAAATGTGGTGCCACAGAAGAATGCTGAAGATTAGATGGGTAGATCACATAACTAATGAGGAAGTATTGAATAGGATTGGGGAGAAGAGAAGTTTGTGGCACAACTTGACCAGAAGAAGGGATCGGCTGGTAGGACATGTTCTGAGGCATCAAGGGATCACCAATTTAGTATTGGAGGGCAGCGTGGAGGGTAAAATCGTAGAGGGAGACCAAGAGATGAATACACTGAGCAGATTCAGAAGGATGTAGGCTGCAGTAGGTGCTGGGAGATGAAGAAGCTTTGCACAGGATAGAGTAGCACAGAGAGCTGCATCAAACCAGTCTCAGGACTGAGGACCACAACAACAACAGTTAATGGATTTGTGATAGTGGTTTAACCCTGCACATATCTATAGTAATAACTGGGAGGACTAGAAATAGTTGTAGTTCTTTCACATTTTTAGTGCTGGAAAACTATTAACTCCTTCAAAGAAATGTGCATGTAGTTATATACCTGTTGGACGAAGTATTGTACCTAAGATTCCACAAATGAACACTGTTCCAGTTTTAAGTTTAAGTTGGCACCTTGTAAATATAATGATATGATTCTCAACCATTGGTCATGTTCTCTGAGCGTCCATGAAAAGACAATATCATCAACACATACTAAGCATGTGTTGGGTTTCAACTTTTGAGCCATGCAGTAATGAATCGTCAAACTGATGAAAAGTAGTGGGGGTCATTTTTGAAACCAAAAGGCATCCTGAGTAACTCATATAGTCTATAAGATATAACAGATGCCATCATCAGCCTGTCCTGAGACATTATTGGAATTGGTGATAACCTTACTTCATATCTAGGGTGGTGAAACATTTGCAATTTCCCTGTCAGATGAGTGTTTCATCGATGTAAGGGAGCAGGTTGTATTGGATGTTGGTTACACTGTTTGCCAACCACATGTCTACACATAGTTTTCTCATAATTAATGTTTCCTTTTAATTGTGGTAATGATAACTGAGACCCAGAGGCTTGAGGAATGCTGAATTACTCCATGTATAGTAGTTGTTGAGAGCTTTTGTCTACAACCACCTGCAAATGGTAGGGAATGTGCTAAGGTTTCTGAACTATCAGCTACACATTTGTTGTTAGGATTTTGTCTATGTTGAATAAATGCTGTATTTCCCCAGACAGCCACACAATTCTTTCAACTGGTTTCTAAGGGGTGACATGATTTCATGCATTTCTCAAATTGAGAACATTCTCTGATTTCATACTTTCATATTTGTAGTCTAAAAAAGCTCAGTATGTACTGCTGCTATATCTTGTAAACTGGTCAGTACTGTTCTACGTAGGACTATAAAGTCCAATGTTGTGAAGCTATCTAATCAAACTGGTGTGCATATTTCTCCATTTATGTTTTTGTCTTTATAAAGGTTTCTTATGATTAAAACTGGAGGCAATCCAAAACTTCATTTTGGATGACCAGTTCAACTAGAAAGATAATTTCTGCAACTTCTTGGATTGCAGTTGTTACCCAGAAAACTGTCCCCCTTACACCACAGAGAGTTTCAGGGGCACTGACCTTCAACACAATGGTACATGGTGTAGTGTAGAATTATAGAATAGGCTTTTTTCCATGAGTTTCTAGTGGTGTTGACGCAAAATTGATACACTGTATCACCATATTGGACAATTTGAAATGGAAAGTTAATGACTCAATAAAAATAGTGCAGGAAATCATTACCAGAACATCAGATTCCTGTTCCCTTTTTCTAAGTACCTTTATATCAAAATCATATTTCTGTGTATCAGTCTTCAGATCAATACTGCATGTTCCCAAGGGATTCATAGTGTCTGCCCCCAGTTCTATGATGTGAGTGAGAGGCAGCTTCAGTGCCTGCTTATATCAGTTGGTAGAAGTAGAAACTCACCTAAGCTCCTGTATCCATTAAAATATTAACTGACCTTTTAGTGTTGCCTCTCACAATCACATTTTCCATGTCCATTAACCTACAAAATGTACTGGGTTGACAGACTTTAATGGGGAGTTGGCATAGTGACAACACTGGCTCTCATCCCATTTCCCATTCCAGATCTTCCATTACTTCTGTTTCTCCTGAATCCTACATGCACTGGGTATGGCCTATTTTTATACCAGGCACATTCGACACTGAAGTGACTGATCTCATGACATTAAGTGCAACAAAGGGCATGACACTTATTGGCAATGTGACCCAAGC
The DNA here is from genome assembly GCF_021461385.2 of Schistocerca piceifrons. Taxonomy (NCBI): domain Eukaryota; kingdom Metazoa; phylum Arthropoda; class Insecta; order Orthoptera; family Acrididae; genus Schistocerca; species Schistocerca piceifrons. Next base: position 197,193,852 of record NC_060149.1, read on the forward strand.
ACTTGCAAGGTGTGCAATTTTTTTCTTACATGAACATGTGGTAAAAATCATTGTCATGAGAAAAATTGAGACTCAGCAGTGCAAGAAACACAGCATCTTTTAGAGATGAAGGTGAAGCCATCTTTTTCTTCCAATCTGTGGCTTTATCCCCCTGAGAAATAAGTCTTTAGGTCTTGTCTCTACACTCTCATTGTCAGAGTATAGGTCAGATTACCCCTTTGCCAACACATCAAAACTGCTGGCATTTTGCAGATACTTAACTGATTCTACTTAGTTTCTCACATCTCCTTCAGCTTTAGACATGCAATGTTTAACTTTAATCTCTCTGGTCATAAACACATTTGATTGAGATCACAAACATTCTGCAAAAATGTGACAACATTCTCAAATGCCTTCCACAAGAAGGAAGGGATGAAAGTACCTGCAACAAAACTGTTTGCTGTACTGGGTTGTGATGCATGAAGAGGTCCATCAGCATGGCTCATAGAATCATCAAGTATTACCTGAACATTTGAGTTTATTTTTGAGCAAATGACAGCTCTTTTTTTATCTGTTTGTTTAATTACAGATTTTAAAGGGTAAGAGCCATTATCTGCTCTTGAAAAGCTTTGCATTAATCACTACCACTTGCCTCCATGCTACACTCCACCTGGAAGCTTGTAGAGGGTATTTTATCTGTTCAAGATCAACACAAAATTTACTTATAATGAATCAAAAGCATTACAGATGAGCAAAGAATATTCACCCAGATTGAGCACCTGAAAATAGAGGTTACCTCTTTTGGGACAGAAAAGGTGTGATTTTTGTGGGTTTCCTGGAAAGAGGCACTAAAATAAACTCTCAAAGGTATTGCCAAACTCTGCACAACCTCAGAAGAGCAATACAAAACAAGTTCAGGGGAAAGTTGGGCTCAAAGATCTTGCTGATTCACGACAACGCCCGGGCCCACACGGCAAATGCCACTCGTGAAGTTCTCGAATCTTTTAAGTGGGAGTTGTTTCCTTATCCACCGTACAGTCCTGACCTGGCACTGAGTGACTTCCACTTATTCCCAGCAATGAAGAAGTAGTTGGCTATGCAGCATTTTGATGATGACCCACAGCTTCAAGAAGAGGTAACCACGTGGTTGAAGGTGCAGGCAGCCGAATTTTACGACAAAGGAATTTCCAAGCTCGTCCATCGCTACGATAAGTGCCTTAATGTAAATGGCAACTATGTATAAAAGTAGTATTTAAGTGTGGCTTTCATCTGTATATAATAAAAAAAAATTCCAATACTTTATATATTTTTAATTCCAAAACGTAGTGTACTTTGTGGATAGCCCTCGTACTTAACAGCCGAACTAAGTTAATAATTGGCTCCTTCTACCGACCCCCCGACTCCGATGATATAGTTGCTGAACAGTTCAGAGAAAATTTGAGTCTCATAACAAATAAATATCCCACTCATATTGTTATAGTTGGTGGGGACTTTAACCTTCCCTCGATATGTTGGCAAAAATCATTGTTCAAAACCGGTGGTAGGCAGAAAACATCTTCCGAGGTTGTCCTAAATGCTTTCTCTGAAAATTATTTTGAGCAGTTAGTCCACAAACCCACGCAAATAGTAAATGGTTGCGAAAACACAATTGACCTCTTAGCCACAAACAATCCAGAGCTAATAGAGAGCATCGATACAGGGATTAGTGATCACAAGGTCATTGTAGCTAGGCGCAATACCGTTTCTTCCAAATCCACCAGAAACAAATGCAAAATAATTTTATGTAAAAAAGCGGATAAAGTGTCACTAGAAGCCTTCCTAAGAGAAAATCTCCATTCCTTCCGAACTGACTATGCAAATGTAGATGAGATGTGGCTCAAATTCAAAGATATAGTAGCAACAGCAATTGAGAGATTCATACATCATAAATTGGTAAGAGATGGAACTGATCCCCCATGGTACACAAAACAGGTCCGAACACTGTTGCAGAGGCAATGGAAAAAGCATGTGAAGTTCAGAAGAACGCGAAATCCCGAAGATTGGCTAAAATTTACAGACGCGCGAAATTTGGCATGGACTTCAATGCGAGATGCCTTTAATAGGTTCCACAACAAGACATTGTCTCGAAATTTGGTAGAAAATCAGAAGAAATTCTGGTCGTATGTAAAGTACACAAGCTGCAAGACGCAGTCAATACCTTCACTGCGAAGTGCCGATGGTACTGTTACCGACGACTGTGCCGCTAAAGCGGAGTTATTGAATGCAGTTTTCCGAAATTCCTTCACGAGGGAAGACGAATGGAATATTCCAGAATTTGAAACACGGACAGCTCATAGCATGAGTATCTTAGAAGTAGATACCTTAGAGGTTGCGAAGCAACTCAAATCGCTTGATACGGGCAAGTCTTCAGGTCCAGATTGTATACCGATTAGGTTCCTTTCATATTACGCTGATACAATAGCTCCCTACTTAGCAATTATATACAACCACTCACTCACCAATAGATCTGTACCTACAGATTGGAAAATTGTGCAGGTCACACCAGTGTTTAAGAAGGGTAGTAGGAGTAATCCATTGAACTACAGACCTATATCATTGACGTCGGTTTGCAGTAGGGTTTTGGAGCATATACTGTATTCAAACATTATGAATCACCTCGAGGGGAATGATCTATTGATACCTAATCAGCACGGTTTCAGAAAACATCGTTCTTGTGCAACGCAGCTAGCTCTTTATTTGCACAAAGTAATGGCCGCTATCGACAGGGGATCTCAAGTTGATTCCATATTTCTAGATTTCCAGAAAGCTTTTGACACCGTTCCTCACAAATGACTTCTAATCAAGCTTCGGACCTATGGGGTATCATCTCAGTTGTGCGACTGGACTCATGATGTCCTGTCAGGAAGGTCGCAGTTCGTAGTAATAGACGGCAAATCATCGAGTAAAACTGAAGTGATATCAGGTTTTCCCCAGGGAAGCATCCTGGAACCTCTGCTGTTCCTGATCTATATAAATGACCTGGGTGACAATCTGAGCAGTTCTCTTAGGTTGTTCGCAGATGATGCTGTATTTTACCATCTAGTAAGGTCATCCGAAGACCAGTATCAGTTGCAAAGTGATTTAGAAAAGATTGCTGTATGGTGTAGCACGTGGCAGTTGACACTAAATAACGAAAAGTGGGAGGTGATCCACATGAGATCCAAAAGAAATCCGTTGGAATTCCATTACTTGATAAATAGTACAATTCTCAAGGCTTACACTACACTCGTTCGTCCTCTGTTAGAATATTGCTGCATGGTGTGGGGTCCTTACCAGAGATTGACAGAGGACATCAAAAGGGTGCAAAAAAGGGTCATCACGTAATAGGGGAGAGAGTGTGGCAGATATGATACGTGAGTTGGGATGGAAGTCATTAAAGCAAAGACGTTTTTCGTCGCGGCGAGATCTATTTACGAAATTTCAGTCACCAACTTTCTCTTCCAAATGCGAAAATATTTTGTTGAGCCCAACCTACATAGGTGGGAATGATCATCAAAATAAAATAAGAGAAATCAGAGCTCGAACAGAAAGGTTTAGGGTTCGTTTTTCCCACGCGCTGTACGGGAGTGAAATGGTAGAGAGATAGTATGATTGTGGTTCGATGAACCCTCTGCCAAGCACTTAAATGTGAGTTGCAGAGTAATCATGTAGATGTAGATGTAGAACAATCAGAGGTTCTTCACAGCAGCCAGTGGATAGCATGATGGTAGGCTGCAAAAAGTCAAGATGGCATGCAGTGTTGAGATGAGGCAGGCTGCTTCAGTGGTATAGAGGATAAGCTGTATGAACCAGAATCTGCCAGCAGGCCCGTTGTCATCAGCAACCAAGCATACTAGAATCTGCTGATGTAAGCAGTAATGGCTTGGGAAAATGGTGCTTGCATGGCATGGCTTGGCAGCCAGCTTTACTCAACTAGGTTTGGTGTTTGGTACCTGGCACATATTGGCACAATAATTACTGCCTCCCTTACAGACTGAAAGGTTGTGGGTCACAATTCTAACACCCATTTGTACTGGGGTAGAGTGGTAAATTCAAGATTTTGTGGAGCGCAGGTATCCAGAGGGAGTGGTTCAAGTGTAAATTAAGTTTTAAAACATTTTCCATTGTATTCAGTGGTTTGGTGTAGAATCTGGCACACCCTGGAGTCACAGAACAGACCACCAGCCAGTTAGGATGGTCATGGCAGGTCTCATTTGGTCACAGAACAAAGTCCAACAACATTCAAGTGAGAGAAGAGGGGAAAGATATCATGCCTCACTGAGAGCCAGAGTCAGAGAGAGAATCCAACTGTCATCCAACACTCCAGCATGTCCCACAATCAACATAGGATTTTCTTCCATACTCCCCATTGGTCATTCAGACACTGCATGTGGCAACTCGTTATTCAACATATTTTGTGGGTACAAACACCCTTTCCTGATGTGATGCCTCTAATTAGCATGTAAACCACAAGAGTCTGTAAATGAGTAGTGAGAGCAAAAACATTAGGTGGAAAAAAAATTTAAATTAACTATCAAAATTGCTGATACCTCCTGTAATAACGAAGGACATGTACAAATAATGTAACAGTGTTGATGTAACTCTTGGTAAATTCACTGAACTAACAAATCAGGAACATTGGTTATTGTGAGAAACATAGCAATAAAAACTAATTACAAACATTGAAATTAAATGTTACTGTTGTTGATGGTACAGCCATATTATTAAAAACTGTGTTCTAGAAGGTAAGAATGTATGTTGTAGATGCAGTCATTGGAGCTACAGAAAATACAGATGAATTTAATTTTGTAAAATTACATAGAGTAAACATGTAACTCATGTTTTACTAACTGACAAGCATGTCACTGCCAAAGGAGTGCATAAAATGCCACTGATGATGGGTTATAAGCCGGGAAACCGGTTTAGGCAAATAAAAATTCGTAATGCAGCTCACAGTGTATAGAATAGATCTTTTAATATATATCTGAAAGTTGTGGAGCCCCATGCATTCAAGATTTTTAAACCAGGTTTTGTTTCAGACTCATAAAAAGTGAGCATCATTAAAAACCTATGACTTAATAAGCTTCTTATCTTGTTTAAGGCAGTCCTATATATGTTTGAAGGAAAAATTGTGTGCTTAGTCAGTTGCTCATCCAGTCTATGACATACACTATAAATTTATTAATTGTAATATTATAGATTAACATCAATAGCTGAGCTACTGCACTTTTGTACACAGTAAAGTACTGTTGTATGGTTACTGTATAACATAATTTGATATTTTCTGTCATTAAAATCACTTCATTAGAATGAAATTATTATTTTATTTCTCTAGGGTGACTAAATATGTTCACAATGTGATTACTTCTTTTCAGGATTATGCATTCCATTGCTCTCTATGTTAATGGAAATGATGAACAAGGTCGAATGGTAAGGAGAACCTTGATGAGGTATTTAAATCTCACTTTGATTCTGGTACTGCGATCAATAAGCTCTGCAGTGAAAAGAAGGTTTCCTACTCTTGAACATGTGGTAGAATCAGGTAAATTTATATCCTAAATACACAGCTTAAAGACATATTTCATGAGAGTTTTGTAAAATTTTAGTGAACATCTACTTCTGAACATATACGACTTAATGATTACCTACTTTGTGAGGTAGAATTGCAGCCCACTGCTTAGCTTTAGGAGGCAAAATGCTTAGTACTGTCAGCAGAGTCTTATAAAAGTAGAAGTGACAGCACTATCTTAGACCTTACTACAAGTGAGCCCCTGTCATTAAGAGGTCGGGGTTACCTGCCGTTCCTTTTTAACCATCCCTCTCTCCGACTCAAGGAAGGAACTAATAGTTTCAAATTTTTGCTTTTATTAGACATTTCCTCCCATGAAGGGAAGTAATGGCCAGTATGTCTCATAACTTACTACTATTCTGGATGGAATCTACCATTGATATGATTACCTACTTTCTATCTTACAGATATTGTAGTATTCTGTTACAGGTCACACAAAAGTTTAATAGAAAGCATTCTTTATTTATTTATTTATATTTTTTGTGTTAGACTATCAAGATAATGATTTTTGCAAATGTCATACATAGTATGAGTAGATTAATGTAGATAACACTTACATACAGTGGTACATACATTCATCTCAATATCCTACTTATATTACATGTTACAATGGAGGGCAAGTAAGTTAGAATTCACTGAGTGAAAATAAACGTTTATTTACTAAGAAGGCTTTTAAATCCCTGTGGAACAGCTGTGGCTCACAAGTTTTCAAAGCATGTGGCAGCTTGTTGAACTATATCCGCCCATTAATAAAAGGACTATTGTCAATAATTTTTAGTTTTGCCCTCTGCTTGAAATAATTACCCTTACTTCTAGTGTTATAATTAAGTGTATCACTGCACTTATTTACTTTGTTTTTGCTATTCAGAAATATTATAATAAGTTTATAAAAATACAAGAAATATACTGTTAAATATTTATGTTGGACAAAGATTTCATGACACGACGCTGCGGCTTTAGTCCATGCATTAACCGAATGGCCCTTTTTTGTAATACTAATATTTTATTTAGGTGCAAGTCTACAACACAACCTGACAGTTCAGTACCATAATTAAGAAATGGATAAACTGTTCCTTAGTAAACAAATTTTAGTGTTTGACTTGGGAATATTTTTGAGAGCTGATTTATCAGATACAAGTTACTGCTGATTTTCTCATGTACAGAAGTAATGTGGTTTACTCAACAGAGATTTTTGTCCACTTGCATACCAATAAATTAAATGTTATCTGTTTCTGCTGATGTAATACCACAAATATTGTTTATTTTAGCCTCATGAAAACCAGTTGTTTTAAATGTTAGTAGCAGGGATTTACTGATGTTAATGTTTAGACCCTGATGTAGAAAACATGTGGTTACTTCCATCCCATCCTTATTTGCAGCCGGGTGTAATATCTCAAAGTCTTTATCATAAAATAAGAGGGCAATGTCATGAACACAGGTTACTAGATGTGAGTTGAAGGGTTGTGTCATCTCACTGCTATAAACCAAGAAGAGAAAGGGACCAGTGATTGATCCCTACAGTACCCCCAGGATTACTGTATCTCTAGAAGACTGGAAATCTATTATCTTATTATCTATATTACATGAAAGTTCAGTACACTGTTTGTGATTTGTCAAATAAGTAGTAAGTAATTATATGGATGAGTTCTTGATGTTTTAAGCCTTCAATTTCTTGACAAGCAACCCATGGTTGACTGAGTTGAAGGCTTTGGAAAGATCTATGAATTTGCCTGATGACTTCATATCTTGGTCTATAACAGTGTACACTTTATGGAGAAATTCAGCAACTGCAGTAGTTGTACACTGATTTTTCTGAAAGTTGTACTGTGTTCCTATTAACAATTTGTTCTTTGTAAAATAAACAGAGGGTTGAGAAAGCAACACCATATCAAAAACCTTACAAAAGGTCAGGGATCAATTATATTTGGCAGTAGTTTGAAACCTTTTTTGTATTCCCCTTCTTATGCACTGGTTTAACAATGCTCATTTTTAGACTTCTAGGATAAATGCTTTCTTTAATACTATTGGAGTATTGAAGAGTCCCCTGTACATTAAAACTTGTGATTTAACTCTGTATATTATGGGACAGTAAAAATTCTGATTCTTCTGATTCTATAGTTTATGAGGTACGTTAGTGATTTCACTATTTCTTATATGCATTTTTTAGCTACTACACTCAACTTACCATCCCATCAAGCTGAGTATTTGTTCTTTAATTTGAAGAGTGTCTTGCTTATTTCATTTTCTTTAACCTTATCAAATTTAAAACTCACTGCTTGAGGGGTGTGATTTGGTATCTCTTGGTACATTTCTAAAGTATATGTTGGGTTTCCTGTTGGTGATATTAAATATTTATTAAAGAAGTTACATAATGATTTTGGTTCTTTTATAATATTACCATCCTGTATAATGAATGAGGATTTGTTGTCCTGTTCTGATAGTCAGCCGTAGGTGAGACATTCCACTTTCTCATGAAAGGCAATACACATACAGCTTTCAGAAGTCTGGATCATCTTTACCATTAAAAAGGAAAATTATTATCTTGTTAATTGATGGGAATGAAATACACTGCATGTCATGTTTCCATAATAGTCTACCAATCTTCTCAAATAAGGTAGATAAGTGGTTTTTGGCTTCTCTTTCTCTGTTTCAATCCCAGCCTTTTTCTCAAATGTTCTTGATTTTGACGGCAACACCCACTCAGTTTGATACTGAAATGGCTGGAGTGTAAATGTACCAGGATCTCTTCAAGCTTTTCTACTCCATGTTTCTTTACCACACATATATGGTCCACATAGAAACACATTGATTTTGCCATAACAGAATTTAGTGACTTTACTTCAAAGTGTTCCATTTATATGTTTTGCAATGACAGGAAATAATGACTACCCATCACCATATCATCAGCTTGTTCATAATATTTTCCATCAAATAGAAAATAAGCTGATGTCAGAAGTGCCCAAAGAGTACTGCAACACTTTTTCATTATTAATTCCAAGTAGTCAGAAAGTGGACCACTTGTAAAGAGGGAGACTACATCAAAACTGATCATAGCATCCATATTTTGGAGCCAAAAGTGGCTGAGAAATGTACAAAGTTATCAGAGTGGTGAATGCTGAAATGCTTAACTCTGCTTTAAAATGTTCCTTTACAAAGGAAAACCCATGATTGCCCCAATCCTCATACCACTGAAAATGAGTGAAAAACTATTAGTGTCAGTGGTGTTGAGAAACAGCTGGAATCATTAAAACTGAACAAAGCTCCAAGGCCAGATGGAATCCCTATCAGATTCTGTACTGAATTTTCAGCTGAGTTAGCCCCTCTTCTAATTATAATCTTATCATAGATCCCTCAAACAAAAAACCATGCTTAGTTCTTGAAAAAGTGCAGCTCACACACATCTGCAAGAAGGGTAGAAGAAATGATCCACAAAACTACTGTCTAGTATCCATGACATTGATTTGTTGTAGAATCTTAGAACTTGTTTTGAGCTCAAACACAGTGAGGTATCTGCAAAAGAATGGCCTCCTCCATGCCAACCAACATGGATTTCAGAAACATCAATCATGTGAAACCCAACCATCATTTTTCTCACATGGCACACTGAAAGGTCAGATTACGGCAGTCAAGTATATGCAATATTTCTTAATTTCTGAGAAACATTTGATTCAGTATGACACCTATGCTTATTGTCAAAAGTACAATCATATGGGGTATCAAGCAGGGGCACCGACTTACAAAAAATATTGTGGGTGGGGGGGGGGGGGGGGGGGGATACTGGGGCTCTTGCCCTGGGAAATTTTCTGAATTTTAGATGAAAAATGGTGATTTTTTAAAGTTTTTTAAGCATTTTAGAGTCATATGATCAGCATTAGAACCCCAAAAACTGGACTCTAGATAATTCAACAAGCCTGACACATTTTTGGCTTTGAAAAAACAAACAAAACATAAACATGCACAGTATTTTCGTAAAAATCTAATTTAATTTACAGTAAGAATCATGCTTATAGACAATTACAGAGCAATGAATGTATAGCTCTGAAGAGACTGAAATCATATTTAAATAAATCCTAAACTATCATTAAAAGAATAAAACATCAAATATTGCTGTCGCACAGTAATAGCACTTTGATTAAAAAGTGAAATAACTAATTTAAGCTTACTTTGAATAAGGCTCAGGGTACATTACATAAAAACAATATCTCAAAGTTAATACCTTAATACAGTTAATAGATTTAATACAGTATGCCTTTGTCAAAAAGTATGTAAATAGTGGGTTTTAAATGGGTCTTACACCCTAAAAATATTTAAATATGTGAAATTAACTAATACAGTACTATAGTAACATAGTACTAAATAGTACTAATATCTCAAAACTGAAAATTTAACATTATGTATGTATTTAATTCTGTATTTAATAAAGATTTTTAATATTGCTCTAAATGCCATTATTAGGGCTAGAGTGTCTTAAGAAAGATACAAATGTCAACCATTTGAGTGGATTACTGAATATGAAGTTGTTGATGACTGGTCAGATATCCACTTCATCCAAAACATCTCGGTGGGCATGAAGAACAGCCAAGTTGTTCAATTACTTCCATCCCATTGTTGATCAGAGATATGACTTCAGACATCTAAGTGTTCTACATGATCATTCTGCTGTTGCTGTTGTGATTGGACCTATTTGGAGAAGCTGATTGCACTTCACTACTTCACATAACATTTCTCCAACTGCAGGCTCTTGTGTAATGTACTTTCTTATATCATGCATGTTTTTTAAGACCAGTTGTTTTTTAATAGTGATATCGGGTAACATATTCTAGTGTAAGTGCAGTCTCTCAATCTCTAGGTCTTTTTTGAAAAACTCAGTTGATTTTTCCAAATTTGTTTCACCTCTGTTTATTAAATGCAAGCACTCTTGTTCAACTACAATGACCTGTGTGAGTGCAGTTGAAGCAAACTGCTCAGTAATGCAAGATTGCACCATTTCACAAACTTCAATGTAAATAGCTTTGTAGTATTCCTATGGTGTTTTGAAAGTGTGTGGTGAGCTGGCTTTGTTGTTTTCATACTTCTTTGGTGTACTTCATTTCCAAAGATCCCAAAAGTGTTCAAAAATATCACGCTTTCCATTCAATATACATATCAAGCCCTCATATATTTTTTCCAGATCAGCAACTCTTAGATGAAGGCATTGAATTTTTTTCATTGACATCCTCTACTGCGTTCACTGTGTGGCAATAAAGACATAAAAAGAAATAAGTCTTGAATTGTAACGTTGCCTCAAGGTAGCCTGCACATTTGTAACCTGCCTCTGTTTTGTCCTCTGCAGAAAATATTTCAAAAACTCTAGAAGTTCTTCAAAGTTTTTCAATATTCTCAATATACAAAGAAGCTCACATAGTCCATCGAGTCAGGCAAAGGAGTTGTAGACCAGCTTGGTCATTGGCGTTCTCACAGCGTATGCGTCTTTGTTGGATTCCCTTATGGTGTTTATTAAGTCCTTGGCTAAAGCCATAATATCCCTCATAGACATAAGATGGTGGAGACTGTCTACAACTGCCAAGTCTAAACTATGAGCAGTGCCGTGCACATAACTTGATTTTGGTTGTATATCCAAAACTAACTTTTTTAGTCCTTTGTGCTTACCTCTCATATTCGAGGCATAATCATAGCACTGTGCTCTTAAGGTATCCATTATCTTTTAAAATACTAAACAGAGTTTGTGATTCAGTGTTGGGGATCTCGTAGAAGACAATAAAGTTTTTGTTGATGATTAAGGAATCATTGACAGTACAAATACAAAATGACACTTGTTCGTGAATCGAAGAATCACTTGTTTCATCAACCATAATAGAAAAATGTTCAGTCTTCTTGATTGAAGCCGATACCATTCTCAACACAGACTTTCCTAGTAGATCAATGATCTCATTTTGAATATCATGCGATGTCCAATTATACCCCGAACACCCTAACGAATCTTTAAACTCAGGTATGTCATTCTTTCAGAGTTCCAACAGTTGAAAAAAATTTGAGTTTACAGCTTCATACCCTCTAATTGCTAGTCCTTGTCAGCATAGAAATTGCACAGTAGTAAACATTGTGTCAAGAGCTAAACAGCCTTTCTTCATATCACTATCTAACTGTTCATTCAATTGGGAGGCCACACTTCGGTTAGTGATAGAATTTAATTTCAGAACACCTTCTTTATGCGTGATCATATTTTTATGAAGACAGAATTTTTCCAAAGCCTTTTTCCAGTCAGAAAACCCTACAGAAGTAAATGCATCTTCTTTTTTTGAAGAAAATTGTAATTGATTTTTAGCATCTGCCTCTTTGCAGGTTTTGCAAAAAACTTTTTTGGTAGATGCTTCATATTCTAGCCATGTATATTTGACCAACGAAGACTTCTGAAATGATCTTCCCTTATTGGATTGTCCAGGTTTCAGCTGTGAACAGTTCTTGCCTGAAGATGAGGAATCAATTGATAACACTATAGTTACTGGGTTGACTTACAATACCATCAACTTACAGTCACCCATTTTTGGTAACAAATTTATCCATTGTAAACTTAATTCACAATACAGTAAGAGACTGAAGTAAATGAATAAAATAAAGTCATATAAAATAGTCCACTAGACACTAAAGTCAGAATACAAGAAACATCCACAGCATGCACTGAACAAAACTATCCACACAGAATGAATGTGTCAGCCGGGTGGGCTTTATATAGCCGTGGCATCGTAATGTCTCATTTCCTAATCTAATTCCCTCAACATCACGTGATTTAATTCAACTACATTCCATTATTCTCGTTTTGCTTTTGTTGATGTTCATCTTATATCCTACTTTCAAGACAGTGTCCTTTCTGTTCAACTGCTCTTCCAAATCCTTTGCTGTCTCTGACAGAATTACAATGTCATTGGCAAACCTCAAGGTTTTTATTTCTTCTCTATGGATTTTAACTCCTACTCCAAATTTTTCTTTTGTTTCCTTTTCTGCTTGCTCAATATACAGATTTAATAACATCGGAGATAGGCTCCAACCCTGTCGCACAACCTTCTCAACCACTGCTTCCCTTTCATGCCCCTCAACTCATAACTGCCATCTGGTTTCTATACAAATTGTAAACAGCCTTTTGCTCCCTGTATTTGACCCCTGCCACCTTCAGAATTTGAAAGAGAGTATTCCAGTCAACATTGTCAAAAGCTTTCTCTAACTCTACAAATGCTAGAAATGTAAGTTTTCCTTTCCTTAATCTATCTTCTAAGATAAGTTGTAGAATCAGTATTGCCTCACATGTTCCAACATTTCTACAAAATCCAAACAGATCTTCCCCAATGGGAGCTTCTAAAAGTACTTACATTCATCTGTAAAGACTGAAGACAATATTTTATTGTCTTATTCTCTATGGGTGATTGTATCAAATTGTTTAAAATGTGTGTTCTTGTTGTATTCCAAGATTATGAAATTTGTGTTGTCTTGGTAGTCTGGCATATCTACATCTGATTTTTCTGCATTTAAAAATAAACAATTGAACATCATAACCTGGTCTTGCTATTATATCACTTTCAAATCTAATTTTCAGAATTCACGTGTTATTACAAATTAATCACAAGATATATGAACATGGTTTTCCAAAAGCCATTTTCATGCATGTGTAGAGCAACAATACTGCTTTAAATTCTGTTAATTTAATGTTTCGTTTATGTAAGTTTTCCCATCTTCTATATTGAAGACATCATTTCTTGAGTAAACATTTAAAGTTTTTGCTTAATAATGAATGACTGTGATTTTTTTCCCTGCTTGCTATTGTCATCTTACATTTAGTGCAGTAATTGGTGATACTATATTTAAATTCCAAGCTTTTTATTGTATGTGGTACGTTTTGTGTTCTTGCAGCCACCCACATGACATTTTTACAGACCTTTACAGTGTCCTTGGAATGTATCTGAACATTTAGCAACAAACCAGTTCATTAGTGTGCAACTCCTCCAGTATTTTGATTTAGTCAGTATTGATTCAGCTATCAAAAAGAAAGAAATGTCCACTTTATGTATCAATGGAGCTATCTCTGTTCACTCTCACTATTACAGATTCTCCTTGCTTGGTCATTTAGATATGTTCCATGACAAATTTTATGCTGTAGTGAGCATTTAAGAACTTCATTGTTTCTTTGATTATTAACTATAATTTCACTGAATAAGTAATTACTGTAATTATAAATATTCACTATTCCTTCCTTTCTCAGTAGGTCTTGCCTTCATTTTCTCTGTTTCATTTTTAAATTTACTGTGTTATATTTCTGTTTCACCCAAAATCAAACTTTTATAATCTATACAACTTGACAAGGATTTCAGCTCCCATACATTCACAGTACTCCATCTGATCCACTAAACAGGCAGTTCCTAGCAATTTGTTAGCTACACATTCCCAGACCTTGCTGTCCTTAGTTATCTGATTATCTTATGTAGATAACTAATTACTGCTACTGTCTTCTCTAAAATAAATGAAATTTTTTCATCATCTGCATCTTGCTTATCAACATTATTGTCATCTCACACCTAAAGCTATAATGTTTTTGCAGGTTTCATGACACCTGTTGAGCTGGAAATGTATCAGTCAGTTCCAAGTGTTGAGTTTAATACATATTGGATACCATGTACCTGGTTTATCAGCCTGTTGAAGGAAACAAGGAGAACTGGCAGGATAAATGATGCCCAGGGTCTTAAAATAATAATGGAGGTAACTGATAGGTATTTTAACATCCCATGAAATAAATTGTTTACATATCTGAAGTAATTCTCTTCTTATCACAGGATACTAAAATGCTCTAATAGTATTATTATTAGATAATCAAACTCTCTCACAAATATCATTGTTTCAGGAGTTCAATGATTTCCGCTCTAAATGTGGGCTTCTATGGAGTTATGATTGGGTCAGCATACCACTTGTTTACACACAAGTAAGATAATATTTAAGAATCTTTATTTGATTATTTTATTCATAGCTGTTAGTTTTTCAGCAGCTGTAGCATATATCTGAATGTGTTCGCAAAATGTAACTTTCACATAAGTTTCTTTTTTAACTATGATTAATCTTTTCATTTTCTTGTTCAGATTTAAAAATGGCAATATCTATCTTGCTCAGTGAAGAAAATATTGTCTTTAAAATCTTTGTTCTCTTTTTGCTGAGTCTCAATAAACATTGTCCAATACAACAAGTATTTATAGAAAAACGTAGTAACAAAACTCAAAATCCATTATTATGTTTCTGATATTCACGTACAGGAGACCAAAATTAGTGGACATGATATTATGAGGAGTGGGATCAAGTCTGTCTAACAATAGATTGGTATGTAAAATAAGAGAAAGGTAACCATTCACCTACAGCAGGCCAATGTGCAGAGCAAATAACACATCACATCTCTTTTTCTACCTGAAGTAAGCACATTCACACACACACACACACACACACACACACACACACACACACACACACACACACACACACACACACAAAATCGCACACAAGACTGATTATTGATACTAAATTGTTGAAAGCAGTTCCCTGAGCTGATAGGGGTGGGGAAGACAGATGAATGTAAGTAGGGGTAGCAGGAGAGAGGTCTTTGGACAGACTCCATGACCACACAACAAGATGAGAAGAGTAGAGAGGATGTACCAGAAAGAGTTGTAGGAAATGAGAGGGAGGGCAAGGGGTAGAAGAAAGCAGTACCTGATCCTGATTTGGATGGAGATAGAGTTATGTGGACATAGCCCATGGCAATTGTGAGAGTGAAGAGAGACAATTCCCATCTGCATAGTTCAGATAAACTTGTGCTGGAAGTGAGTATCCACATGGCCTGCATACTGAAGCAACTGTTGAAGACATTTGTGTTGGGATATACAACATGTTTGACAACTGGCTGGTCAAGTTTGTGGTTTGCCACAGTTTGGCAGTAGGGAACAGACAGTTGGTTAAGTGTCATGCTCGCACTGAATGCAGTAATTGCAGCATAGCTGATATATGACATGGTTGCTTTTTCATGTGACCCTACCCTTTATTAGGTAGATAACATCCATGACTGGACTGCAGTTGGAGGAGGTGTGCTGGGTGTATGGGACAGGTGTTGCTCCTTGTCCAACCACAATGGAAAGACTCGGGGGTTGCAGGATTGGAACAGGGTTAGATAAGGATATTCTGTAGATTGGGTGAGTGGCAGAACGTACTTTGAGAAATGTGGGGAGTGCTCTGCTGCCCAACAAACCTACCTTTCATCTTGTTATGCAGCCACGGAGCCATATCTCAAAAGAGCTGCCTCTTCCCTGCTACCGCTCCTTGCATTCTTCCCTACCTCCTCCTCACCTCCATCAGCTCAGGCAACTGCTTTCAAGAACTGAGTATCAACCTTTTCCTTATTTTATGCACCATTCCATTATTATACAACCAGAAGTTGAAAATGATGCTTCAGTTGTAAATTTCTTTTATTATCACAACCACAACATTATCTCATAAGCCTATCCTCAGGTGTCACACTGGAAATATCAAGAGGTGGTAGATAATTTTTACATGTCGCAACACATATAAAAAACAAAAAATTTCATAAAAAAGTGTAAAAAAACTTTTCAAAAACATTTCAAAACTGCCGGTCGGGCTAGGTGCTGTGAAACCTATGTCAATGCAAAAGTGACACCAGGCAGTACTACGGATTGCTGCCTGGGTAGGGAAATATACAAATAACACTAGGACACTCACACTGTGTTGTGGCCCTCTAGCACTGCCGTGGACATGTACTAGATGCAGTGTGCTCCCTATGAGTACAGAACAGGGAGAATTGGAACTGAACGAGGAAGCAAATTGGTAAATCAGAGTGGCAAAAGTGCTGCCATCTACTGACAGAGAGAAGAATGCAGGGCCACTAGCCCGGCCATTCAAAATTTGAATTAGTGGTTTACATTTAAAATGAAGAAAAATATGTGACATAAGTTAAAACTGCATTGGCATAGTAAAGGAGCTTATGGAACATGTCGTTACAGTGATGTGGTAAAAACTGAATGAAAGCTGTGGTATAAGATTATTATATAAACTGTAAAGCATAATGAAACTTTTCTTTTACATGAGCGAAAAACAAGTTCAAACAAGTTTGGAATTTAGTGGGGATATATAGTGGCATCATGGAACAACCCACCACAGTCATCAGTTAAAAAAACCATATGCATGTGCCACTCTAATTTACAAGCTCTCATTACTGATCAACAGGAAAAGTAGTGAAACCTTACAGTCTAAGCTGTCAGAAAGTAATAGGCTAATTGACAGCTAGCAGCAATACCACTAAAAGTGAGGTCAGTTTAAAACCTGCTAGCCATCAGTCGACAATAAATGGAGGCTTACATGAGATAAGACCCGAGACGCATTTTACATAATGAAAGACAGGTAAATTTTTTAATTAGTGAGGGCACAGATAATGCCACAGTACTATAATGTGCAATAGTCATAAATAAAATGAAAAACATGCAAACTTTCATTAAGAGGGGTCAATTTTACAGCTATGTAAAATGAACTAGGTGGACCTTGTGGACCTCACTATAGGAAACATGCATTAAGGCTGGACGCTGCTTCAAACTAGAAAAGTTATTCAGCAGGACTGCATGCTTAAGTGCAGTTTGCTCATTCAAAGTGCCAGACAGATCATGGAAAATGCTGCAGATGATTTCTATTTCTTATAAAATGTTAAAAACAGGGTCCTTACATTGAATATGTAGAATGTTGCAATTTGTGTTTATATTTGAAATGGAATAGTTATAATCCTTGAGGTGGTTGGTGAGAGCAGATTTGAAACTTTTCGTTTTTGAAGCAGCTCCTCATGTATTTTTTATGTTTTTTTTTTTTTTTTTTTGTTTTTTTTTCTTCGTTTTGAGTGCAAACCACTAATTCAAATTGTGGACAGCTGGGCTAACGGCCCCTCGTTCTTCTCTCCGTCAATAGATGGCAGCACTTTTACCACTCTGTTTCACCAATTTGCTTCCTCATTTGCTTCTGCTACTCTCTGTTCTGCACTCATAAGTAGCACACCACACCTAGTACATGACAAATGTGACACTCTGGGGTCACAACACATTGTAAGTGTCCTGGTGTTATTTATATATTTCCCTACCCACATAGTCATCTGTGATACTGTCTGGTGTCACTTTTGCATTGACATAGCTTCCACAGTACCTAGCCCGACCGGCGGTTTTGAAATGTTTTTAAAAGATTCTTAAAACTTTTTTATGAAATCTTTTTTTTTATGTGTTGTGATGTGCAAAAATTATCTTTCTATTTCCAGTATGACACCTGAGGATGGGCTTATGAGAGCCTGAAACTGGTAGTGATAATAAAAGAAATTTACAACTGAAGTGGTATTTCTGACCTCTGGTATAATGCTCGGATGTGGATGATCCTCCAACAGGATTGTTTGCATTATTATACAGATTTGAGTCTTTGCTCCTCATTATGTCATGTCCACTGATTTCTGTCTCTTGTAGGAGAGTATCAAAAATAAAATAATCGATTCTCCATACAGATCATGCACCGCTTTCTCCATCCTCCTCTTCCTCTCCCCTCCAAAAGTGAACATTATCTCTCTCTCTCTCTCTTCCCCTCTCACTCCCCCTCCCACCCCTCTCCTCTTCCCCCTTTTCTGCCCTTCTTCCTTCTCTCTTCTCTTCCTTTCCCCCCTTCATCTCCATATCTCCATCTTTCTCTCTTGTTTCCTCTTTTCCCTCTCCCTTTTTGCCCCTCACCCTCTTACTACATCTCTCTTTTCTCTGCCCTCTGCACTCTGGGGTCACAACACATTGTAAGTGTCCTGGTGTTATTTATATATTTCCCTACCCACATAGTCATCTGTGGTACTGTCTGGTGTCACTTTTGCATTGACATAGCTTCCACAGTACCTAGCCCGACCGGCGGTTTTGAAATGTTTTTAAAAGATTCTTAAAACTTTTTTATGAAATCTTTTTTTTTATGTGTTGTGATGTTCAAAAATTATCTTTCTATTTCCAGTATGACACCTGAGGATGGGCTTATGAGAGCCTGAAACTGGTAGTGATAATAAAAGAAATTTACAACTGAAGTGGTATTTCCGACCTCTGGTATAATGCTCGGATGTGGATGATCCTCCAACAGGATTGTTTGCATTATTATACAGATTTGAGTCTTTGCTCCTCATTATGTCATGTCCACTGATTTCTGTCTCTTGTAGGAGAGAATCAAAAATAAAATAATCGATTCTCCATACAGATCATGCACCGCTTTCTCCATCCTCCTCTTCCTCTCCCCTCCAAAAGTGAACATTATCTCTCTCTCTCTCTCTTCCCCTCTCACTCCCCCTCCCACCCCTCTCCTCTTCCCCCTTTTCTGCCCTTCTTCCTTCTCTCTTCTCTTCCTTTCCCCCCTTCATCTCCATATCTCCATCTTTCTCTCTTGTTTCCTCTTTTCCCTCTCCCTTTTTGCCCCTCACCTTCTTACTACATCTCTCTTTTCTCTGCCCTCTGCACTCTGGGGTCACAACACATTGTAAGTGTCCTGGTGTTATTTATATATTTCCCTACCCACATAGTCATCTGTGGTACTGTCTGGTGTCACTTTTGCATTGACATAGCTTCCACAGTACCTAGCCCGACCAGCAGTGTCATCTTGTTGTGTGACCATGGAGTCATTTGTCCAAAGACTGCTTCTTTCCCACTACATCCTATTTGTGTCCCTTCTTAACTCATCAAGCAAGGTGGCACAGTGGTTAGCACACTGGACTCTCATTCGGGAGTACAACGATTCAAAGATGCATCTGACCGTCCTGATTTTTATTTTACATGATTTACCTGAATTGCTTCAGGCAAGTGCCATGTTCATTTGAAAGAGCACAGCTGACTTCCTTCCCCATCCTTCCCTAATCTGATGGGACCAATGACCTTGCTGTATGGTTTCCTCCCCCAAATCAATGAACCAATCTTAACTCCTCCTCACCTGTGTCAGCTCAGGCAAGCACTTTCAATAATTGAGTATCAATAACCAGTCTTGCTGTGGCTATGGGAGTGTGTGTTTGGATGCCTGTGTTGTTGTGTGTGTGAATGTGTGTACTTTTGCTAGAAAAAGAGCTTGTGCCCAAAAGCTAATGTGAAAGATGATTTCTCTTATGTGTTTCTGTACTTTATGCATTGATCTGCTGTAGGTGACTGGTTGCCTCTCCTTTATTTTATGTATTGCTTCACCTAGGAATTTCTATTATGATCGGATAATGGGGAAAAATGCAAAATTGTAGGCATTATTTGACATAAATAATTTTGACTCCTGCAGGGACCCCAGAGCCCACCAAAAATGGCAAAAAATGAAATTTTCTAGACTGAATAATTGGCAAATTAATAAATTTTGCTAGTAAAAGTGGGAATTTTTTAAATTATAAAAAGAGGGTTACAACACTAAGAGGCCAAATTTTGTAAATAGTACTTGGTGAGTAGGTTTTTTATCTATCCATTTACATTATATTATCAATAATTGATTATTTTCATTGTCAAAATGTTTAGAACCTTAAATTTTGATCTACACCTTGTTTGCTATTTCACATTGGTCATTTCGCATATAGTCCTTTTCTGTATGATGAGTAACTTCCTTGTATGTACTGACCTTCCATGTAGTTCTGTTCCTTATGATGTTATTGATTCAAAGTGTGCAAAGTAAACCATTCTGAGTACTTTAATACTTATAATTTTGCATAACTTCCATAGTGTGTAGCTACCTAGATTTAATTTATATTACTATTGATGTACTCTGTCCCTATTAATTAATCATCATGATGGAAACCTGGAAATCTTACACAAGGTACTTGTCCAAGTTGGTTTTCCTTGATTTTTAAAACTAACTCATTTTCTTTTGATTGATTGTTTTTAATGCGCATGATGCTTGCTTTTTATGAGTTTATTATTTCTGAACCAGTTACCTAGTCTGCATAACAACCTTCAGCTCCTTGTGTAGCTTCTTCTAGATCCATTCTCTTAATTAAAATGTATCTGTCATCTGCAGACAGTTTTGATTTGTGTTTAATTTCATCCAGAAGCTTATTTTTACATACCAAGGAAGTTGTAGTTATTTCTCTCCTCATCTGTTATTTCTACCTTTTGGTATCTGTTCATTAAGTAGGATTTTATAATACTGAATGCAATGCTCTCACCCCTTGAAATTTTGATTTTTGAAGAAAATGATGTGATTAATAAATAGATCAAAAGCTATAATAGGTCTCAGAATATTTCAGTTATTGATTCTTCCCTGTCAAGTGTTTGCAATACACATTCCACAAGTTATTGTGTTGCTGAGGCAGTAGATTCATCTTTTTGGAATTCATTTTGGCTTCTGGCAATGATATTACGTGATGTGGAGAAGCTTATTAATCTGTTTACAGAACATGTTCAAAGATTTGAGATATTACTGGTATAATACTAATAGGTATTGTATTGTATTGTATTTTTATTGATCCAGGCAATCATAGTATTGTACAGCTGTACATATGATATTGGATAGGTCTGAAGTTCTCAGGTCCGTAGTGTCACCTTTTTTGTACAGTGGTAGCACCCAAGCAATTTTTAAACTATCTGGATACAGTCCTTCTGTGATGGCTTCATTAATTTAATTGGTCAAGGGTGTAATGATGAATTTGAATGAAAGCTTAATAATCTGATCTGAGATACCATAGATGTCCTAGGTCTTTGTGTTTTTCAAATTTTTTATGATTCTCGGTATTTCTTCTTCAGTTCTTGGAAACAGGTATATAGAATTTCATAGTGAATTTTTTTCTATTAAAGTATTCATAGCACTTGTTGTTGGATTTGACATATCCATTGTTAGATTTCTGCATACATTTATAAAGTAGTCATTAAATCCTTCAGCTATAATTTCTGGGTTTCTCTGTAGTGAATTTTCCCATCTGATTTCCTTGGGGCTATTATTTTTATACATTGTCTTTCCTGTATCTGTATTTATGATCATTCACACTGTTTTTTCCTTGTTTTCTCAGTTTTTTATGCCCTGCTTAACATCCATTTTCCTGACATATTTTTTACTTTGGTGTAGATTTTTTTAATATTTCTTGTAGTGCAATTTTAAATGTGAGCAATTAGTTTTATATTTAATGATTCTGTGCAGTACTTTAAACCTTTTGCTTGAAATCCTGGTTTCCCTTGTAATCTATTTGTTTTGTCTTACTTTACTTGTTACACATGTATTTTTGATATGGTAGCCTCCTTAATACCTTCACAATATTTGGTTATGAAGAAGCCAAAACTGTATGCGTTTCCTGTGTCACTTTGAATTTCAGCCCAGCTTCCTTTATCCAGATTGTGACCTAAGGTACTTATGTTACTGTAATGCACTTCTTGGCATTTAATATAGAGATTCTTGGGCTTCAAACTTTGTTCTATTGAGATTACTTTTCTCTTGTGATCAGATAGATAGTTTTCAGTGACTGTTGCTTTATAGTTCTCTGCCTATCTGTTGGTGACAATATAATCTATAGCAGAAGCACTGTTTGTAGTAATTCTACACTGAAGAGTCAAAGAAACAGGTACACGTGCCTAACATCATGTAGGGGCCCCCCTGAGCACACAGAAGTGCCACAGCACAATGTAGCATGGACTCGACTGATATCTGAATTAGTGCTGGAGGGAATTGACACAATCCTGCAGGACTGTCCATAAATGCATAAGAGTACGAGCAGTTCAGATTTCTTTGGAGCAGCATGTTGCAAGGCATTCCAGATATGTTCAATAATGTTCATGTCTGGGGAGTTTGGTGGCCAGCAGAAGTGTTCAAAATCAGAAGAATGTTTCTGGATCCACTCTGTAGCAGTTCTGAATGTGTGGGGAATTGCATTGTTCTGCTGGAATTGCCCAAGTCTGTTGGAATGCACAATGGACAAGAGTGGATGCATGTGATCAGACAGGATGCTTACATATGTGTCACCTATCACAGTCGTATCTATACATATCAGGGATCCCATATTGCTCCAACTGCACACACCCCACACCATTACAGAGCCTCCACCAGCTTGAGCAGTCCCCTGCTGACATGCAGGGTCCATGGAATCATGACATTGTCTCCATACCCATACATGTCCATCTGCTCTATACAATTTGAAATGAGAATCATCTGACCAGGCAACATGTTTCCTGTCATCAACAGTCCAATGTCTGTGTTAATCGTGTAATAGGATGACCGGAGCGGGTGACGTGGTCGGGGTTGTAGGGCGTGGCTGGGTACATCTACATCTACATTTATACTCTGCAAGCCACCCAACGGTGTGTGGCGGAGGGCACTTTACGTGCCACTATCATTACCTCCCTTTTCTGTTCCAGTCGCGTATGGTTCGCGGAAAGGACCGTCTGAAAGCCTCCGTGTGCGCTCGAATATCTCTAATTTTACATTCGTGATCTCCTCAGGAGGTATAAGTAGGGGGAAGCAATATATTCGATACCTCATCCAGAAACGCACCCTTTTTAAACCTGGCGAGCAAGCTACACCATGATGCAGAGCACCTCTCTTGCAGAATCTGCCACTTGAGTTTGTTAAACATCTCCGTAACGCTATCACGGTTACCAAATAACCCTGTGACGAAACGCGCCGCTCTACTTTGGATCTTCTCTATCTCCCCCGTCAACTCGATCTGGTACAGATCCCACACTGATGAGCAATACTCAAGTATAGGTCGAACGAGTGTTTTGTAAGCCACCTCCTTTGTTGATGGACTACATTTTCTAAGGACTCTCCCAATGAATCTCAACTTGGTACCCGCCTTACCAACAATTAATTTTATATGATCATTCCACCTCAAATCGTTCCGCACGCATACTCCCAGATATTTTACAGAAGTAACTGCTACCAGTGTTTGTTCCACTATCATATAATCATACAATAAAGGATCCTTCTTTCTATGTATTCGCAATACATTACATTTGTCTATGTTAAGGGTCAGTTGCCACTCCCTGCACCAAGTGCCTATCCGCTGCAGATCTTCCTGCATTTCGCTACAATTTTCTAATGCTGCAACTTCTCTGTATACTACAGCATTATCTGTGAAAAGCCGCTTGGAACTTCCGACACTATCTAGTAGGTCATTTATATATATTGTGAAAAGCAATGGTCCCATAACACTCCTCTGTGTCATGCCAGAGGTTACTCTAACGTCTGTAGACGTATCTCCATTGATAACAGCATGCTGTATTCTGTTTGCTAAAAACTCTTCAATCCAGCCACACAGCTGGTCTGATATTCCATAGGCTCTTACTTTGTTTATCAGGCGACAGTGCAGAACTGTATCAAACACCTTCCAGAAGTCAAGGAAAATAGCATCTGCCTGGGAGCCTGTATCTAATATTTTCTGGGTCTCATGAACAAATAAAGCGAGTTGGGTCTCACATGATTGCTGTTCCCGGAATCCATGTTGATTCCTACAGAGTAGATTCTGGGTTTCCAAAAACAACATGCTACACGAGCAAAATACATGTTCTAAAATTCTACAACAGATCGACATCAGAGATATAGGTCTATAGTTTTGCACATCTGCTCGACGACCCTTCTTGAAGACTGGGACTACCTGTGCTCTTTTCCAATCATTTGGAACCTTCTGTTCCTCTAGAGACTTGCGGTACACAGCTGTTAGAAGGGGGGCAAGTTCTTTCGCGTACTCTGTGTAGAATTGAATTGGTATCCCATCAGGTCTAGTGGACTTTCCTCTGTTGAGTGATTCCAGTTGCTTTTCTATTCCTTGGACACTTATTTCGATGTCAGCCATTTTTTTGTTTGTGCGAGGATTTAGAGAAGGAACTGCAGTGCGGTCTTCCTCTGTGAAACAGCTTTGGAAAAAGGTGTTTAGTATTTCATCTTTACGCTCTGTTTCAATGCCATCATCATCCCGGAGTGTCTGGATATGCTGTTTCTAGTCACTTACTGATTTAACGTAAGACCAGAACTTCCTAGGATTTTCTGTCAAGTCGGTACATAGAATTTTACTTTCGAATTCACTGAACGCTTCACGCATAGCCCTCCTTACGCTAACTTTGACATTGTTTAGCTTCTGTTTGTCTGAAAGGTTCTGGCTGCGTTTAAACTTGGAGTGAAGCTCTCTTTGCTTTCACAGTAGTTTCCTAACTTTGTTGTTGAACCACGGTGGGTTTTTCCCATCCCTCACAATTTTACTTGGCACGTACCTGTCTAAAACACATTTTACGATTGCCTTGAACTTTTTCCGTAAACACTCAACATTGCCAGTGTCGGAACAGAAATTTTCATTTTGATCTGTTAGGTAGTCTGAAATCTGCCTTCTATTACTCTTGCTAAACAGATAAACCTTCCTCCCTTTTTTTATATTCCTATTAACTTCCATATTCAGGGATGCTGCAACGGCCTTATGATCACTGATTCCCTGTTCTGCACTTACAGAGTTGAAAACTTCGGGTCTGTTTGTTATCAGTAGGTCCAAAATGTTATCTCCATGAGTCGGTTCTCTGTTTAATTGCTCGAGGTAATTTTTGGATAGTGCACTCAGTATATTGTCACTCGATGCTCTGTCCCTACCACCCATCCTAAACATCTGAGTGTCCCAGTCTATATCTGGCAAATTGAAATCTCCACCTAAGGCTATAACATGCTGAGAAAATTTATGTGAAATGTATTCCAAATTTTCTCTCAGTTGTTCTGCCACTAATGCTGCTGAGTCGGGAGGTCGGTAAAAGGAACCAATTATTAACCTAGCTCGGTTGTTGAGTGTAACCTCCACCCATAATAATTCACAGGAAATATCCACTTCTACTTCACTACAGGATAAACTACTACTAACAGCGACAAACACGCCACCACCGGTTGCATGCAATCTATCCTTTCTAAACACCGTCTGTGCCTTTGTAAAAATTTTGGCAGAATTTATCTCTGGTTTCAGTCAGCTTTCTGTACCTATAACAATTTCAGCTTTGGTGCTTTCTATCAGCGCTTGAAGTTCCGTTACTTTACTAATGCAGCTTCGACAGTTTACAATGATAATACCGATTGCTGCTTGGTCTCCGCATGTCCTGACTTTGCCCCACACCCTTTGAGGCTGTTGCCCTTTCTGTACTTGCCCGAGGCCATCTAACCTAAAAAACTGCCCAGTCCACGCCACACAACCCCTGCTACCCGTGTAACCGCTTGCTGCATGTAGTGGACTCCTGACCTATCCAGCGGAACCCGAAACCCCACCACCCTATGGCACAAGTCGAGGAATCTGCAGCCCACATGGTCACAGAACCGTCTCAGCCTCTGATTCAGACCCTCCACTCTGCTCTGTATCAAAGGTCCGCAGTCAGTCCTGTCAACAATGCTGTAGATGGTGAGTTCTGCTTTCATCCCGCTAGCGAGACTGGCAGTCTTCACCAAATCAGATAGCTGCCGGAAGCCAGAGAGGATTTCCTCCGATCCATAGCGACACACATCATTGGTGCCGACATGAGCGACCACCTGCAGATGGGTGCACCCTGTACCCTTCATGGCATCTGGAAGGACCCTTTCCACATCTGGAATGACTCCCCCCAGTATGCACACGGAGTGTACATTGGTTTTCTTCCCCTCTCTTGCTGCCATATCCCTAAGGGGCCCCATTACGTGCCTGACGTTGGAGCTCCCAACTACCAGTAAGCCCACCCTCTGTAACTGCCTGGATCTTGCAGACTGTGGGGCAACCTCTGTAACAGGTGGCTGTTTTTAGCAATCTTCCTCTTTATTGTTGGTTCTCCCAATACATTTTCCAGTAGCTCAGCCCCACCACTCGTCTTGTGGTGGAGACGTGCTGATGCACACAGCCCGGTAGGATGTTAGCAGCATGAGGCCCAGCCCAGCTCACACCCTGTAGACACGATGGCTTGTAACAATGCCGGGAGTCGCCGGTGCAGCAGTGAGCAGCGCCCTCCACCGGCCAGTCCTCGGGGACAGCGACACTGATGACGATGATGTGACAGCGACCAAACGCCCAATCAGTTGAACCAAATGCCAACACCCACATTTGATGCTGTTAAATAGTGCAGACCACTGCTGAATCCACCGGTTACACGGCAGCGTGTTTATTAGAAGATTCTTGATGAGTTGGCTAACACCTGTATAATAATGCTGCATTCTGGCTGTTGATGGCAGGCTGCGCATGTACACACATACCAACGATTGTTGCAAAACTGTGTCACCTGCATAACACGCTGGCCAGCCTTTGTCCACCATCTGCCGTGAGGCTGGCGCATCGCGCACTGAAACACACTAAATCACAATTTTGCACCATATTTCCTAAAAATAACCCCTGGTCCTCTACAATGGGCAAAGGTGAGGCATCAATCTTTGTGTTGTGCAATGATCAAGGATACACGATTGGGCTTTTGGCTCCAAAAGCTCATATCAGTGATGTTTTGGTGAATAGTTTGCACGCTGATATTTGTTGATGGCCCAGCATTGAAATCTACAGCAATTTGCAGAAGGGTTGCACTTCTGTCACACTCAATGATTCTCTTCAGTCGTCATTGGGCCTGTTCTTGCAGGATCTTTTTCCAGCCACAGCAATGTCAGAGATTTGATATTTTACCAAATTCCTGATATTCACAATACATCTGTGAAATGGTCATGTGGGAAAATCCCCACTTCATCGCTACCTCAGAGGTGCTGTGTCCCATTGACTGTGCACTGACTGTAATACCAAGTTCAAACTCACTTTAATCTTGATAACCTGTCATTGTAGCAACAGTAACTGATCTACAGCTGCACCAGACACTTGTTGTCTTACATTGGCATTGACAACTGCAGTGCCATATTCTGCCTGTTTACGTATCTATGTGTTTCAATACACATGCCTATACCAGTTTCTTTGGTGCTTCAGTGTAGTATAGTGATAGACTGTGTTATGTAAATTGTATTAGGTCAGAAGTGAGTAGAGATCCTCTTCCAGTTTAGATATCTTACTATAATCAATGTTAAAGTCACCAAATTGTACAATTTTGCTGTGTCCTTTGCAGTTGCTAGCCTTATTTAACACAGTATCCAGTTTTCTTAAAAAGGACTTGAGACTGCTGTCAGGTGAATGGTAAACATTGATTATGATATATTTTGTATTTTTAATTACAATTTTATGTGTTGGACACTCATAACTTTTTTCAGCACTGAATTTTATGAGATCAACCCTAGTCTTTACCATGTTTGTAAGCCATATTTTCACATGCATACAGCTGCCACCATTTCTATGATCTGACCTACAAAAGTGTGATGCTATTGAATAGTTCTGTAGGTTATCCAGAGTTGTTTCTTGTTCATGAAGCCAGTGTTCAGTAAATCACACCACTAATGGGCTAACACCATCACTGGATCATACTACTACACTTACAAGCTTACATCTTAGGGACTGAATATTCTGATGCATGATTGGTAGATCCTTTATACTGGTTTTCACATTACCAATTACCCACTTTAGGTTTTGCCTAAAAAAGGTTTTTCTTAGCTTCTTGCATGGCACCTCTTGAGATATATCTCTTTTCTTAATTTTTCCTCTCTTTTCATCAAGATTGCATTGTTCAGATTTATTAGTTGCAGTGTTTTGGTTCTTTTCATGGAGTTAGGATTTGTGATATTTCTGTGTTGACTGAGCTTTGTCATATATTTTATTATTTGCGCAGACCTGGAAAAAATCTTCTTACCTAGCTTGCTGATATGCAACCCATGTAGGTTAAAATGGAACCTCATTAGTCTCACAGTTTCAATATTAAGAGCTATTCTACACATGTTGAAATTGGAGTTATCCACAGAGAAGACAAGAATTACCATATATGTACAGTGTCCAGTCACATTCATGCGACCACATGTCAGAAACCTGAATTACCATCTTTTGCTGTGTGAACCACAGTGAGGCATGCAGGAAGGGAGACAGTGAGGATTTTGAAGGTACTGGAAAGAATGTGGAGCCAGGACTGCTCTGGTGCCATGGTCAGCAGTGCTAGGTTTT
Source organism: Schistocerca piceifrons (assembly GCF_021461385.2). Taxonomy (NCBI): domain Eukaryota; kingdom Metazoa; phylum Arthropoda; class Insecta; order Orthoptera; family Acrididae; genus Schistocerca; species Schistocerca piceifrons. Next base: position 197,222,447 of record NC_060149.1, read on the forward strand.
TCAGTAGAGGATCCACGGCCGAAACATCCTGATTGAGGTGGTCCCACAGATTCTCAATGTGGCTTAAATCCAGGGAGTCTGGTGGGCAGGGGAGTACGGTAAACTCATCCTAGTGCTCCTTGAACCATGGATGTACACTGCAAGCTGTGTGACATGTTGCATTATCCTGTCTATAGATGCCAACATGCCAAAGAAAAACAAAGTGCCCGTAGGGGTGGACATGGTGCACAAGCATACGCACATACTTGTGTTGATCCATTGTGCCTGCCACAATGATGAGATAAGGGAATATCAGCAAAAAATTTCCTAGACCATAAATGTTTGAAGGGTGTTTGCTTTCAGATGTTTCACACCATACACACCAATGGCCATCTGTCCAATGGAGCATAATATGTGACTCATCTGAAAAGGCCACCTGTTGCCACGTAGTGGACGCCCAGTTATGATATTGGCATGTCATTTTTAGCCTTTGTCATTGATGAACAGCAGTTAGAATGGGCGCATGAACTAGGCACCTGCTGTGAGACCAATATGCAACAGCATTCACTGAGCAGTAATCGAGGTGACACTATTGGTAGGCCCTTGGTCTAGCTGGACAGTTAGTTGCTCTACAGTTGCATGTCTGTTCTCCCATACATATCTCCATGGCTGTTGTTCACACATAATCTATAGCCTGTGGTACACCACAGTTGCCTCAGTGCCAGTTTTGGATAGCACCTTTCTGCCATGCATGGTATACTTTAACAATAGTGGTACATGAACAGTTTACAGACTTAGCCATTTCAGAAATACTTCCACCCATGGCCTGAAAGCCAAACACCATGCCTTTTTTTATGTCAGATAAATCATTCTATTTCTGCATTACAACAAGGAGTGCACTGTTTTCCATGATTCCCTGACACACCACATATCCCCTCCACTGCAAGTGCTGCCACCTGCTGTCTGTGAGTGGTTATTGCACACTGACATCCAACATAGGTGTTTGTCACATTAATGTTACTGGACCATGTATGTATTACAGTCAGGAATGGTGTAAGAACAAGTGGATGATTCCAGCTTGCTCTGTTACATAATATCAATGTAATTTGATACGCATACACACCATTGGTGGATATGCGAATATTCAGATTCGCAGTTCTCTGTGAGCAGAAGAATGACCACCACAGTACATTAGTGTTGTTCATGTTTAGTGCTGTTGTCAGGTCTTGTAGGGTATATAAGGGTAATATGCAAGACAGAGATTACTGCTAATACATCATACATGAGTTAGTATGAACAAAAAGCTAAGTGCATTGTATGTGATAGAGGCGGGAGTGGGACAGCAAAAAATAGAAAAAAATGGTTCAAATGGCTCTGAGCACTATGGGACTTAACTGCTGTGGTCATCAGTCCCCTAGAACTTAGAACTACTTAAACCTAACTAACCTAAGGACATCACACACATCCATGGCCGAGGCAGGATTCGGACCTGCGACCGCAGCAGTGGCGTGGTTCCAGACTGTAGCACCTAGAACCGCTCGGCCACCGCGGCTGGCCAAAAAATAGACAGGTCAGAAAATGAAGATGTAGAATCCTAAATGGGAGTGAAGCAAGGAATTGTTATCATGAAAAAAATGCTGAGACTGAAGATATCAATGTAAATTAAGGCCAGGTGCATGGCAAGAACCAAGGACATGTTCTAGTGCCAATTCTCAACTGTGGAGTCCCGAGAAACTGGTGTCATGGGAAAGAATCCAGATGGAAAGTGTGGTGAAACAGGCACCAACGTGATGACTGTCATGTTGTGACACATGCTCTGCAACAGGATATTGTATGATGCCTGTATACACCCTCTGCTTGTGCCATTCATCCTAACTGATAAGTTGGTGGCGGTCATGCCAATGTAAAAGGCCAAACAGTGTTTACATAACAGCTGCTATATGACATGTGTTATTTCATAAGTGGCTCTCCCTTTGATAGCCCATCTTTTGTCATTTACAGGACTGGTATAGGTGGGGGTAGCAGGGTGCATAGGGGGCGGCAGTGGGGGCGGCCACAGGGATAGGAGCCATAAGGTAGGTATATGGGTGCAGAGGGAGCCTAGGGCTAACAAAGATACTGCGGAGAGTGACAGGATGATGAAAAACTATTGAAGCCAGAATGGACCTCATTTCAGGGCATGATTTTAGGAAGTCATGGCCTTGTCAATGTACAAAACTGATAACGATGAACGTCAGTTTTATACTTACCAGCAGCTACTTCACCTTTGAGGGGCATACATACAAACAGGTCAGGGGTACAGCCATGGGAACAAGAATGGCTCCTTCCTATGCCAACCATTTCATGGATTGCTTGGAAGGGGCTTTCCTGAGATCCATAAGTATTCAGCTTGTGGTTTGCCCATTACACCTCAAATAGTTTTTCATCACCCTCTCAGTCTCTGCAATATGTTTGTCAGACCCTAGGCTTGTTCTGACCAGCCTCCCTATCCTAAGGCTTCTACACCTGTTACCATCCCTACTGCAAGACTTGCTCTATGCACCCTCCTACAACCACCTTACCAGCCCTGTAACTGACAAAACATATGCTATCAAAGGGGGAGCCACCTGTCAAATGACACATGTCATATGGCAGCTGTTACTTAAACACTGTTCGCCCTTTTGCATCGGCATGGCCACCACACTGAGTTATCAGTTGGGATGAATGTCACAAGCAAAGGATGTATACAGGCAATACACAATATCCTGTTGCAGAGCATGCGCCACAACACGACAGTCATCTTGTCGGTGCCTGTTTCACCACATGTCCCATCTGGAATCTTTCCCGTGACACCAGTTTCTCAGGACTCGACAGGTGAGAATTGGCACTAGAATATGTCCTTGGTTCTTGCCACCCACCTGGCCTTAGTTTACGTTAATTTCTTCACTCTCAGCGTTTTTTTCATGGTAAAAATTCCTTGCTTCACCCCATTTTTGTTTTCTACATCTTCATTTTCTGACCTGTCTATTTTTTGCTGTCCCTCACCCACCTCTATCTCACACTATGCACTTAGCATTTTGCTCTTATTATCTCATGCATGATGCTTTAGCAGTAATCTCTGTTTCCAGAATGAGATTTTTTACTCTGCAGTGGAGTGTGCGTTGATATGAAACTTCCTGGCAGATTAAAACTGTGTGCCCGACCGAGACTCGAACTCAGGACCTTTGCCTTTCGCGGGCAAGTGCTCTACCAACTGAGCTACCAAAGTTCGACTCACGCCCGGTACTCACAGCTTTACTTCTGCCATTATCTCATCTCCTACCTTCCAAACTTTACAGAAGCTCTCCTGCGAACCTTTCAGTAATCTCTGTCTTGCATATTACCTTGTCTTCCAGCTTTAAGGTCTCATATTTTCAAATCTCATCTACTGCTGTCCCCAACAATCAATCTTTCCTTCTCGCCCGATCCAGTAAGTCTCCCCGGGCCTTGGATTTTGGGTGACTTTTCTGAACTGTGCCCCTTTTTAAAATATCACCAGTCCTTTTCATTCACCCCTCTTCCTTCCCCTTCAACCCTTCTACCAGTAGAAGAAGCCACTGGCTCCAAAAGATCGTGTACACAGTACCTTTTATATGTGTGTTCTTCTGCTGCTGCTCGGTGAGTGGATTTTTTGTCTATCCAATTACAATCATTACAATCAAAATCACACTCCCCCCTTACTTCCACTCCATATTTTTCAAACCACAAACACCCTCCACAGAAGTAGTAGAGACAGGTTCTACAACCTGCTCACAAAACTCATTTCACTCAGGAATTTCTGCCTTTTTATAGTTAACCTCACCCATATTACTGGAGTACATACCCCCTGGTATATCCCCACCTACAAAAACACTAGATCCAGGCTCTATTGCCTCCACATCATTATCTCCATGCACAAAGGCACTATGCCTCTATACTATCAACATTGACTTCCACTGAAATTTATTCAGTTGCACCCAAATCAATATTATTTCTGTTACCAATCACACACTCATTTTCAACATCACAACACACATTCATCTTCTCATTTTGTACAGCTGGTCCTGATTCATTAAAAACAGATGTCAGACCAATACAATTTTCTTCAACACTCACAACACTGTCAACTTCTTCATAAAATAAACCCTCAATGTTACTTTCTCCCTCCTGACTCCTTGATTCTCTACCAAATTTTCTCCTATTTGCATTCCTCTTGTCATGCTGTATAGACCAACCTTCAAACAAACTTTAATTACCCAAAAACTGCATCCTTTCCACAAATTCTTTCTTCCCTTGTCTCTTTACTTATATTACTGTTATTATTACTCCTGAAAAACCTCTGCTGTTTTTCCTATAATTATATTCCTGTCTGTTGGTCCTATTTCTTGTATTATTTCCTGTTCCAAACTGGACCTTATTTGAAACGACTATTAGTTTTCTGAAATCTGTCCCTATTGGCTCTAATATTCTGTACCCCCCCCCCCCCCCTCCTAGTTCCATTTTTTTGCACTGGACTTGGTTCATTTCTGTGATTATTCTCTCATGAACCCCTATGGTTCCCATTTTCACCATTCAGCCTCCCCTTGTTCTCTCCTCAGTTCTCATCCAGGCTACTATCTCTACTTTGATCCTATTACACTACTGGCCATTAAAATTGCTGCACCAAGAAGAAATGCAGATGATAAATGGGTATTCATTGGACCAATATATTATACTAGAACTGACATGTGATTACATTTTCACGCAATTTGGGTGCATAGATCCTGAGAAATCAGTACCCAGAATAACCACCTCTAGCCATAATAATGGCCTCGATATGCCTGGGCATTGAGTCATACAGAGCTTGGATGGTGTGTACAGGTATAGCTGCCCATGCAGCTTCAACACGATACCACAGTTCATCAAGAGTAATGACTGGCATATTGTGATGAGCCAGTTGTTCGGCCACTATTGACCACACGTTTTCAGTTGGTGAGAGATCTGGAGAATGTGCTGGCCAGGGCAGCAGTCAAATGTTTTCTGTATCCAGAAAGTCCCGTACAGGACCTGGAACATGCAGTCGTGCATTATCCTGCTGAAATGTAGGGTTTCACAGGGATCAAATGAAGGGTAGAGCCACAGGTCGTAACACATCTGAAATGTAATGTCCACTGTTCAAAGTGCCGTCATGCTTCCAATGTGCGTTCACCGTGATGTCACCAAACACAGATGCAACCATCATGATGCTGTAAACAGAACATGGATTCACCCAAAAAAATGACGTTTTGCCATTTGTGCCACTTGCAGGTTTGTCATTGATTACACCATCGCAGGCGCTCCTATCTGTGATGCAGCGTCAAGGGTAACCACAGCCGTGGTCTCTGAGCTGATGGTCCATGCTGCTACAAACGTCATCGAACTGTTCGTGCAGATGGTTGTTGTCTTGCAAACGTCCCCATCTGTTGACTCAGGGATCGAGATGTGGCTGCTCGATCCATTACAGCCATTCAGATAAAATGCCTGTAATCTTGACTGCTAGTGATACGAGGTCATTGGGATCCAGCACAGTGTTCCGTATTACCCTCCTGAACCCATCAATTCCATATTCTGCTAACAGTCATTGGATCTTGACCACCGCGAGCAGCAATGTTGTGATACGATAAACTGCAATCACGATAGGCTACAATCCGACCTTTACCAAAATTGTAAACATGATGGTACGCATTTCTCCCCCTTACATGAGGCATCACAACAACGTTTCACCAGGCAACGCCGGTCAACTGCTGTTTGTGTATGAGAAATCGGTTGGAAACTTTCCTCATGTCAGCATGTTGTAGGTGTCACCACAGGCACCAACCTAGTGTGAATGCTCTGAAAAGCTAATAATTTGCATATCACAGCATCTTCTTCCTGTCAGTTAAATTTTGCGTCTGTAGCACCTCATCTTCATGGTGTAGCAATGTTAATGGCCAGTAATGTAGTTACCACCCCAATCCCTATTATTCCTATCCTCATTATGATTCCTCTGATTGCTTCCTCAGTTATTCCCCCAATAACTTGGATTGTAGCACATTATCTGATCCATTCTTTCAATGAAATCTAAAAAAATTTTAATGGCATCAGTAGCACAATTTATCAATTCCCACTGCAGTCTTTCTGGCAACCTCCTTCTTAAAGTGGCAATTTCAGTAAGTACCTCTGTTGTGGATTGGTAAGAGAGCCAACCCGGGTTTGGGAGGAAGCCGAAAGGCACGTGTTTTAGCTCACGCAGGCTGGCGTGAGGTCTGGAACAGGACAAGGAAATTAGAGCACAATTTATCAACTCCCACTGCAGTCTTTCTGGCAACCTCCTTCTTAAAGTGGCAATTTCAGTAAGTACCTCTGTTGTGGATTGGTAAGAGAGCCAACCCGGGTTTGAGAGGAAGCCGAAAGGCACGTGTTTTAGCTCACGCAGGCTGGCGTGAGGTCTGGAACAGGACAAGGAAATTAGACTGTCGCAAAAAAGGACGTAGCTGTGGAATACTTAACTTTAATCCATAAATGGTGAACATCGCTCTTGACGGTACATGTTTTACAGCATCAATAGTAACTGGTAATGGCGCCTTGCTAGGTCGTAGCAAATGACGTAGCTGAAGGCTGTGCTAACTATCGTCTCGGCAAATGAGAGCGTATTTTGTCAGTGAACCATCACTAGCAAAGTCGGCTGTACAACTGGGGCGAGTCCTAGGAAGTCTCTCTAGACCTGCCGTGTGGCGGCACTCAGTCTGCAATCACTGATAGTGGCAACACGCGGGTCCGACGTATACTAACGGACCGCGGCCGATTTAAAGGCTACCACCTAGCAAGTGTGGTGTCTGGCGGTGACACCACATTCCTCCCCTGCAAGTCGGCAGACGGTTGCGGCATAAGGCTTCCGCCCGCCGTGGGGAGGACCCCATGTTGACGTATGCGATGAGGTGGGGAGCCTAACAACAGACGAAGCTGTGTCACCCGCACGCTGCCATTTGGACCGAGGGGAGCTAGGAAACGCCTGAAAACCTGCTCCAGGGTGCACGCCAACATGCGGTGTATGCGCCCCTGGAGAGACAGGAGGGGCCGAAGGGTCGACCTTCATCGGGCCGGGGCACCCGACGGGCGAAGACGACATATGGTCCGGAGCGGGCAAGAGTTCCATGGCGGAGGACAACTGATCACGGGATGCGATCGGCGGCGCGTGACCCAGGGAGGCGCCCGGCAGTTGTAGCGACGCGTCCACTGCAGGCGTCGCTGGCGGGAGAACAGGCGGCGGCGGCGGTGGCGGCGGCGGCGGCGGCGGCGCGTCGCCATGGGGCAAAATGGAAGGCAGCGTCGGTAACACCTGGGACTGAGGCGAGCCAGTAGATGGGTCCCCAGTGTGCTGACCGGATGGCACCGTCGCTGAAAGCAGACGGGGAGCGGCAGATCCCGTGCGACGACAGAGGCGCAGCTGATTGAGATGCTGACGCACCTCACCAGAGGCCCCCAAAACCAGATACATAGCACGGCCAAGGCAGCGAAGAATGCGCCCTTCGAGCCAACGCCGTGAACCTCGATAGTTGCGGTAGTAGACAACGTCGCCTGGGGCAAAAGCAGGTGTCTGCCACTGCACAGGAACCTGATGCGGCGGATGTAGCAAAGACATCAAGGTGCGATGAGGGCGGCCGTGGAGCAACTCAGCCGGTGAACGACCATCTCGGGGCTGAGAGCGATACGAGGACAAAAAGAGCAATAACGTGTCCTCCCGAGAATGCGACTCTTTCAACTTCAACATCTGTGACTTGAAAGTCCTGACCAATCGTTCAGCGGCACCGTTTGACTGTGGCGAAAACGGCACGGACGTCAGATGTTGAATACCATTGGCCTTGCAGAATGGCTGAAATTCTGCGGACATGAATTGTGGGCCATTGTCGGAAACAATAGTCTGTGGAAGACCTTCAATGCAAAAGATAGCAGATAACGCTTGGATGGTGGCAGATGACGTCGTGGAAGACATCCGGACAACAAAAGGAAAATTACTGAATGAATCTACCACAACCAACCATCGAGCATTCCAGAATGGACCAGCAAAATCGATGTGTAAGCGTTGCCAAGGGGAAGTGGCTTTTGGCCATGCAAAGAATTTCCGCGGTGGTGCTGATTGTTGTTCGGCACACACCATGCAAGAAGAGCACATATTCGTAATCGCGGCATCGATTCCGAACCAAGTACAGTGCCGACGAACAAGTTGTTTCGTTCTCACTACACCCCAATGGCCTTGGTGGAGAAGCCGTAAGACAGAGGACTGTAACGAACGTGGGGCCACGACCCTGGACTGATCATTATCAGAACGCAACAGCAAAACACCATGACGTACAAAAAGTCTCTCCTTGTGAGCAAAAAATCGGCGAACCAACGGATCCCCGATCCATGACTTTGACAAGGGCCATAGCGTAGCAACAAAACGCAGAACGGTAGCAAGGACTGGGTCGGCAGCTGTAGCTGTAGCTACACGACGAAAATCAGTCGGAAACGATTCGACCACGTTATCGGTTTCCGAATCAATGAACATGCAAGCAAGTTCGGAGGAATCGAATGCTCTATCCTCAGCAACAGGCAAACGGGACAACGCATCGGCGTTTCCATGCTTAGCAGTGGACCGATACAAGATATCGTAGCGGTACTGCGAGAGGAAAATAGACCAGCGAATGAATTTCTGCGCTGTACGTAGAGGTACAGGCTTGGTCGGATGAAAAAGCGATGTCAAAGGTTTGTGGTCTGTGATGATGGTAAACTGACAAGAAATCATGAAACTTTGTGACACCAAATACGAGAGCCAATGCTTCTTTCTCGATCTGTGAATAATTTCTTTGCGCAGACGAGAGCAATTTGGACGCAAAGGCAATAGGGCGATCGTGCGAACCATCTTTGGGCGCAAGCACAGCACCGATCCCGAAACCCGATGCATCCACCATCAACAAAAGGGGCTTCCGGGGATCGAATGGCGTAAGGCAAGTATTGGAAATCAACGCCAATTTCAACTGGCGAAAGGCGCGTTCGCATTCCGTCGTCCAGACGAACGGAACACCTTTATGGCGTAAGCGATGAAGCAGAGCTCAAATAGAAGAGGCGTGTGGGATATAACGGTTATAATAATTAATTTTTCCGAGCACACTCTGTAGCTGCTTAATTCTGCGGCGAAGGCAAGTCTTGTATGGCACGGAGGTGCTCTGGACTGGGATGTATGCCTTGGGCATTGAGTACATGTCCGAGATAGGGTAAGTCACGAGCAAAAAACACACATTTGTCCTTCCGCAAGCGAAGACCATTTTTTCGTAAGACCTGAAATAATGTTCTGAGATTGGCTAAATGTTCTTCTTTTGACTGTCCGGAGATCACAATATCGTCCAGATAGTTTGCTGCAGTAGGGACCGACGCACAAACAGTTTGTAGATATTGCTGAAACAATGCAGGGGCGGATGCACACCTGAATGGCAGTCGTTTGAATCGATACAAACCAAGATGCGTGTTAACCACTAAAACGCGCTGAGATTCTTCATCCACCGGTATTTGCAAGTACGCATCTGCGAGGTCCAACTTCGAAAAATATTTACCCAGGCACAGTTTGTCAAAAAGATCTTCCGGGTGGGGTAAAGGAAAAGTTGCAGTCACTAGTTGTGGATTCACTGTTGCCTTGAAGTCCACACAAAGTCTCAATTTTCCGGAAGGTTTTTGCAAAATTACTAAGGGTGATGCCCAGAGAGAAGTCTGCACACGTTCAATTACACCTTGTCATTCCAAAACGTGTAACGTTTTTGCGACATCATCACGCAATGCATGGGGAACATTGCGCACTCTGAAAAATTTCGGTTGTGCGTTTACTTTCAGTTCCAAATGTGCTTTATAGTTCTTAGCGCAACCGAGGCCCGGTGCAAAAATGTCTGCAAATTCTTCACATAGACAAGAAACACTGTCTGAAGGCACAGTCTGGTTCACTGATAGGACCTGATTTACTATAGACAAGTTAAATAACTGAAATAAATCGAAACCAAACAAGTTCACTGCAGCAGAAGAACGAAGGACGTAAAATGACACAAGTTTTGTTTGTCCCTTGTATGCTGCAAGAAGGCTGCACTGTCCTAACACAGGGATATGCTGACCGGAATAGCTAGTAAGCTTAACATTTGCGGCACACAACGGAGGTGTGCCCAGCTGTTTGTACGTGTCTTGATTGATCAGTGAAACTGCAGCTCCGGTATCGGGCTGGAATGGTATCACTGTGCCGTTAATGTCCAAGTCCACAAAAAGTTTATTGTCCTGCTGACGACAAGAGCGACTGTCTCGTGCAACGTGAACTGACACTGGTACAAAATCACTTGCGACTTGACTAGAGTTCTGGCAATGTCGACGCACACTATTTGTGGGACAAACACAGTCACTGTTAGAGAGAGTGGCACTGAGCAGAGTGGCATGAACTATATGAATTTCCATGGGCGAAGTGTCGCGGGTCTGAGTATCCTTGGTTCGATTCCGATTCCGGCGTGAAGCAAAGGGCCTGGAATGGTTTTGAGCTTCCGATCTGAGCTTTTTCTGGCAAACACTTTGAACATGTCCTTTTTTATTACAGAAAAAGCAAAGAGCTTGGCGTGACGGGCAATTCTCACGCGAATGTCTAGTAGCACACCACGGGCATGATTTTAGCACTGCATTTGCTTGCCGGCGTGGTACACGTGGCTGAGAGCAAGGCAGCTTTGGTGTGGCCAGGCGCGAGGACTGTTTACTGTTCCGTACAGCTCGCCCGGCGGGCCGGTTAACATGACACATGGGTGGCGAAGTTTCAAATGATTCCTGAGCAAAGTCAAGTGAGTCCTGCCGATCCAATATGTCCATCACTTGTTGAAGGGAGGGATTGACTAGTTTCAAAATCTGTTCCCTTATACGAACATCAGAAATGTTCTGTGCAATTGCATCACGTACCATAGTATCTGAATAAGTGAGTCCACAGTGACACTCAAAAGCACAATCCCTAGTAAGGCCTTGCAAAGTTGCAACCCACTCTCGATTAGTCTGACGGGCCGTACGTTTTGTACGAAAGAAGGTATACCATTTGGCAACTACATCGACTGATTCTTTGAAATATGCATCTAATGCAGACAAAATTTAGTCGTAGGACAGAGTTGCGACGTCGTGTCGAGGAAATAATTTGACTATCACATGGTACGTTTGTACCCCGATGGAGGAAAGGAGAAAAGGCTGCCGCTCATTACCTTGAATTCTGTAGGCAGCGAGATGGAATCCAAATTGACGTGACCACTCTGTCCAGCTTTCCAGTGCAGCATCAAAAGGACGAAAAGGTGGTGCAACTGCGTTTTGTGGCTGCTTTAGCGGTGGAGCGGCGGCTGTGGCATCGTTTTGCATTGCACGTTGACCCTAGATGAGCTGTCCAAGGGCATCTAGTAAGGCCTGCGTCTGCTGATTCTGTAAGCGATAAAATTCGGACAGTACATCTGGAGATTGTGGCGAAGCCATTACACAAGTAAATCAGGGCAGTATAGTTACGAATGCGGCGTGGCCTCGTCGCCAAATGTTGTGGATTGGCAAGAGAGCCAACCCGGGTTTGAGAGGAAGCCGAAAGGCACGCGTTTTAGCTCACGCAGGCTGGCGTGAGGTCTGGAACAGGACAAGGAAATTAGACTGTCGCAAAAAAGGACGTAGCTGTGGAATACTTAACTTTAATCCATTAATGGTGAACATCGCTCTTGACAGTACATGTTTTACAGCATCAATAGTAACTGGTAATGGCGCCTTGCTAGGTCGTAGCAAATGACGTAGCTGAAGGCTATGCTAACTATCGTCTCGGCAAATGAGAGCGTAATTTGTCATTGAACCACTGCTAGCAAAGTTGGCTGTACAACTGGGGCAAGTGCTAGGAAGTCTCTCTAGACCTGCCGTGTGGCGGCGCTCGGTCTGCAATCACTGATAGTGGCGACACGCGGGTCCGACGTATACTAACGGACTGCGGCCGATTTAAAGGCTACCACCTAGCAAGTGTGGTGTCTGGCGGTGACACCACAACCTCCATTGGGCCATTCATAAAATCATTCTGCAACCTACTGCGCTTAGCTAGGCTCCAATATCTTTTTGAAAACAATTTTTCATATATATCATTTGAAGCAAACTGCTTCGAACTTTGACTTGCCTATGTATGGACAGAGTCTTCTAGCAATCCCTTCACAAAGTTAACGTTACATTCATCAGATATACTAGGAATGAACAGTCTCCTCAAACTATAAGAAAATTCACAGCATGGTACCTACTCTCACCTAATAACATTTTACCACTAGGTTCCTCAATTACAGACCACACAAAATTGCTAGAAACACTGCATAATTTTAGATTACTTAACCAATTATTAATCTTTTAAATTACAACATTATTCACAGCAGACTGCTGTTCCATCGCTTTTCTTAGACTACCTGCTGTGCTTTTCAATTCACCTATCAACAAAGTTTTAATTTTATCATCACTGGCTCTGATCTTTTAATCTTTTTCTTCATCTGATAGAGCCTTCCCCGTCTCCTCATTCCTGACAGTTAATTCCCTGTACCAATCTCATCCGTCAGTTCTGTCTCAACAGTGTCAGTTCTTGTAAGGTCATTCTGCTTCATAGTGCCAAATTTTGCAGTTCACTCTTCCAATAGACCCAATTTTATTATCTAAGTTCCCCACAGAGCTTCCTAAGCCTGTGTTTGAGTCTATTAATTTGTATTTAGTCCAGAAGGCTTCAACAGTTCATCTGCTCTAATATTCTTCTTGGTTCGCATCACAAAACAGCCATGTCCTATGCTCATATGAAGCTTATTACAAACTAATGTTATACTCAAATTTATTATCACAGAGCACTGCTCAGTCTTCCACTCTACACGTATGGCTCATTCCATAGAAGGACCATGACAAACTGAAAATTGTTCACTTCTAGCTCCATACTAATACCATAAGAGACAAACTGCTACTGACTAAATGTTCTGGCTCGATAGGCTGCCGTTCTTCAAATGTTGTGGTGTGTGCACTAAACTGGCATGCCCTGCAAGCCAAAATTCTTTGCCATATCAGAGGTCCATAGATGTCAATCTTAACCAGGATGTGATTGTATATAATGTTTTAAAATATTAATTTCTTTGCCATATTTCTATACATTTATACTGCTACAGGTGTAAGTAAAAACTAAACACAATTAAAATACAACTTTACAACCATTACATGACTTGAAAATTACATTAAACATTTTGTACAAAAACGTTCATAAAAAACACAAGAAAAAAATAAATACAAGTAGGTATATGTATATGTATGTTTAGGGTTGATGCATTACATATTTAGTTGCAAAGACAAGTCATCCCTGTAACTAGAACTCACAGCAGTTAGAACTGCAAAAGGCAGTTGATTAAACCATACATGTCATTTTATTTATTTATATATCCATCCATAGACAATAAGGATTGTATGGATGTTGTCAACATAAGTATATACAATAGGTACACAAATTTATAATTATCACAATCACAATTCATGAATATTGTAACCTAAAGATACATTGTTAAAGCACTTAATAACACAGTTGATAATTTTTACATATAACTATATATTTACATCATTTCAAGTAATCCTTTACAGTAAAAAAACACTTTTCCAAGAAATATTTTTTTAGCGATTTCCTGTCATTATCTATTTCACTTATGTCTTTGATCCATTGTGAAAAATTGTTGTACAATTTAATTCCATTATATAACATGCTATTTTGAGTTTTAGATTTCTTTTTCCTGTAGAGGTGTAGGTGTTGTCTGTGTCTGGTTGCATGTGCATGTATGGAACTGTTTATAGGGAATTGATCAATGTGTTTTTTTATGTATATTAGTGTCTTCAAAATGTATTCACACGAAACTGTCAATATACCTAAAGATTTGAATAACTCTGTGCAGTGGGATCTATTGCTACTTTTCATTCTGACTCTTACAGCCCTTTTTTGCAACTTATATATTGTTTGTCTGTTCTGCTCTGTTGATCCCCAGAAGAATATGCCATAACTAATTATAGGGTGGACATACAAAAAATATGCAGTCATAGTGCTGCATCCAAAACTTCAGTTTCTGTATTCAGTGTTTGAAGGTAACACTATCAAGAATAACCTCACTATGTAACACTTGTTGATTACGCATGTATCTCAATTTCTGAACATGGTGAAGCATTTGGTCTTTCAGTTGCTCATATTTACACAAAGCACGTGTGTCATGAGTAATGTCAATTGTCCAAAGCACAATGTTGTCACATACATCATAGGCAATAAATGAAACTTCCAGTATTTTAAACCACAAATCTGGCTTTTGCAGCATATATGGCAAAATTATGATTTTGCTATCTGGTGTGGAAGACTCATTGTAGCTAACCAGCAGAATATTTGTGGTCTGTAGGTGTCTGTTGATCTTGATGAACAGCACTGTCTTGAGGAACAGGATTAGTAGTCCCACTGTCTGAATCATTCAGTAAGTATTCCAGTGAGACAGCATCTGTTGGAACTGGTGTTGTAATTTCACACTTGACATGCTTCTCATGGTCCATAGCTTTCAGTGGTGCCACCATTTGTGAGAAAAGTAATCCACAGTAGAAACAGTATGTATCTGCTAATAGTAAAATATCACAATTTATTATTGCTCATTTTCAAATGCATAAAACGACAGAATACCAAGAATCAACTGCATAGAAGTGACACAAAAGGTGAGAAGACAGATAAAAAATACAAAATATATTACATACTTTGCTCTTTCAGTGATTTTTCCTTACTTATCGATTAATTCTGTCACCACAGTCATATAAAATTTTATTCTTGACCAAATTCTTTAAAGAAATATTTGACATACTTCTAACTGCAAACCTTGTTCCCTACTACCTCACAGTATTTTACTCAGGCAGCTGTATAAATTGATAATATAACTGTGTATATTTGTCTGGGTGTAAATATTTACTTTCCTGAGTGACATGTTGTGAGTACTTAATCAAATGGTTGTTATATTATTAACTCTTTACGGAAAGACACTTAAATTGTTTGTGCATGCTTTACTGTTTACAAAAGCCTGAAAACAGTTTTTTTTGTGGTCAAGAAGTGATGGAGAACTTACTGTCCATAATTTCCAGCCTGCAAGTCCATGTTACCCTTGCCCTCACTCAAAGAAAATGTTCTTACTTGCTATTTACTCAGTAGGATCAGGAACTATGACTGTAAATAAAAGTTCAGGGTTTTAACTGATATATTCTGTAAAAGTTCACATCCACAAAATATAATAGTATCCTTAATAATAATAATAATAATAATAATAATATCTTTATCAGAAACAATACTATTAATGGTTCAGAGGCGATCTCTATTGGAAGTTCCAAATAAAATAGTCCATCACCCTGACTTCTAACCACCAGAAGTTAATTGCTCACCTTAAAATTGGAAACTGGTTTTGTCAACATGATGGGTAGCACACTAACAGTTACTTCGATGAAGTCTAATTGGTCCAGGATGGTATGTGGCCTTACAAGATCACTTCCTACTTTTACCGAAAATGCATTCAAGTCTGCCCAGCTCTAATGTCATCTGAGGCACTATTCACACAGGCATTTGACTGACACAAACAGATTGATATCTTGGTGTACAGTGTCTCTTCCCACTTTCTGGTTAGGTGGTCCTGTGGTGGTACCATTTATTTACTTTAAACTTTGGGGGTCAGGATTCTAAGTTGTAGTGTTGGCAATCCGCCATCCTTGGTGGAGTACGGTGCATTGTGAGAAGGCTTTGTTTTGTTGCACCTTTCTTAAGTGGTCTTCTTTTTGCAGTGGCTGTCGTCATAACTAGGTTGTCCCCAATGCTGGGCATTTAACTCGGTGGTGGTAGTGCTGGTTTAGTTTTGTTTCTATAGGTGAGACATATCTGAGTAGTCTGGCTGCTGCTCCGGAACTTTCCTGACAATTTTTGTACTCTAACAGAATGTTTATTGCCTAATCGAATGTGTGATATATCCAGTGTCATTGTGGTGCATTTATTTTGTTGTGACTTGGCAAGACAGCCAAGCCACTAGGAGGAAGCCGAAAGGCACGCTTTTAAGCTCACGCAGGCTGGCGTGAGGTCTGGAACAGGTAAAGTAATTATACTAGCAAAAAAGGTACGTAGCTTCTGGAATACTTAACTTTAATCCATAATTGGTGAACATCGGTCTGACGGTACATGCATCACAAGATAAATAGCAATTGATAATGGCGCCTTGCTAGGTCGTAGCAAATGACGTAGCTGAAGGCTATGCTAACTATCGTCTCGGCAAATGAGAGCGTAATTTGTCATTGAACCACTGCTAGCAAAGTAGGCTGTACAACTGGGGCGAGTGCTAGGAAGTCTCTCTAGACCTGCCGTGTGGCGGTGCTCGGTCTGCAATCACTGATAGTGGCGACACACGGGTCCGACGTATACTACCGGACCGCGGCCGATTTAAAGGCTACCACCTAGCAAGTGTGGTGTCTGGCTGTGACACCACATATTTTGTCCTAGTTTCAGTTGTGGGTTCTTGCTTTAGACTGAGGAATAATGGGTAAAATTGTCCTAAGTTTTCATGTCTGTTATTGTGATGGTTCTTCAGTAATGGAGGGAGAGACTTTCTGTTCATGCTGAGTTTTAGGTTTTTGGGTGCCTACTTCTGTTAGATGCTGGCAGCTGTCTCTTACATTATCTATGTTGTGGAACATTTTTGTTGTTAGTATCCTGATTGTAATCAAGAATGTCCATTTCCAATTGACCACTTTGTTCTGCACCACCTGTAGTTCATATCTTCTTGTATGGTATGCAGCTGCCTATCATGAACATTCATAGGTCATGGTGGGCAGCACAGCTGTTTTGTAGAGGATTTTCTTCATTTTTATTTTCATATTTTTGCTACTGAATAGTGGATAGACAACCTCGTCTAGGTTTAGGGCCTTCATTGTCTTTTCTCTGATGTGGTGCCTCTCTGGCTGTATTTATACAGGGGCACAGTGGACTGCCAAATGGAATATATGCTATCAACCCCCCTAAGCTCAGGTAGCAACCGAGCGAGTTGGCGCAGTGGTTAGCACACTGGACTCGCATTCGGGAGGACGACGGTTCAATCCCATCTCCGGCCATCCTGATTTAGGTTTTCCGTGATTTCCCTAAATCGCTTCAGGCAAATGCCGGGATGGTTCCTTTGAAAGGGCACAGCCGATTTCCTTCCCCATCCTTCCCTCACCCGAGCTTGCGCTCCATCTCTAATGACCTCGTTGTCGACGGGACGTTAAACACTAATCTCCTTCTCCTCCTCCTCCTCAGGTAGCAGTATCTAAATGGCACCTTTCTTGATTACGTATTAATTAATAGATCTATAAATTAACAATTTACAATCTTCTTAATTTTTTATAAAGGTAGAGTTGAGTTGCTCTAGTTCCTGAAAAATTTTTAGCTCGACTGCTCTTAAACTTTGAGGATAGAATTTTTAGAATGGGACAGACAGTAGAACTTGACCTCTAAATTACCACATTAAGATTCCTTGTAGTCATTGTTATTTACAGTGCAGTCTTGAAACTTGGTGCAGCTGTATTATTGCATGAATGTAATCAAGTACTGAAATTAAAACTTTCTATTAGAAATACATAGGTTACTTAACCTACCATGAATAAATATAGTTTCATTCCAAATTTGGTTTTTTGGTGGATAACATGAAATCTGATAGAGGTAGCTTATTGGTGTCACATATTTAATGTTATTACACGAACGTGAGGCTACACACAAATTTTCAGCTATATGAGTCTAATATTTAGTAGCTTCAATTTTTTCTAAAAATGCCAATAAAATATTGCTCTGATCCAGTAACATTTAATTGTGACATTCTTTTGCATACACTGATCAGTTTTTAGCTTTTTAGTTCTATTATTCAGCACCACTTTTTTTTACCTAAGACTATATATTTTGCCTAACATATTCATTTGATCATTCTGAGACTTTACAATGTTAGCATTAACATACTTAAGCATACACTGAGAAATTTTGGAAAAGTTATATTAATATTTAATGTCACTCTTTGACTATGGTGCAATCCTTTGCATATTAAGCACAGGCACATTATGATGGCACGATGCTGGTAGAAGTGAACTGTGTTAAGCCTCAACACACTTGCTCACCTCTGTACCTCTTACATTGATACAGCACTTGTTGTGCCTAACTGTTTCCAAAATTATCAATACTGACTTATTCATCATTTTCTTCAGATACCCTCACAAAAGGGAACCTTCATGGATGTGGAATGTGTCAAGGTGTACATTAATAAAATGAAGCAAGAGTCAAACTAATTATGTGCACAGTAGTAACAATTAACTATCACTGAAGTACTATGTACCATTAGGCCTTACACAAGCTGAAATTAAAACAGTAAATGGGGCAGGAAAACTTAGTGCTTTAAAAAAAACTGCTGCCTTTTAAATTGGATTAAATAGCTAATGGTTTATAATCTACTATTAACTTTATATTTATTTTACTACACCATTAGTTGTCTACATGCTATTAGAACAGAGGCCTATGTATGATCAACATTTTTACTTGTCATTTTATTAACAAGACTCTTAAATCATTGAATACAAGTATTTTGGAGGAGGACCAGCTAAGAATGTGTTTTTAATTTTTATTGCATCTGAATATATCTATAATTTCCTGCTTTGTATCTGCTTACTGTTATAGTTCCATGTACCAATTTATAGAACTCTGTAGTGTATACTAGATAAAGATTCAAAGCTTACGTGAAAAATATTTTTATAATGTGTATGGTAAATGTGTAAGCTGCAGTTCATCTGAAACTGATCTTTATTATTAGCCTCAATAAAATGCAACATTTATCATTTCTATATATATCATTTCAATAGTTCTTGCATAATTATATGTGAACAGCAGTTGTCTTTGGGCAAAGCAGACTTTGAATGAAGTGGAGTAATGGCCTTTCTTTGATTTTATGAACTATCATTAATGAATTCATTTTTTCCATGTGTGTTTAATCTCTAAGTTAATATTTTATATTTCCCAAGAAAATAAAATTTAATTAATTGCTGTTCCTTCCAGCTCTGACATGACATGTTTGTAGAACATAAAATGCATTATGTGTACAAGGCATTAAAGAATCCCATTAATTGTTATTTTATTATTTATGTGTCAGGTTGTCACTATTGCCACATATTCATTTTTCCTTGCGGCCTTGGTTGGGAGGCAATATGTTGGTGATGCAAAGAAGCCCTTACAAATGGAAATTGATATTTATATTCCAGTGTTCACCATACTACAGTTTTTCTTCTTCATGGGTCTGTTAAAGGTGATATATGATACTTCAGATTTAATATTTTGTTATGTTACTGTAAAGTTTTATTTAAAAGAATATTCATAAATTTTTCACAATTGGAAAAAACTGAAACACTGGAATTTAAAAAAATAAATTATCTTCAGCATGAGATAATGATGCAGTCTGTAGGTTTTACCAGTACAGAGATAAGAAAAATTACAAGAGTGCTGAACTACATTAGCTTTTACTATTATTATTATTATTACAGAAATGCATGTTAGTTGTGGATGTTCATTATCTCATTGGTGACTATCACATATGTGGTCAAAATGAAATGTGTATTACATCTCCATTTTGACCTTGAGAATACATTTGTCTGCTCATCACAAAATCCGATCTTCATGAACAATGATATATAAAATTTTGATTTCCTGCTTTCTTCTCATGCTAAACTTATTAAATAAATCATTACCACAGACTGCTTTTGCTGCTGATTGCTGCACATTTTGGAATCTCTGGATTCCTCTGCAATTTTGGCTCTCTACTGCTCTCTCGGGTACTGTAAAAATTATTCCCTGATGTTTCAAGGCATGTCCTATCACCTTCTCCCTTCATATATTTTCCGCATAATCCAGCCTCTAACAATTTAATGGAGAACCACATCATTTCTTACCTTGTAACAGCAATTAATTTTTAGCATCATTCTGTAACATTTTGTGCATTCTGTAACATACTTCAGTTCTCTTATTTTCCCACCGTCCTACAGTCTGTGATGCTGTTATGTGCCATTCTGTTCTCAAGATATACATTTTCAGAAATTTCTTTCTCAAATTAAGATCCTTGTTTGATAGTAGTGAACTTATTTTGGCAAAAGCACTTTCTTGTCCTGAGCTAGTTTGTGTAATTGTCCTCCTTGCTTCATCTGCCATGCATTATTTGGCTTCTAATGTAGCTTAATCATTTCACTTCATTTATTACATGGTCTGAAGTTACGTTAAGCTCATCCTCAGTTTCATTTCTGTTTTGGGAAAGAAGGTGTTGATGCAGGATGTGAATGAAGTTAGGGACCCTCAGCAGGTTTGATGTTGGTGTTGTGCTGGGACCCAGCAGAGATTGAGACCAGAAGGATTAAATGAATGAAGGATGTGATACAAGAACAACTCTTGTCTACATAGTTCAGAAGAGATAGTGTTGTGGGGAAGTAAACAAATGGTACAGATATTGAAGTAGCCATTGAAATATATCATGTTCTACTCAGCAACATGTTCTGCTGCTGGATGGTCAAGTTTCTTCTTGACCACAGTTTGGCAGTGGCTATTCATTTGTGTGGACAGCTGGGTGGTGGTTATATCTATGTAAAATGTTGTGCAGAAATTTCAGCAGAGGTGATTGTGACTTTGGCCTGTTTTATTTCTTCATTGATTGTCCTCAATATTGACATACTGCATTGCTACACTGGCCGAAAAATGGGGGGGGGGGGGGGGGGGATGGAAGATCAACACTGACTACTTTAAATGATGTAGCCGACAGGTACACATTAGTGTTTAACAGTTCTTTACCTTCACTGTTCACAACCCCCCCCCCCTCCCCCAATAATACACAGCCATATCGCCAGTGCACTATTGTTTAACTCATTAATAGTTAGCAGGCAGACATCAACATATTGCTACAATACTTTTCTGTTGAATATCTATGAGCAGAAACAACCTAACCACACAGTTCATAATCTTTCAAATAAATTTAACAGAGGCTGCCATTATTTTATCACACTTATTTCATGGTTAAGTTGATGCACTGTTGTTGTTCTAACTAGCACAGGTTCCTTGTCTGAAAATCGTCCATGGACTGACTGTCTCAAGACCAAAAATTGGCCCCTTATACACTCCTGGAAATGGAAAAAAGAACACATTGACACCGGTGTGTCAGACCCACCATACTTGCTCCGGACACTGCGAGAGGGCTGTACAAGCAATTATCACACGCACGGCACAGCGGACACACCAGGAACCGCGGTGTTGGCCGTCGAATGGCGCTAGCTGCGCAGCATTTGTACACCGCCGCCGTCAGTGTCAGCCAGTTTGCCGTGGCATACGGAGCTCCATCGCAGTCTTTAGCACTGGTAGCATGCCGCGACAGCGTGGACGTGAACCGTATGTGCAGTTGACGGACTTTGAGCGAGGGCGTATAGTAGGCATGCGGGAGGCCGGGTGGACGTACCGCCGAATTGCTCAACACGTGGGGCGTGAGGTCTCCACAGTACATTGATGTTGTCGCCAGTGGTCGGCGGAAGGTGCACGTGCCCGTCGACCTGGGACCGGACCGCAGCGACGCACGGATGCACGCCAAGACCGTAGGATTCTACGCAGTGCCGTAGGGGACCGCACCGCCACTTCCCAGCAAATTAGGGACACTGTTGCTCCTGGGGTATCGGCGAGGACCATTCGCAACCGTCTCCATGAAGCTGGGCTACGGTCCCGCACACCGTTAGGCCGTCTTCCGCTCACGCCCCAACATCGTGTAGCCCGCCTCCAGTGGTGTCGCGACAGGCGTGAATGGAGGGACGAATGGAGATGTGTCGTCTTCAGCGATGAGAGTCGCTTCTGCCTTGGAGCCAATGATGGTCGTATGCGTGTTTGGCGCCATGCAGGTGAGCGCCACAATCAGGACTGCATACGACCGAGGCACACAGGGCCAACACCCGGCATCATGGTGTGGGGAGCGATCTCCTACACTGGCCGTACATCACTGGTGATCGTCGAGGGGACACTGAATAGTGCACGGTACATCCAAACCGTCATGAAACCCATCGTTCTACCATTCCTAGACCGGCAAGGGAACTTGCTGTTCCAACAGGACAATGCACGTCCGCATGTATCCCGTGCCACCCAACGTGCTCTAGAAGGTGTAAGTCAACTACCCTGGCCAGCAAGATCTCCGGATCTGTCCCCCATGGAGCATGTTTGGGACTGGATGAAGCGTCGTCTCACGCGGTCTGCACGTCCAGCACGAACGCTGGTCCAACTGAGGCGCCAGGTGGAAATGGCATGGCAAGCCGTTCCACAGGACTACATCCAGCATCTCTACGATCGTCTCCATGGGAGAATAGCAGCCTGCATTGCTGCGAAAGGTGGATATACACTGTACTAGTGCCGACATTGTGCGTGCTCTGTTGCCTGTGTCTATGTGCCTGTGGTTCTGTCAGTGTGATCATGTGATGTATCTGACCCCAGGAATGTGTCAATAAAGTTTCCCCTTCCTGGGACAATGAATTCACGGTGTTCTTATTTCAATTTCCAGGAGTGTATATCAGCACAATAATAGGCACTGAGACTACACATTGTGTGATGTTTAATTTACAAAAATTACAATTAAAACTTAACTCATTAAATTAAAGGAATACATCAAAAAATTCATTCTTTTTAACAGTTTCTTCTACTACAAGGGTTAGGCTGAATTATTTGTTTACATGATGAAATTAACAGATATCGTTATGCAAACAATACTGTTGACAAAACTGTTAATTACTTTTGAATTAACTAAGGATGGCTTTGCTAACATGTTTTCAAATAGAGCCAAATAAATCCTTTAAGAATACTATTAGTTGTTCCTCCAAATTACTACAGAATTTATATTTCTTTATAAGTCAACAACAGAATTTAACTTATGAAACAATTACTGATTTCACCCTATAACATAAGATACTAACTAGGACAAGTTAAAATAAATTAGAAAATCAATTACATACATAAAACTAATTCCAAAATTAGATCTGGTGTTATATTCTTTAAAACTGAGAACCAACCTTTCTCTTTGATGGAAATTCAGATTATACACTATGGCTCCGATTAGGCATGGACAGAAACAGGAATACAAGCACTTCATTATTTCCACAGTCCATATACTCAGCAGACAAATATATTTCAAACAAGTAGTAAGTCAACTGCACATTAGGCATCTATTGGTGTTTATGTGAAATGCTGGTCATGGCCCGACAAAATGGCTGAAAATATGTGTTTGTCAAATGTGTACTTTTACTGAGATGGTGCAGCCCAGCAGTGGTTCAAAAACAGTGAAGAGAACCTCAAAACCTGGAAAAAATTTGAGGACATATTAAACAAAACATTTGGTGACAACAAATATCACGTCTGCTTAGCAGAGGAAACGCTGAAGAACAGCACTCATTGTCATGATGAAATGATACACTTGTACAAAGAGGATGTTTTGGTCCTTTGCAACATAGTAAATCTGAATATGACAGAATCTGACAAAAGTCTCACATCTGATAAAAGGACACACAGACCACTTGTACCAAGCTCTTCTGGTAAAGAATGACACAACAACAAAAAGTTTGTCAAGCAATTCCAGTGCATTGAGGACACATGATAGAAAAAGAATCAGATTAAATAAGTACAACTGAGTTCTAAATGTGGTCCCTTTGGAAGTTGTAGAACTGTCATGACCTCACTTCTCACTTTCTCCAGATAGTAAGAGAAGAGATACAGCAGTGTATGGCAGCCAGAAATGTCAGACCAAATATGCAAGAGATATCGATAATGAACATTGACCCCATACATCAGGAGAAGAAGAAGTTCCTCGATCTTTGCCATCTGGACCACATGCCTTTTATGCATATGAAGGGTAGCCAGTGCTGTTGCCAGACATTTCTGTGGCCAGGAGTCAAGCCAAATTTGGTTACTACATGGGTCCTTCACTATGCTGCAGTGGGTCTACCATCAGAAATTTATGTCCAACTTCTCAAAAGCTGACGGTAAAAAGAACAGTGCTGAGTTCTGAATTGTGTTGGAATGGAGAATACCTGTTGATGAATTCGACTTGTTGTGGAAATGTGTACCACCTCAGTTATAATTGAGCCCTAGTAGGACAAAACTGAGTAAGTGAGACAGTTGTCTGTGACAACAGCATTACCTATCTGGTTAAGGTATGTATGATGATGGTGTTTATTGCAACAGTCTTTTACTGTGTATGAGATGTCTGGTCAATACATGTCTTGCCACACTGCCACAGAATCTTGTACACTGCCAGCCATTAAAATTCCAATACTAGAAAGAATAGCAAATAATGAAGTTTTACTTATTGTGCCTATACAGCATAGTAGGAAGAATACAGGATCAAATATGTAGTCAATTTGAGGGTATACGGAGGTTAAAATTTTCTACACAGAATGACTACCTGGGTAGCAATGATGGCTTTAACCTGACTGGTCACAGAGTAAACCTGACCTTGGATGACATATATGGATACATCATTTCATACTGATTCAGCTCTATGCAAGACCCCATAACTATATTGGCTGGTGGCACACAAGTGTCTCGGCAGCCCATGAGCAGACGTTTTCAGTGAGGGAGTGATCAGGATAACATCCTGGTTGGGGCAACAAACACCCATTGTATTGGAGTTAGGTCAGAACAGCATAGGCACATCAGGTTAACTTGTTGAAACATAATGACATGGAGACCTCAAAGACGTGGCACAGCTGTCAGTTGTCAGCTGTCAGCCTTAACACATAAGAAGTGTAGTATCTGATGTCCAGTTTACTGGCTACATGCACCAAATGTGACCGCATCACTATAAAACTAGGTCTGTATGATGGTGACAGCTGCAGTACAGCAACGTGTGTTCTCCTTGGAGTCTCCACATGTGGATACATCAGGCAAGATCATGTACTTGGAACTGGAACTCACCTTCTGAAAAGGTGACACGGTAGCATTTCCTACATCCAGTGTGGTCTGTGGGTGCGCCACTGTCAATGGGCCTCACTCTGTCACTGCTTTGAGGGAAACGGCTGTGACAGTCAATGTACTGACAGTCTGTGGGATTCCAGATGTCAGCGTATGGACTGCCCATGTGGATACTTGTTTTGAGGCAAATTAAACCATTTCCTAACTTGAGGCACAATTAGGCTGTACACAATCTCACACTTTTGACTACACAATATCTCCATCCTCTTGGGCATTTTTCATCTGATCTCTGACGTGGCAATGAGTCCCAAGGTGGGTCTCCCAAATCTGTCAATTACATATTCACATGACAGTCATGAGATCCTGACAGACGGGAACAGCAGTATTGTGGAACAATAAACTGTACTACTAATAGTCCACAGTCTTACCACTGTCAAATTCTCAGATGTGTGGGGAGACCTTTCTCCTTCTCATACATGACATAACATGATCATTGACATTCGAATATGATTTCTGAATGAGAAATCCACAGTGTAATCTTTCTTTATATACAGAATGTAGCTGAGGTTACACCTACCTACTTTGCACAATTACCCTGAAATGCCAATTATTTGCATTTCCAAGCATACAGTATACATTGTGTTAATTTGACATTTGTTATATATCTTCTTCAGGGTGTCATAAATTTAATGACTGGCAGTGCTTGTTTCATTCTTAAAGCCAAGATTTCCTATGAGGGATTCCAGTAAAATCCTCAGTTTTTGTACGTGGAAAAAGACAGATAATGTTGTGTATGTTGAGTATTCTTCCTATTCATCAAGAATGACAGCCGGCTATGGTGACAATAAAGGATTCCCCCATTTCTTTATAATTTTTCCAGAACCAGACTAGACTTGGCCAAAATACAAGATGAAATTGTTTCTCTGAGTACCAGTTCTATTGGAAAATCAACCACAGATGCTAAAGCTCACACAACAGGTTGTCAAGACTGGAAACAACATGTGTTATCTGAAATAAGTGTACATTGTACCAACATGCCATAAAGCTAGTTATAACTCTAAGCTTCAAAATATAGATATTTTGAGCTGGTTTACAATACACAATATGTTCCAGCAGCTTTCCTTCCTACCAAAATGTCCATGATGGGTAATGTGCCATGTTTTTCTGCCTGCACCATAAAATGAATTTTTGAATGGAGTGAATTTAGATGCTTATGAAACAAGTAATGTTTCCATATCATACGGACACAGTACAACTGTATTATCCATGCACTGCCAGAAGGAGGGTTTTAAGACTTCTGACTGTAGTGCTTTCACTTCAGATGCTAATATGTAAAAATGAATATTTATTTGTTCATGTTCTATGCATTACTACACCATTCATCTGACTGAGATGAAACTTTGGTTAGTTGTTGCACACATGCCTGCAAAAGTTTCCGAGAGGGTAAAACCACATACCAACTGTAGGGATGGGGATGGAAAGGGGTAACATAGAAACTTAACTCAGGAACATCTGGAACAGTTTCAATCAAATTTTGTGTATGCACGGCTATTTGTATAAAAATTTTTTGCTCGTAATATCCTTTTGTTGAGGGGGTGAGAAGACATGACATGTAAAAATATTCAATAATAACCAATATTAGTGTCAAGTCCATAGTTTTTGGGGCCACTAGAATTATTGGTGGCAACTACACAGACATTTCACCCCTAGAGTTGGGGGTAGGAGTGGGGTGCAAATACAGTGACACATTGACATATCTCTATAAGGCCTGAAGGAATTTCTACCAAAAATTGGGACATATATCACTAGCTATCTGGAAATATTTACTGTGACAGCATGACCACCCTAGCACCCCTATAGCTGAGGTTTTGGGGTGAAAAAGGATGGCATGAAAGCATAACTCAGGAACATATGAAGCAATTTCAACCAGATTTGGTATATACATGACTCATTATTTGCATAAAAATAATGTGATAATAAGATACCCTTACTAATATTAGGGGTTGGGTGTGGATGAGACATGTAGAAACGTCCAAAAAAATTGTTGTTATTTCATTTTGGCAGTTAATTGTCTGGAATACTATAAAATTACTAAGCACTGCCTGTCTCTTATTTGAATTGCTTAGTGCATAGACCACAACTTGAGAATGAGCATTGCAGCAATCCAATAATGTTGCCAGCATGTTTCAGAACCAACAGTCATGCCACATGGCTCAATACCATAGACAAATTTAACATCCTCCCTAAAGTAGCACAGTGTAAAACAGTGGAGCAGAGAATCAGAACATTGCCAGTGAAAGTCACTTTCTCGAAACAACAATCAGTTACTGATAGAATCACAAATTTCCTCAGGATTTAAATGACACCACAGGACAAAATTTGCTAGAGATATGGATGAAATATGTGTATAAACATATGTGAAATATGTTAAATATACATGAAATACATGCAACATATGCACATCAAATTAAGCTGCAGGCAAATTGCATCAAGTATGTGGATTAAATCTGGAAAATACATGCTTTTCCACATAGTCAGTCAGTCAGTTAGTTAGTTGATTTCATGTTCCACAGATCAATTGTGTGGAATGAGTCATTTTATATTCACATTACAAATTGATTTTTAAATATGGCTACATGCTGAACATTTATAACATTTTTAAAAAAATTAAATATTCAGAAGCAAGTTATTATTTTGTACCCACCACCTTTCACACATTGCAATAATAGAAATTCGTCTAGAGAATATAAGAAGTACTCATGGAGAAACTTTTTCAGTTTGTTCAGCAATTTTTCCTTTTGATATTGCATTTATGTATGTCATTGTTCCTTTTGAACATGTGGGAATAAATATGCTGTGAAGCAGTGGTCAGAATGCCCAACTCATTAAACATACGTCTCCAAGATGATCATGGGTGAACACCACATATTATTCTTACAGCACATTTTTGAGTAATGATGACTCTTTCTTAAAGATGAGTTACCCCAGAACATTATTCAATATGACATTATTGAACAAAAATATGTAAAATATGTCAACTTTCTGATTTGTCTCTCCCCAAGATTTGCAGTGATTCTAAGTACTAATGTGTTTGAACTAAGTTGTTTCAAGAGTTCCAAAATGTGTTTTTCCAGTTTAAATTCTCATCAATATGGACACCAAAAAATTTGAAGTTTCTACCCTATTTATGATTTCCTCACCATGTGTTACACTTGCAATTGGTGTAGTACCTAGATTTTCAGAACTGATTCGTTGTGTCTTTTTAAAATTAAGGGTGAGACAGTTTGCCAAAAACAAATCTTTGATACTTTTAAGAATATTGTTTCCCATTTCTTCTGTTGCTGTATGTTTGCTTGGATTGATTAGAACGCTAGTGTAACGTACAGGAAGAACTAATTCTGATTATATTGTATTAGATGGATGATTGTTTACATACGTGAGGAACCAGAGTGGACCTAAGATTGAGCCTTGGAAAACCACATTGTGAAGTTTCCCCAGTCAGTATAATGTCCCCAGACTACAATAACTGAATTACAAGTAAAACTTCCTGCAAAATTTTGGTTGGATATTACATTATCCATTGGTTGGCTGTACCATCAACCCCACAAAATCTCAGTTTATATATGAGAATATTGTAATTCACACAGTCATATTCCTTAGATATGTCACAGAAAATTCCAACAAGTACTGGTTTATTATTTAATGCTTGTAAAATTTGGTAACTGAACATGCAAATGACATTCTGAGTAGGTCAACTCTTCTGAAACCCAAACTATCATTTGCTGAGAATATTACTGTTACTATATTGAAATACTGTTGTAGAATACACCACCTTCCCAAATATTTTAGAAAATAATATCAGCAGTGAAACAGGTCAGTAGTTATTGGTATCTCTCCTATCACCTTTCTTAAGTAGGGGTTTGTTTGACAATGGCATGTTTCAGTTTCTCTGGAAAAATGCCTTGAGTTAGTGACACATTATGTATTTCAAATAAGGCAGGCCTTATTATATGGGAACAAATCTTTATTACTCTATTGGAAACACCATCAAAACCAGATGAGATTTTATTTTTGAGAGGATATATGACTGTCTTAATTTCAAAATGACTGAATTTTATGAGAGTTACTTTTTCAACATACTGTTATGATTTTTCTCTTCATCTGTTTGTCCGTATACTTTCCACCATATTTAAGAAGTAATCATTGAATAGATATGCTACCTGTGGTTCATTGTTTATGGGCCTTCCATTCATTTCAACAATGATGGTATCCTCTTCTGTGGCTCATTGTCATGTCCCTCATTTCACTATGTTCTATATAGCCCTAAGTTTGTTGTCAGAGTTACTGATTTCTGACATTATGTGCATGTTCTTTGATTTTTAATAACTTTTCTCCATAATTTTGAGTAGCTTCTATAGTGTGTGATTTCTGTAGGATCTTTATTTGTTCTGGCCAACAGATACATATTTCCCTTTTCTTTTCACAAGATACTTTAATCCCTCTAATGACCCATGGGTTTTTTACATGTCTGTTTAATGTCCTTTCTGATTAGCTTATGCAGAAAGCTGTTTGCAGATAGTGATATGAATTTATTGTGGAATAGGTTAAATTTTATTCCAGCATTTGGCTCTTTATAAATTTCATCCCAGATCATCTCCTGTAAATTATCCTTAAAAACATCTGTCTTGTGGTCATTAA
This sequence comes from Schistocerca piceifrons, assembly GCF_021461385.2. NCBI lineage: Eukaryota > Metazoa > Arthropoda > Insecta > Orthoptera > Acrididae > Schistocerca > Schistocerca piceifrons. Next base: position 197,252,157 of record NC_060149.1, read on the forward strand.
TTATTCTAATTGATTTCCACTGAGGAGTATCCATACTGTAAGGCACTATGTTATCTATCCTAACTAACTGTGCATCACAATCAGAGAACTCATTTGTTACTGGGTGAACAGTTATTTTCTTGCTTTGAGCTTCACCAAAAAAAACATTACCAGTTAGGTTCCTATTGTTTTTATCTAGCCATGTTGGAAAGATAATTACTGAAATCAAATTGTGGGATCCAAACAGGATTTCCTGTTCATTTTCCCTATCAGAAGGCTTTTAAAAAATCTACACTGAAGTCACCACAGACTATTAACTGCTTGCTGATGTGTAACAGATAGCATAGTAAGGAATCCAGATTCCTAATAAACAGCTGAAAATTTCCCTGTGCTGATCTTTATCAGTTACAATTAAAAGTGAACCATTTTCCAGTATTACTACACAAGCACACTTTGCTGTGTGCAGATCACTACAAAATATACTTATTTGAATATTTTTTTCCTTGTCTTATATCTTGATATATGTAACAACTCCTCCTATCCCATCTTACACTGACAAAAAACTGAAACACCAAGAAGGAGTTGTGTGACATAAATGAAAGTTGGTAGGTGTGTTTCTACGTCTGAAAGATGTTGTCTGTTCAAATTTTGCACCATTAGCATAAGAGTTACCTTTGAGACTGGATGTGGTGAGTCAATGGTAGACAATAGTGTCTTTAAGATAACAAAGATATCATTATCAGCACCTCACTGAGTTTGAATAAGTCTGTAAAATAGGGCTACAATAAGCTGGATGTTCCTTCTGTGATATTCCAGAGAGACTTAACAGAAATGTAGCCACTGTGCATGGATGCTGGCAGTGGTGGTCATGAAAATGTACGGTCACAAAAAGACCAGGCACTGGATGGCCACACACACTACCAAGAGAGAAGACCATCATGTTTGGCATATGGCTCTGGCACATCATACTTCTTCTGCAGCAGCAATTTGAGCAGCAGTTGGTACAACAGTGACACAAAGAACTGTTATAAAGTGGTTACTTCAAGGCCATGTGTTCCACTGACACTAAGCCACTGCCATTTATGACTTCAGTGATGTCAAGTAAGAGCTCATTGGAGGGCAGGGTGGAGGTCTGTTGGGTTTTCCAATGAATGCTGGTTCTGCCTTGGTGCCAGTGATGGCTGTGTGTTGGTTATAAGGAGCCCAGTTGAGACCCTGCAGCCAATCTGTTTGTGTGCTAGGCATATTGGACCTAAACCTTGAGTTATGGTCTGGAGTGTAATTTTGTATGACAGCAGGAGCACTTTTATGGTTACCCCACACATCCTGTCTGCAAATTTGCACATCAGTCTGGTGATTCAACCTGTTGTGCTGCCATCCGTGAACACCATTCCAGGGGGTGTTTTCCAACAGGATCTCACTTTCCCACATACCGCTGTCATAACCCAATGTGCTCTACAGAGTGTTGACTTTTTCCTTTGGCCTGCTCAATCCCCAGATCTGTCTCCAATCGAGCACATATTGGATATCATCAAACGATGACTGCCCCTATATTGACCAATCAAGTGCAACAGTCATGGAACTCCATTCCACAAACTGACATCCAGCACCTCTACACCAAAATGCGTACAACATTCTGGCAGTTACACTGATTATTAATATACCAGTATTTCACATTTGCATTAGTTTCACACTTATGTTAACCACAATTCCTCAATTTTAATCACTTAAATACATTACATAGACAAATGTATTCTCAAAATTTGATTACACCACATCAATTAGTTTTTGGTGTTGCAGTTTTTTTCTGTCAGTCTAGTTCTGCATGAGTAAGATGCTAGAGAGTAATCTTTTATATGAACCTAATCTAACCCTGTATGAATGCTCACAGATGGGTCAGCCACACATTTATTTGTTTTTTCAGAAAACAGAAAAACGAAAAATATTGTATATCCCAAAGCACTTGCAAAAACTTTTTTAAATTTAATTTTAAGCACAATAGTCATTGTCTTTCATATATTTTTTACACTGTAATTGTCTCTGCTTTGTATATGTGTATATACTTAGTAAGAGAAAGAGGCATTGCAATGCAAGCTGGGCACAGCTAATTATATGTTAAAATAGTTGGCTGTTACAGCAGACAGAGGGCTTCCAAAGGTGACAATGTCTGCTTGCACTGTTTTGTTCAGAAATTTTACGATGAGTGTAAACCCTGTGTGTCATCATGGAGTACCTTCTTACAGTATTCATAACTTTAGGTAATCCCAGTACAGTGCTCTAAGATGCTACCAGTCATCCTTACACCACTTCAAATCTACCTATCTATCTATCTATCTTTTTCACCACTTAATTCTTCAAAATTTTCCTAAACACAATAATAATTGTCATTATATATGATTATCTATCAACTTTTGTAAATTGACCAATTCTAGGTTGCAGAGCAGCTGATAAATCCCTTTGGTGATGATGATGAAGATTTTGAATTAAATTGGCTTATTGATCGACACACAAAGGTACTGTGCATCTTATTTCTCTCTAGTACCAAAACTACGCATTTCTAATTATAAAGAGTCTTGGTATTTGTCTTTCATTTGGCACTGTCATAACTGTGTTGGTTACTAATTTTTGTTTTTATGAGATGCAATATCTGTGCAGAACCTTGATAAAAGAAATGATAGTGTCTACAATTTTTCTTTTTTACTCATGGAAGCATCTATCCATAAATGGCATCTGATAAAAAAGTCATGAAATCCCATGTATTTATCAAATGCTATCTGAATATTGTGACACTGCATCTACACCTATACTCTGCAAACCACTCTTAAATGCATGGCGGTGGGTACTTACTATTGAGACATTTAGCATGCCACTTCCCATTCCATTAGCATATGGAGCTTGAGAAGAATAATTGCCTGAAGACCTTAGTGCTCTCTGCTATTAGTCTAATTTTGTCTTCAAGATTCCTATGGAAGGGCTACAAAGGTGTTTGTTGTATATTCCTAGCTTCCTCACCTGAGCTGTTTTTAGAAAGTTTGTAAGTTGGCTTTCACAGAATTGTTCACATCTCTCTTAAAGTGTATGCCAGTTCAGATTTTACAACATCTCCATAACACTCTCCCATGAGCCTAACAAACCTGTGACCACAATGTGCTGCCCTTCTTCATATACTTTCAATACATTGTTTTAGTCCTGTATGATATAGGTCCCACACACTTAAGCAATATTCTAGCAACATTGGCATTGCAAGTAATCTCCTTTGTAGATAGACTGCATTTCCTCAGTGCCCTACCAATGAACCACAGTCTGCCATCTGCTTTAGCTATGTGATCATTCCATTCAGTGTACCTACGGACTGTTACTCCCATCTATTGTGTGAGTTAACTGATTCCAATTGTGACTTGTTGATATTGTAGTCATATACAACTATGTTTCTTCCCCTTGCAAAGTACATCATTTTGGTTTTATTTTCCTCGTATTCCACTATCATATAACATGCTAAAGGCTTACATCAACAACTGTTCCAATAATTCCAGGTATGATTTTGCCTGGAAACTAGTATGTGACAGCATCCACTTTTCAGTACTTGCTTGTTAATACAACTTTCTCGTAGATACTATTATCGCCCACTTCTTGTACTGAATTTTTAACTGGTCACAACATGTGTAAATAAAACAAACAAGTATTAACAATACCAGAACACAGTTGATATGCCTAACTTTGGTCATATGATAAACCTTATTAAATGTTAAACTCTATACACATGCTGTTCCTTTGTGGACTAAAAGCTTCCTGTTCTTATTAAATCTGGCCTCTTGTTATTCTTTGCCATTATTTATTCTATGGTAGGTTTTCTGTTATTCTAACATTATAAATGATTCTTACTACGTCATATTTCATTTCATTTATGTTTAAATGCTAATCTTCCTTTTCTCATTTTTTTTAAAAAAAACCTTTATGTACCTCTATTTATGGAGCTGTAGTAAATACAAACAATATACCCAGTTTCCAGTACTCTTTTCATTTGCCCTTTTACACAGATCAGCCAACAAATTATGACCACTGCCCACTGTGACAATGGATGCCATCTGGTGGCATAACAGGCATATTAACCTGTAGCAAAAGTATGTAAGTGGAGCAGATATCGACAGGGGTTACCATAGATAAGATATGGGCTACAAATGGGGAAATCCATTGAGATATGTGACTTTGACAAAGGGCAGATTATTATTATTATGCAAACCCTGTGAATGAGTATCTCAAAAACAGTGAAGCTGGTAGAATGTTCAAGTGCTACGTTGTGAATATCTACAGAAAGAGGTAGAAGGACAGTGAAACTACCACTAGGTACTAAATGGTTGGATGTTCACAGCTCTTCACAGAACATGCAGTTCAGAGGCTTGTCTGCTCTGTAAAGTAGGATAGATGATGATCTGTGGCATCTCTGCACAAAGAGCACAATGCTGGATTTCCAGAGCACATAGTTATTGTAGATTGTTGAATATGTAGCTCCACAGCAGACCAACCCGAATTGCTCACATGTTGACCCAACAACATCATCAATTATGATTGCAATGGACATGGGACAATTGAAATTTGACCATCAACCAGTGGAAACATGTCAGCCCTTTCGGTGACTCACATTTTTGCTATACTAGGTCAATGGTCATCTCCACAAATGCCATCATCAAGATGAACAGCAGCTTGAAACATGCAGCTCATCACAGACACAGGCTGGTGAGAGCAGTATTATGCTATGGGAGACATTCTCCTGCACTTGCATGGCACCTGTGGTAGTAACTGAAGACAGACTGACAGCTGTGAACCACCTAAATACCTTCATGCTTGATGCCTTCCCAGATGTAACTTTGCTGCAGTGGTTTGAGGAGCATTATAGTGAGCTCACATTGATGTCTTGGTGACCAAATTTGCCTGATGTAAATCCTACAGACCCTATCAGTGTTGTTATCAGGCACCATCACCACATACATGCATCAGTTGTTCATTATTTATGTGAATTGCATGATCTGTGCATAGACAACTAATGTCACATACCTCCAAAAACCTACCAACAAATTGTTGGATCCCTGATATGCAGAATCAGTGATGTATTTCATTCCAAAGATATATAAACAAACCAAGTGAGGTTGTGCAGTGGTTAGCACACTGGACTCACATTTAGGAGCATGATGGTTCAGATCCACATCTGGCCATTCTGATTTAGGTTTTCCATGATTTCCCTAAATTGCTTCAGGCAAATGCCAGGATGGTTCCCTTGAAAGTTCATGGCTGACTTCCTTCCACCTCCTTCCCTAATCCAATGGAACTGATGACCTCCCTGTTTGGTCTCCTTCCTCAAATCAACCATCCAGCCAACAGGCAAACAAGCCATTATACAGGTGGGCTTAATGTTTCTGCTCACTAGTGTATATACTGCTTTTTTACTGATAGACTAGTTCACACTTTTTTGATGGACTAGAGATTTTTTTTTAAATTTTTCTACTTTTTCATCAAGCAATGAAAAATAAAAGAAAACACTGGAGTCAGTGGTAAAAGCACGTTCCTATTCATCTCTGTAAAGTTCATCAAACTAACAAGATTTGGTGATTTTGTCAGCTATTGTTCACATATGAATGAATATATCAGAGGACAATCCCAAATTCTGTATATCTTCGCATTTCTGTGTTTCTTGTGGATGCTATACTTAAGAAATGATTGTTGAACCCAGTGCTTTATTAAATGAAGTATCAAAAATCGAAAAAAACTTCAGAGACAACCAGCCTAAGCTCAATGTGTTAGTGAGCCAATAGCAAGTTCATATGATATACTAAAATGAATCACACATAGTTGTGATAGCACTAAAATAATGTTTTGAAAGCTAATTCATTTTAATGCACTGAATGCGTATGTTTTACATTGTTACACTGTCCCAGCCATTAGCAACATAATTTGTAATGTAAACAAAAGAAGCATGCAGACACTTGATGAATATTCAAGTTGCAGGCATGAGATACTTCAAAAGTAGATTTAATTAGAAACATAGACTAATCTTTAAGTTAGACACATCATATAAGGTAACACTTTCATTTCATCTGCTTCTATTCAATGACAATTTAAAGTCATAGGCGTATGATATTCACTATGAGGCAAAAATATAAAGCTCAAGTGATGAGATATAGTGCAAGGGTTATATGTGAGTGCAGGCTTTCTTGGTGAATTTCATATATGAAGTCTTCATGGGTTGTCAGCCAAGAAGCATCGTCATCTCGTGCTACAATATGATGACACTACTCAGCTGACAAACTGTGAAGACTTCATATATAGTACAAGAGCTTTTTTTAAATTTTCACATCTTGGTGCACAAACTAAAGCAAATATGAATATCAGAAATGGTTCATTTACAGAAACCTCATATATATAAACAAAGATGATGTGAATTACCAAACGAAAGTGCTGGCAGGTCGATAGACACAGTTTGTGTGTCTATCAACCTGCCAGCGCTTTCGTTTGGTAAGTCACATCATCTTTGTTTTTAGATATATTTTTCCCACGTGGAATGTTTCCCTCTATTATATCCATATCATTTTTTTTTCACTGAATATTGGTACATAAACTCAGTAATTTCTTCAACCATTCAGATCAGAGTTAGGGAAATCAAAGGCAGAGGACTGCTAGGAGAAACACAGAGAAAACAGTATGGGGGAAATCATGAAACAGACCATCTGATGATTAGGAAGTTGGTGTGAGAGTGATGAGTAGAGTGGGACCAGAAGAGGGATATGGACAAACAGGGGATGGAAATCAGCAGAGATTCAGGCAAAGGAGATTGTGTTAACAAATGATATGTTTCAGGAACAGTTCTTGAATGTACAATTGAAATAATGTGGTGTTGAGGTAAGGTAAATATCCAAGTAGCACAAGTTGTGAAGCCACTGAATTTCACCAAATTATGCTGAGCAGTATGCTCTGCAATTGGGTAGCAGGTTGATCCTGAGTAGAGCTTTACTTCATCCTGTTATACAGTTTTCACAGTGTTTTTCCTAATGGTCTTCTTGCAGTGCTCTTAACTTCCTGTGTAGGTCCCAGTTACTTTGCTGCAGCCACTTAAATGTTTCACACACTTATGTTATTTCCCAACCTATTCCCTCTCTCTTTGTGTGTGTGTGTGTGTGTGTGTGTGTGTGTGTGTGTGTGTGTGTGTGTGTCCCACAACCCTTCCGCTCCTATGTCCACACCGCACTATACCCCCTACCTCAGCCAAGAATATTAGTTGTTCCACCCATTGAATAATTTATGACACATACAACAACTTGTCTTGCTCCTCTCCCAAATTTAGCAATTTGGTATCTCCAGACTTCAGAAATATTTTCAGGAAATATTTCTCAATTTTTTGACTGGTTGTAGAGATTATTTACATTTGGCCTTATGAAGAGACCAGAAGAGTTCAGAATTTTGTTTGAGTACTGTTTTTGACCAGAACTAGTATGAAAACAATCTTGTGATTATGCAGATAAACTGATGGCGCTTAGGCCGGTATTACACTATCAAATTTCTTTGTCCAAAATCTTTGTCCAATATCTTTGTCAAAGATATTTGATAGTGTAATAGGGACTTTGTCAAATGTCGTCCAATATTTGATCAAATCTAGGGCCTCGCTGTATATTTGATCAAAGAAACCGCTTGTCTTCTGTTCACTGCTATGTGACATGTTACCACATGGAGCGCTAGCATCGCTGCAGCGTTCTGTCGTCTGTAGTGTTTTTATAACCATTGCCGGTAAATACAATTGGTGTATGCCGACAACTACAAAATTAATAGAGATGTCTGAAGCTGATGAGGCGCTTTACAATGTGAGGCACCCTGAATACAAAAATAGATTAAGAAGACTGGAGACCTAACCTGACCTAACCTAACCTAACCTAACCTAACATAACCCTCTCCTGTAACAAGGAATCGGAGTGTTATAATGAGCCTGTCTTCTGAAGATGTAGCAGTTCTTAAGTGAATATTGTGCTTTGTGATATGAGGATACACTTCATTGAGCACATACAGAAATGTATGCTCATCCATTCTTAAGTAATTGATGTACGACTTGACGTCTTCCACTGTAAGCTCACGTAACAAGTTTTGTTGAATGCTTTTATCGTGTCGTCGTAAAACCCACGGCTTCACCCAGATTAGATTAGTTTTTCGCTCCATAGGTCCGTGCTGAGGAGATCCTCGTGGATGTGGAACATGTCGATTTTTTTTAAGCTGAAATAACGATACTAATAGTATGAATGAATACAATACATCATTTGTTTCTATTAAAAATTTCGCCAATGGAGTAGAAGGAGTTGGCCAGTAGTAAGTCTTTCAGGCTCCTTTTAAACTGATCTTTATTTCTAACTAAATTTTTTATGTTTCCTGGCAAATTATGGAAGATGAGTGTTCCTGAGTAGTGGACCCCTTTTTGAACTAAAGTAAGTGTTTTTAAGTCCTTGTGCAGATCATTTTTGTTCCTGGTATTGTATGTATGAACTGAGTTGTTTGTTAGAAAAAGAGATATATTATTTACGGCAAATTTCATTAAGAAGTAAATATACTGAGAGGCAGTAGTTAGTATACCCAGTTCTTTGAAGAGGTTTCTGCAGGAGGTCCGTGAATTTACTCCACAAATAATATGTATTACACGCTTTTGAACCTTGAAAACTTTTGTTTGACTTCAAGATTTACCCCAAAATATTATCCCATATGACATTATGGAATGAAAGTATGCAAGCTTTTTCATTTTTATGTTGCCTATGTCTGCTAACACTCGAATTGCAAATACAGATTTGTTAAGGCCTTTCTGCAGTTCTGTGGTGCGCTCCTCCCAACTGAATTTATTATCAAGTTGTAATCCCAGGACTTTTAAGACTGTCAACCTCGTATGTATGGTTCCATTTTTTCCCCCACTTCTTTTCCGCATGTGTACACAATGCAATTGGAGTACGTAGAACTGCTGCGGTTAATAACAAGTTGTTGTCAGCCATCTTGAACTTTGACGAAAAATTTGATGACAGTATAATACCCCATCTAGCACTACGTCAAAGATCTTTGTCAAATATATTGGACAGAATATTGGATCACATCTTTGATCAAATCTTTGACAAAGAAATTTGATAGTGTAATACCGGCCTTAACCACACCTGAGTAAATCTATACCGGAGTAAATTTATCTACCTATTATTCTCTATACTTCAGGCCAAATGCTTTTTTTTCTTTTTACTTTTGGAAAGAGGTAACTGAAGAGAGATCTCTGGCTTGCAGAATAGGCATTCATATCAAATACCAACTAAATATTTTCTCCAGTTTTACTTGAATTGCACTGCTATGTCCAAGGTTAAAATATCATTCAGTTCCAATATGCTATCCTCTTTAGCATAAAATCTCATTGTCCAGACTCAAGGAAGTTATAGGTGTTTTGTCCTAAAATTATTGCTTGAATTTAGGAGGGATTCATCTTGAGGAGTCACTGGGTGCACCAGAAGGTGTGCTGGTTCGGGTGTAACTAGAGAGGCAAATGAGATTGCTGAAGGCTGTAACTGAAGGTTAGCTGCTACTCAAAATATAGAGGAGATGCTGACTCACAGATAGGCACAACAAAAGGACTCTCACAATTGAAGCTTTTGGCCATTAAGGGCTTTGTCAACAATGGACACACATACACACACACACTCACACAAATGCAACTCACACACAACTGCACTCTCAGGCAACTGACACCACACTGTGAGCAGCAGCACCAGTACACGATGGGAGTGGCAGATGGGTAGGGGTGAGGAGGGGGAGGGGCAGGCATGGGGAGGGATTGTATGGTGGGGTTGGTGGACAGTGAAGTGCTACAGGTTAGACAGAGTGCAGGGAAGAGGTGAAGAGGGAAGGGGGGAGGGGAAGTAGCGGAAAAGGAGAGAATTAAAAAGACTGGGTGTGATGGTGGAATGGCGGCTGTGTAGTGCTGGAATGGGAACGGGGAAGGGGCTGGATGGGGGAAGACAGTGACTAACATAGGTTGAGACCAGGAGGGTTACACCAATGTAGGATATATTGCAGGGTAAGTTCCCCTTGTTTCTTGGCCACAGTCTGTCGATGGCCATTCCTGCAGACAGACAGCTTGTTGGTTGTCATGCCTATGCAGAATGCAGCACAGTGTTTGCAGCTTAGCTTGTATATCACATGACTGATTTCCAAGGTAGCCCTGCCTTTGATGTGCTAGGTGATGTTAGTGACCAAACCGGAGTAGGTGGTGGTGGGAGGATGTATGGGACAGGTCTTGCATCTAGGACTATTACAGGGGTATGAGCAAGGAGGTAAGGGATTGGGAGTAGGGGCTGTGTAAGGATGGACGACTATATTGTGTAAGTTCAGTTGACAGCGGAATACCACTGTGGGGGGGGGGGGGGGGGGGGGGGGAGGATAGTGGGCAGGATATTTCTCATTGCAGAGCACAATGAGAGCTAATTGGCACCCTGGTGGATAATGTAATTCAGTTGATCTTTGCAGTACCTTCTCTCCATCCACAAAATTCTCCTGCTATGCAATCCCAAATTCCTGGAACCCATAACACACATTGAAACCTTTGCCCAGCAGGAACATGCACAGCACCAACTCAAAAAGCTCTCCACCCTGCCCACTTCCTATTCCCACCTTGGAGTACCACTGCCCACTACCTCTTCAACAACCTCCAAACCTCCCCCTCATCCCCATCCCCTCATAGCTGACAAACCCTGTCTCACAGATCTACTACATTTACCCCACCCTCCAAAACTCCCTCTCACCACCACACAGAATCCAGAACTTAAACGACCCTACAATACAGTCATGATCCTTTCTGCCAGAAGCCTTATCCCCACAGAAACATCAGTCCTTTCCAAAGGCCTCACCTTTTTTCCCACTCCCAAATTTAATCATGCAGGACTTATTAAAGACCTTATCTCATTCTCCTGGTCCTGACAGTGGAAACACTTTTTTGCCATCAACCCTGCCATTCAGACTCAACCAAAGACCAATTTTACAACTTGCCTATCTCACTTCACTCCTCCATCCAACTATGATCCACCCCCATTGCCATCAAAACCACCCACTGTTTACTTTCCGGAATTTCTTAACCTCGAACATTGCCTCACCATCATTACCCAAGTCCCTCAACATACAAAGTAACCTTACATCCACAGAAAGAACTGCAGTCCACCATCTAAAAACTGATCCTTACCTTGTAATCCTACCTGCTGACAAAGGCTCCACCACTGCTGTTTTAAACTGCTAGGATTACCTGGTGGAAAGACTCCACCAGCTGTCAGATACTTCCACCTACAAACCTTGCCACAGTAACCCCATTCCAGTAATCCAGCAGGATCTCCAGTCACTACTAAAATCCTTAGTCCCATCCCAAAACCCCTCCCTGGAGTCCATCTCTCTATTCACCTCCTACCTTCTACATGCTTCCTAAAGTCCATAAATCTAACCACCCAGGATGCCCCATTGTGGCCAGTTACTGTGCCCACACTGAGAGAATCTATGCTCTCACAGACCAACACCTTCAACCTATTACCCGGAAACTATCCCCCTATATAAAAGATAGCAACCATTTCCTCCACTGTCTCTCCACAGTTCCTGCCCCTTTACCACATGATGCCCTGCTCGTCATTATTGATGCCAACTCCCTGTACACTAACATTCCTAATGCCCATGGCCCTACCACTATTGAACACTACCTTTCCCAATGTCCAATGGATTCCAAACCAACAACCTCCTTCCTATTCACCATGACCAACTATATCCGCACCCACCATTACTTCTGCTTTGAAGGCGTTACCTACAAACAAATCCGAGGTACTGCTATGGGCACCCGCATGGCACCATCCTATGCCAACCTATTCATGGGCCACCTAGAAGAATCCTCCCTAAAAATGCAGAATCGTATACTCCTCACTTGGTTCAGATTCATTAATGACATCTTTGCTATCTCTATTGAAGGTGAGGACACCCTATCCATATTCCTCCAGAACCTCAACAACTTCTCCCCCATCTGCTTCACTTGGTCCTACTCAATCCAACAAGCCACCTTCCTAGATGTTGATCTCCACCTCAAAGATGGTTATGTCAGTACCCTCATCCATATCAAACCTATTAACCACTAGCAATACCTCCACTTTGACAGCTGCCACCCGTTCCATACCAAGAAATCCCTTCTGTACAGCCTAGCCACCCATGGTCATCGCATCTGCAGTGATGAGCAGTCCCCCTCAAAATATACTGTCTCACTGAAGCCTTCACTGACCATAATTATCCTCCCAACCTTATACAAAAACAAATCTCCCATACCTTATCTTTCTGGTCTTCCACCACCTCCAAAAGTCCCACCATCCAGCCGCAGCCACAGACGATTATTCCCCTCATAACTCAGTACCACCCAGGACTGGAGCAATTGAATTACATTCTCAGCTAGGGTTTCAATTACCTGAAATGAGAAATGTCCTGACCACCATCCTACCCACTCCTCCCGCAGCTGTATTCCATTGTCCACTGAACCTACACAATATACTTGTCCATCATTACACAACCCCTGCGCCCAATCCCTTACCTCAGGACTCAGTCCCCTGTAATAGGCCTAGATGAAAGACATGTTCCATACATCCTCCCACCATCACCTACTCCAGTGCGGTCACTAACATCACCTATCCCTTCAAAGGCAGGGCTGCCTGTGAAACCAGTCATGCGATCTACAAGCTAAGCTGCAACTGCTGTGCTGCATTCTGTGTAGGCATGACAACCAATAAGCTGTTTGTCAGCATGAATGGCTACTGTCAAACTGTGGCCAAGAAACAAGTGGACCACATTGTTGCTGAACATGCTACCAAACATGCTACCCTTCATTTCAGCAACTGCTGCATAGCCTGTGCCATACTGATCCATCCTACCAACACCAGCCTTTCTGACTTGCGCATGTGGCTCCCAACCTCTCCCCTGCTCTCTGTCTACCCTGCAGCACTTCACTGCCCACCACCCCCACCATACTATCCCTCCCCCTCCCTGCCCCAGCCTCTTCCTTATCCCTCCCGGTCCCCACTTCCATCATGCACTGCTACTGTTGCTCACAGTGTGGTTTCAGTTGCCTGAGACTGCAGTTGTGTGTGTATATTGCATTTGCATGAGTGTACATGCAAATGTGTGTGTGTGTGTGTGTGTGTGTGTGCGTGTGTGTGTGTGTGTGTGCATGCGTATTGTTGACGAAGGCCTTAATGGGAGAAAGCTTTAACTGTGAGAGTATTTTGTTGTGCCTATCTGCGACTCAGCATATCTGTTACATGGTGAGTAGCTACTTTCGTTCTTATAATATCGTTACATTTCTTCCTGGATTTTCCATTTTTTATGTCTTGTGTTGATGAGTCCACACCATTTAGAATTCTTGACTGATTGACTTTATTTATATGAACATACCATGGTTGGTCTTTGATGTATTTGCTGAGCCAGCTATGGGAGGTTCCCCTTTCCCTGAAAGAATCCAATTTTTGCCAAAAGTGTGTTGAGATTTACCGTGTCAAAACCTTTAGTGAGTTCAATAAAGAAACCTATAGCTGGGCATTTCTTGTCAACAAGGTGTAGAGTAATGTCAAAAAATTCATATATCGCATCAGCTGTGGTATTATTTTCTTGTAAACCATAATGAACAGAAGAAATAATTTTATTTTTTCTAAGAATGCAACGACAGGCATTTCCACAAAATTCTTACAATACTTAATCTTGCTTCTAAATTTTTCAGATATAGCACAAATCACTCTACCTGTATCAAACAGTCCCCTCCCCACTGATTAATCTTATTCTTAATGTAAGGACATCCAAAATCTAAATCATCATCTCTGTTATTATACACTTCATGTAAAAGATCATTTTCAATTTCAGCATTGCATTACTTTGGTTACACGTGTTTTCAGGTAAAAATTGAATAGATTGAATGCATTCCATAGAACAACTAACATTATTTATTATAGAAGGAACACAAAACATATTACTGTCAAAACTATATTTTATATTTAGATCATCTTTCACTTCATTCCACCAATATGGATACAAATTTTGACTAACTTCTGCTAACTTACTCCAGAATGCACATTTATCTACATTATCATCAATTTGGTTCCAAACAAATTTCAAAAAGTTTTCACCTTTATTCTCTGGGCTTACAGATTACTCACCTTTACTGTTTGGATCATTACTCTGCATGACATTAAATGAAAAAACTGCTTTGATATTCCATGACTCTCACTTACATCATTACATATATCACTTACCTTACCTGTATTCACAAATAACTCTGAAACTTCATTATTATCAAACTCCACAAATACCTGATACTCATCATCATCATCATCACCATCATCATTATCATAATCTTCCAAAATTACTTCATCAGTAACATCATTAACAAAACAAGTCTCATCACCATCAAAGTCACATAGCTCACCCACATTCATTTGCAATAAGCTACCAGTCTCAGACTTACCAACCTGTCATTTCACAGCTCTCATTCAAATCTACATCAAAAATACCACCTAATTCAGATCCAGTACAGTTATCACCTGTTTTGCACACATCAATAACACTGTTTTCAGACCAAGAGAAGAAATCATTAGTATACGTTACATCAAAATTCTCATTACACTCACACTCTGGTTTGTGATTAGTTTCTACATCATTATAATTAAACATTATATTCCAAAACTTTTGATCAAAACATAATTGAGAAATCTGATGTTCCTTCTGATTAACTTCAGGTACCCGTGCTACATTATTAATACTGTCATTATTGTCTAAACGCAAGTGTATATTGGGGGTCCTGTACTTCGTGTATTTCCTCACCCCAAAATTGTGGACCTTCATTGAGGCGGCCGCTGTTTCCTGAATGGCCACCTCTATGATTATTTCTTTTATTAAATTGCCCATGGTTATTACCATTATTGCTATTCTGCTGATGTTCAAAATTTCTGTCTCTATTGTTATTCTGACCCTAATAAAAATTACCATTATCTCTGTTTCTGTAGTTGTTACCACTGTGATTTCTATAATATTGATTGTTATGGTACATGCTTCTTTCTACTGCTCTATCTAGCCTGACAACATATCGTAAAAGTTGTTCAAGGCATTTGTCAGGTCCGTCTACTAAATCGCACTGCAATCTCTCTGGTAATCTCCTTTTGAGTACATCAATCAGAATCATTTCATCAAATGGTTTGTCAAGATGAGTTAATTTCTTAAGCTGATTCTTACAGAACTCTTTCAGAGTACTGTCCCTGTTGCTATAATTTGGCCCATTCGAAAATTCACTTTTAATTCTCCCTTGTTCAGCTTCTGACCAAAATGTATTAAAAAAACTTTTTTTCAAAACTTTGATATGTGTTCCACTGACTTAAATATAGATTTACCCAATACATCTTTTAACAAATTTAATCTTTTAGTCAGCACTCATGCCTGACACAAAACTATCTCTACAGTGGTGTAGAAAAACCATTGGATGTAAATTGTCTGAAGGAAAACTTTTCATTGGAATGTTGAAGCATAAAATACCATTGTTTGAATAAGGAATTTTGTGAATACAGTTTTCTTGCACTATTGAAATTTTTTGATCTAGAACTTTTGAATTAAATAGCATACTATTTTCAACTTTTAAAATTTTTTGATCTAATCTACTAAAGTTTTGTTCCATTTTTTTCCTTTACAGCCTTCTGTTGAACTTTGACACAGTTAACATTCTTCTCCTGTTGTGAAGATTGTGCAACTAACTCATTTTCCAAAGCAATAAATTTATTTACTAAGACACCAACTTTTTCATTAACACTTTTTAATCCGTCTGACAACCCACGTTTTAGCTCCGAAACCTGATTACTAGGTTGGTCTATTTGGTATTGTACCCTGTCCATTTTATCATTGTTTTCAGTTTGTATTCCCATTAAGTGATCATTGACTGCACTAAATTTGCTATTGTTGTCTGCTTTTATTTCTATTCAGTGTTTCCAAAATCAACTGCATAATATCTAGACTGGCAATGGCAAGGAAAGCGTTCCCGAAGAAGAGAAATTTGTTAATATTGAGTACAGATTTAAGTGTCAGGAAGTCTTTTCTGAAAGTTTTTGTATGGATGTGAAATGTGGACAATAAATAGTTTAGACAAAAAGAGAATAGAAGCTTTCAAAATGTGGTACTGCAGAAGAATGCTGAAGATTAGATGAGTAGATCACATAACTGATGAGGAGATATTGAATAGAATTGGGGAGAAGAGAAATTTGTGGCACAACTTGTCTAGAAGAAGGGATCGCTTGGTAGGTCATATTCTAAAGGCATCAAGGGATCACCAATTTAGTACTGGAGGGCAGTGCAGAGAGTAAATATTGTAGAGGGAGACCAAGAGGTGAATACACTAAACTGATTCAGTATGATATAAGTTGCAGTAGGTACTGGGAGATGAAGAAGCTTGCACAGGATAGAGTAGCCTTGATGCTAACATGACTAAGCTGGGTCCTACAGCTTTCACATCTACATCACTACCCTCATCTCTATACATTTTCCTAGCTATCACACAAGTTAAAAATACTAATAATAATAGTAATAATAATAATTCACTGATAGTTTGTATATATCTTTTCTGATATCCTTCATCACAGCTGTAATGTCCCCTTTCAAATCATCCAGTCCATCATTGATGATATTATCTGGTCACTGTTGATCTGACTTTTTCCATCAGTTCTAGGGTTTTCTTTCATCAAATGATTGAAGTTCATTTACATAAAAATTGCAAATATAGAAGTAACTGACCTTTCTTCTTCTGCAACAGACAAAACTTCATTATCAGTCAACAAATCATGGCTCACACTTTAACACTTCTACTTAATTATTATCTACTCATCGGTAAGGTAATCCTCAAAACTTCGAAGACAGATGAATTGACTTATCAAAAGTGCATGTCATCTGATGTTATCTAGAATCATAAGTAGAAGGTTAAAACGAAATTTTTCTCCACATCATTCATTGTGAAAATGCCTCCCTTCCTGGACTTGAATCTTCCGCCGATTGAGATGTTATCGCCTACAAGACCTGGCATTGTGATATCGACCCGAAGATGCAAAGTAGACCTAGTTATGTGTATAGTAATATGCCATTTACTTTGTATACACACTCATGTAAAAAAGTTAGTAATGATAAACTTGGAGGGAATGGAACAGCCCAAGCAGTTATATTAAATGGACCTATATTCTTGGAGGGAATGGAACAGCCCAAGCAGTTGTATTAAATGGACCTATATTCTTCCGTAGCTGCAAGGTTAATTTGATGCTGGATGTCGCTACCGGAAATTCTGGTAGTGGTTGGTTTACCCTATTATTATTATTATTATTATTTGGATGTTTAATTTATAAATAGAGTGGTGTTTGCTTGGAATGTCACATCTGTGTGGGATTGTACAGAATATTAATTTCACCTGAACTGTGTTTTGTATTATTTCATTAATAGGTTTACAAAATAGGTGTGATTTCCCTTCATTGTAGCTGTTGTTTGTTCCAGAAATCACCACTACACTGTCATTCTTTCTGTGATATTTGGTCTTTTAATTAACATATACTGTAATTTTGAAATAATGTGTACATGGTTTTAGAAATGAAGTTATAGTGTAATTATTTTGTAGAATGTTATTCAGAAGCCTTATGCACTTCCTACCAGTACCATGGCTGTCACTTACAAGGAAACCTCCCCATCGCACCCTCCTCAGATTTAGTTATAAGTTGGCACAGTGGATAGGCCTTGAAAAACTGAACTCAGATCAATCGAGAAAACAGGAAGAAGTTGTGTGGAACTCTGAAAAAATAAGCAAAATATACAAACTGAGTAGTCCATGCACAAGATAGGCAACATCAAGGATAATCTAAGCATAGGAGTGCCGTGGTCCCGTGGTTAGCATGAGCAGCTGCGGAACAAGAGGTCCTTGGTTCATACCTTGGAGTGAAAAGTTTACTTTCTTTATTTTCGCAAAGTTATGATCTGTCCATTCATTCATTGACGTTTCTGTTCACTGTAATAAGTTTAGTGTCTGTGTTTTGCGACCGCACCGCAAAACCGTGCGATTAGTAGACGAAAGGACGTGCCTCTTCCATGGGAACTGAAAACATTTGATCGCAATGTCATAGGTCAACCGATTCCTCCACAGGAAAACACGTCTGATATATTCTATATGACACAGGTGACAGCACGTGCGTCACATGACAGGAATATGTTGTTGACCCACCTAACTTGTACACTTGGCGAATGGGTAAAAAGATTCTTTTACCTTGCCCGATTTAGGTTTTCTTGTGGATGTGATAATCACTCCCAAAAAAGTGATGAAAACATAAGAGTTTGTGACATAAACCGTAAATAAAAAATTAAAGGTTTTACTCAAAGGAAGACTTGAACCAAGGACCTCTCGTTCCGCATCTGCTCACGCTGACCACAGGACCACGGTGCTCCTGAGCTCACATTCTCCTTGATGTTGCATATGTTGCGCATGGACTACTCAGTTTTTATATTTTGCTTATTTTTTCATCATTCCACACACCTTCTTCCTGTTTTCTCGATTGATCTGTATTCAGTTTTCAAGGCCTATCCACTGTGCCAACTTATAATTAAATCTGAGGGGGGTGCGATGGGGAGGTTCCCTTGTTAGTAAAATTATGTCCTTTTTTGCGTAGAAGCTTTTTTCATATTGTCTAAGAAAATCCACATGTTTGAGTTTTAGTACGCCTTCATAGATTGAATGCTGTTTAAAAATCAAATTTCATCATTTCTTCCAAGCAGATGTTCTGTCTGTTTCAGACTGGCATACTTGCCATGGAACTCCTCATTTTCTAATATGGTGTTCTTTTGTATTTTACAGGACCCTGGCAGTGCCTATAATAGTTCATATGACAAAAATCTTCTTCCAAATTTTCAAGTCATTACTCAGGCTGTTAATTAAATATTTCAGATATACTATTTCTTCCTTTATTCAATTTATATTCTCATTTTCAGTTTCATTCCCCCAAAAGCAATCTTTTATGTATCCTGTTGTAATGACCTCAATCCTGACCATATTTTCTCATGTGACATGTAGTATGGATTAGATTTGAAGTGTAATGCAAAAATTGTTTTCTCGTCCCGCTATTACTGCACTTCACATATCTTGACTGTGGTGCATCTGCATGCATCTTCATTTTCATTAATATGTTTGTCCACACTTTTCATTTCTGATGTAAATATTAGAAGCTGTAGAAATTTCACAAGCTGTTTACAGTAATTAAAAAACAAATTTTTTATGTTCTTCCTTTTGCAGCTGGCTGCACCATTTCATTACACAAAAGATGCAAACTCCATTGCCATTGAAACTGCGCTGGTAGTAATGAAAACATTTTTACATTTCTTAAACTGAATGTTCACTTTTTTCTCTCAGAAATTACTTATTTTCATGCTAGTTAAAGAGGAAGGCATCACTAGGTAGCCATCTTGTCTGACCATATAAATCTGCACTTCTTACTTAAAGTCCAGAGGTCAACTACCCATGCTTGATAGAACTGTCCTGGTTTCTTTTGTCTCTGATGAAACTCCATATGGGAAGGCACAATGTGGATTTACTTTAGATAACAAATGCTGAGGAACCCACAAATTGCAGAAAATAACAATGCTTCTTGATCCTGTGAACAGCAAAGTGCCAAAGAATATGGAAAATTGCAGCCTCAGTTCAAGACAAGAAAAAAGAATTTTGTAAAGATGGGTCCTCTATGTGAAATGCTGTGAAGCCCTACTGCAGACATCACACACATGAGTCCCAATCTTCTTGGAATGGTTTAAATGCCAGCGGAGTGGGTGGGCATGCAGAGGACAGTAGCTGACGGACTGTGGTATCTTGGGATGCTGTAACCAACTGACGAGGCAAGTGTAACTGGTACTGTCATTGTTCAAACTGCCATTGTCATTGTTCAAACTTCTGTTGTTCGTGTTCAAACTGCTGTTGCTGCTGAGTAAGCTGCTGCTACTGTTGTTGCAACAACTGAACCAGTGCCAAATCCATTGTACTCACAGAACATGTGCAAACTGATACAACCTCATTGTCAAAAACTGTAGTGTCTACAGTTCTTTATTATGACTACCAAATACACAAGAAGTATAAAGGCAGTGATAGAGAACCAGAATTACACAACCACATGGGAACATTAACAGAAGAATATCAGCCCAGGATGAGCCCAATAACATGCAATGTTCATCACACAAAATCACAGAACAGAAGAGAGAGTAAGGCTACACTGGAGGGATGCTGCTGGGACCACTCAGTTGGCAGTGGCATTAACAGCAAGTAATGTATGTGGAATTAATGCCAGTAAGTGAATGGAGTGTTTTCCAATACTTGACGTTAGTGGTGTTAGTAGTGTATTGCCTGAAGTATGTGTAGCATAAGTAAGTCTCTGAAATATCTCTTTATTCTCTAGTACTGTGTGAGTGTATCCTCATTATGAGTTTGCAGAAAAAGAAAAGTATAAATGACTGGATTCATGCAGGAGTAGTAATTCTAGCAAGGGGAGGATGCGACAGTTAGGATAAATAGGCTTGGTAGGGTTGTGTCTGGAGCTGTTTGTGCCTCACATGTGCATGGTGTGCTCAACTGCTTTTGAGACTCATGCTTGTTTATCACTGAACTGGGGTTGACTTTTGTAGCACTTTAATAGCAGCATTACTAGTGGTCTCTCACCAGATTTTGTCATTTGCTGCTATTTCAATGCATTGTTCACAGTTTACCTGTCGTTCTAATATTGTCACTATCAATGGCTTCTCACCACATTTTCTTCTTTCTTGTACATTCAACAGCTTGTGTTTCAAATAAATATTATTCTTAAGAATGAAATGGCATTTCTGCACTTCAGAATGATCTGCAAACAAGTTATCAGTGGTAAATAACTTTGTTAAGTATTGCATTATGAGAAATCATGAAAATATTACACCTCAAATGGTTTCATTTACTTATTTGCATGTATCATAATCATAATATATATGTTCAAAACTCTTATGGTAAATCAACATTAGTGATATGGGTAAGTAATTCAACAAATTACTCATACTTCCTTTCTTGAGTACTGGTGTGACCTGTGCAAATTTCCAGTCTTAACGTATGGATCTTCTGTTGAGTGAATGGACATAAATGATTGCTATGTATGGAGCTATTGTACCAGCACACTCTGAAAGGAATCTGACTGGTACTCACTCTGGACAGAAGGCCTTGCCTTTATTAATTGATTTAAGTTGCTTCACCACAATGAGGATATCTACTTCTAGGTTTACTTATGTTGGCAGCTGAACTTCCTTAGAATTCTAGAACATTTACTTTGTCTTATTTGGTGAAGGTGCTATCATCAGTAATATTGTCATCAGTATTGTGCAGTGAATGTACTGATCATATCTGTACTTTACACACAACTAGGATCTCTCTGGATTTTCTGTCAGATTTCAGGACAGAGTTTCATTGTGGAAGTGATTAAAAACATCTTATATTGAAGTCCACACTATGTTATAGCTTTAGCAAAAAATCACCAACCTTGGAGGTTTTGTATTCTTTTAAATTTGGCATGCATTTTTCGTTCCTTCTGCAACAGTGATCTGACATGTTTTGTGTACAATGGGGAATCAGTACCATCTCTCATTAATTTATCTGATATGTATCTCTCAAATGCCTTTGACACTATTTCTATGAATTTAAGCCACATCTGGTCTATTATACTATTACACATTCAGAAGTTCTTCTATGAAGTAGGAGTTTTCAAGCGAATATGATATCAGTTTTTGCTTGGAGTTAGTTTTTTTATCACTGGGTACTGTATCATTGATTTAAGGCTGAGTACCTCACTCCTTTCTGTGCCACACTATGTGTTATTGAAGGATAGAGTAAGCCCAGATCAGACAACAGTATAATGTGGTGTGCAGTGTAACTCATTTTTCCTTATATTTATGAATTTTACTATTGTTTCCAAACTGTGATTTATTTTTGGCAACAAATACCCTAAGGGAATGAATGCACTGTGAGACAGTTGGCAGTACAGCCAACTGCTCAAAGAGCAGTCTGCAAGAGTTTGTAGACTGGACACCACTTATTATCCTTATTAAATATTTCTCTGCAACAAACACTTTCTTTCTTGATGATAGGTTATCACAGATTATGATGCCATAACATATTAGTGAACAAAAATACGAAAAGTAAGTCAAATTTTTGGCAGTTTCCTCTCCCAACTCTGATATTATCTAATGCAAAAGACACAGAGCTTTGATTTTGAGAAATTCTGCAACATACTGTGTCCAGTTCATGTTCTTATCCTTACAGGAACGTATTAATTTATAATTTTCTATTTTATTTATTGATTTACCCTCATGCATTACTTCAGATAGTCTTGTCATGTCTCCTGCAGGACAGAATTTCACGTGGAGTATTGTGTATTATTTACACATTTAAGTACTGAAGCTTCTCCATTAGGCTTGGTTATAATGCTTCCATCATGAGCAAAGAGAGCAACTTCTGCTTCCTGTAGATAGCCTATAATGGCAGTTCAGTCATACACAGAAGAGCAGACCCAATATTGATCCCTGTTGCACGCCTGTTATGATTATTTGCCAGTCAGAAGAAGTATCTATGCAATAAGAAAAATATTCCAGCCTGGACCTTGCTGGAATCTTGAAAACAAGAGGTAGTAAATAATGTCTAGTTCATGGTGAGTGGTGCAACAATGCAGCACCCAAAGCATGGCTGCCTCATCTTTCGTGTCAGTATCAGTGGGTTAACAAAAGTCAGTTAGGACTCAAAAAAGAGATTTCAACTAAATATACTATATTTACAATTGTTAACCAGCTCCTAGAATCTGCAGGGTTATGTGCTTTGCCTTTCCCTATTTCTGATTTTTGTAAATTACTTTCCATTGATTACAACCCAAAAAACATATTACTCTAATTTGTAAAACATTTACTGTGGCTGTGGTACCAGGACAAACAAGTTCATGTTTTATTCTATTTGCTGACAATATTATCGTTATAATAATGAAGATAGCCAACTTCAGTTTAGAGAACACCACAGCAATGACAAAACAACAATCACTTACTATTACTGCTGCTTTTAGATAGATTCTAGACTGGTTCACTGTCAACAAGACACAGTTTATTCAGTGACACTCAATACCAAAAATGCAGGAATATTTGAATATAAATCTTGGAGATAAAAGAAATTTTGAGAGTAAAACCTTCAAAATTCATAGGATTGCACATTAATGATAATCTAAATTGGTCAGTTCACTTTCTTGACCTGTCTAAAGGATTAACTTTGGCAACATTTGCTGTCTGTATTTGTATCCATTTCTGACATTTTAAAACTATTTCTTTAGACATGTGCCACAAGGAAACCATGGCCACAAGAAGAACTGGCAGAACAGCCCTCACTTGCATAGCAAAGTTAAGGTGGTTGAGATGCCAGTGCCGATC
Source organism: Schistocerca piceifrons (assembly GCF_021461385.2). Classification (NCBI taxonomy): domain Eukaryota; kingdom Metazoa; phylum Arthropoda; class Insecta; order Orthoptera; family Acrididae; genus Schistocerca; species Schistocerca piceifrons. Next base: position 197,275,662 of record NC_060149.1, read on the forward strand.
ATTTGTTAGTACCTAAATATAACCTTGTAGGGGGATAATTCATATAATAATAATAATAATAATTATTATTATTATTATTATTATTATTATTCAATATTGAATAATGACATACCACTCCTAGAAATAAAGCAGTTTCATGACATTATGCAGATTATTTTATTTTATTTTATTTTATTTATTTATTTCATTCGTGTTCTGTAGACACATTAGCGATAAATCGCTTGGGTGCAGAACATGTCATTTACATAGATTTGAGACATTTGTTTATAGTAATAGGTTGCACAAAGAATAATATATTACACAGAAAAAAAACGTTTACAGGAATTGTTTTTTTGTAAAAAGTCACAAATTACATTGAACAGACTTACAATAGATCAAAATCAATTCACATATTCTCATACATAAATTCGTCCAGTGAGAAAATGGTTTTACTAAGAAGATGTTGTTTAAGTTGATCTTTAAAAGTAGGTGGATCAGTAACTGACATTTTTATTGCCTGAGGGAGAGCATTAAATATTTTTGTGCAAGAGTAGTGTACTCCTTTTTGTACCATACTTAGATTCTTTTGTTCAAGATGTAGATCATTTTTTACTTTAGTGTCACAGTTATAATACATGCTGTTCATTTGAAAAAGGGAGTGGTTTTTACACAAGAAACACATGAGAGAGAAAATGTATTGAGATACTGTTGTGAGTATTCTCAGCTCTTGGAAGAGTTTCCTGCAGGAATGTCTGTAATTGACACCACACAGAATCCTAATGACTCTTTTCTGGGCTATGAGGATTTTGTTTGCCTTTGGCTGGTTTCCCCAGAATATAATTCCATGGCCATCAGGGCATGAAAATAACCAAAATAGGCAGCTTCAAAGTATTAAAGTCACTGAAGGAAGCAATCGCATGAATAGCGTAAATTTCTGAGCTTAGTTTTTTATATAGGTAAGAAATGTGTAAGGACCAGTTTAGATTGCTATTAACAAGTAGATCCAGGAACTTTGTTGACTCCACTCTTGCTAAATACCCATCATTGTATTTAACATTAATCTCACCTTCAATATTTTGGCTAATATGGAACTGAATCAATTGAGTTTTTTCAAAATTTAGTGGTAGTCCATTAGAGGTAAAACAGTTAAAGGTCTCCTGAAAAATTGCATTTACAGTGATCTTAAGATTAGTATTGGTTGAATTGTCTACCAGAATCATCGTGTCATTGGCAAATAAAGTAAATTTTACCTTAGCCCTTGTACACATTGGAAGGTCATTTATGAAAATAAGGAAAAGTAGAGGACCCACAATAGAGCCCTGTGGGACTCCACAGTTTATTGTGCCCCAAGAAGAGGATACTAATTCTCCATTAGTGTCGTTTACCATGACTTTCTGTTTCCGATCCTTTAAATAGGAGGCAAGCCACATCCCTGCTTCTCCAGTTAACCCATAAAATTCTGCCTTTCTCAGAAAAAGCCATGGTCCACGCAATCGAACGCCTTAGAAAGGTCACAAAAAATTCCAGTTGGAGACATTTTATTATTGATTGATTCAAGAATTGCATTGGTGAAAGAATATATTGCATCTTCTGTTGAGATGTTTTTCTGGAAACGAATTGACTTTTATTGAGAATATTGTATTTACTAATATGTTCAAGAATCCTTCTGTGTACAAGTTTCTTGAGAATCTTGGAGAAACAAGTTGAGAGTGAAATAGGACAATAATTGGTTACTTACCATCAATACCAGTTGAGTTTTTGTTTTTCATGGTCCTTATTATCTTCTTAATTTCTTCAACAGTGAGAGGAGACATGCTAATCTGGGGTGTTGCACTACATCCATTTTAATAAGTATATACCTATCATTGTAAGCACACTTAATTTTGGAAACAGATTCTGACATAATTATCTGTGTTTGCACCCCAAATAATTCTGACAGCTTTTTCTGAAGTGTTAGTAATGTGGTTAGGGTATTTTGTGTTATTGAACTCGATACTTCTACTGCATAGTTGAGATATCTTCACAGTATTTGTTAATCATTATGATAACAATTTTTTTAGACAACGTGAAGGCTAAGGAACCTATATTCATGTGCCATTTGCGGTTGTCCTGGATAATGGTTCCTTTTTTTACAACATCATTTCCTATGGATAATTTCATACTAAATTCTACCTGTTTCCTGGTGTTAAATTCCATTACTGGAGGCTTTGATGCGCTAACATTTAGACAGCATTCATTGAAATATTTGTCCGTTTCATAGTAATACTGGTGTGTAGCACCTCCAGACTGTCATTAGCTTTGTTTTTGCACACAGTTGTTGTATCACATACGAAAAAAAATTTTTCTTGAAATTTATAAAAACAGTACTTTCTGTCATTAACATAAATTAAGAAAAGAAGAAATCCCAACATGGTACCTTGAGGCACTCTATGTTTTATATCACTAACTTTGGATTTGAATTACCAACTGTTTGTTTTCAGCAACACAAATTGTTTCCTGTTGCTGATATATGATGTCACTATTGTTGTCCCTATTTATAAAAAAGTGGAAAAAACAAACCTGAAAGTTATCATTCAATATCTCTCATACCTAGAGCATCAAAGGCAATAGAATGTTATATTAAATTACAACTTTGCAACTCTTTTGATGATCATAATCTTATCTCCTTATCACTCTTTAGATTTAGGCCAGGTTTGTCTACAGTAAATGTAGTAGAACCTCTTGTAACAGACATTCTTAATGGCTTTGAGAACAATTCCTACTAGATCTGAGTAAAGCATTTGATACTGTGTCACACGAAATACTCATAAATAAGCTGGAATGCTATGGTATCAAGGATAATGAACTGACACTGATTGGATCATATTTGACTAACAGAACTGAAGTGGTCATGGTAAATAACTGTCAATCAAATGACCTGCCAGTAGTTAGAGGTGTGCCACAAGGCTCAATGCTAGGGCCATTCCTTTTCTTAATATACATAATGACTTGCCTACTTTCTTGCGTGACAAGCCAATAATATATGCTGATGACACTACCCTGATTACTGTGGGCCACAAATTGGAGGAGGTGAAACAAAAAACAAAAGCTAGTTTTGAAAAGGCTGTGATATGGCTCCACAGTAACATGCTAATCCTAAAGAATAGCGAAACAGAGACTATGTTTTTCTACCTGTACAAGCTTAACGAATAATTAAATGAATATGACTCAGTAAGTCTTCTTGAGATCCACCTGGACCCTAAACTGACTTGGAACTGCCATAGCGAACAGTTATGTACCAAACTATCAAGAGTAGTCTTCTTGGTAAAGAAATTTAAAAAAAATAGTTAGCAAACAACAACTTTTAACTTCTTACTTTGCCTTCTTTCAGTGTCACCTCCAGTATGCAATAAAACTATGGGGAAACTCTCATGGTGCTCAGACAGTGTTCATGTGGCAGACGAAACCCATAAGAGCAATTACAGGCATTACAAACCAAGAATCATGTAGAAAGCATTTTAAAGACCTCAGCATCTTGACTGTACCTTCCCTTTACATTAAAACATGTCTTCTCTACAAAAAATCAAATACAAACACTATCTTGCAGGACAGATGTCCATTTGCATGAAACTAGATACAGAAATAACATACACTCCTGGAAATGGAAAAAAGAACACATTGACACCGGTGTGTCAGACCCACCATACTTGCTCCAGACACTGCGAGAGGGCTGTACAAGCAATGATCACACGCACGGCACAGCGGACACACCAGGAACCGCGGTGTTGGCCGTCGAATGGCGCTAGCTGCGCAGTATTTGTGCACCGCCGCCGTCAGTGTCAGCCAGTTTGCCGTGGCATATGGAGCTCCATCGCAGTCTTTAACACTGGTAGCATGCCGCGACAGCGTGGACGTGAACCGTATGTGCAGTTGACGGACTTTGAGCGAGGGCGTATAGTGGGCATGCGGGAGGCCGGGTGGACGTACCGCCGAATTGCTCAACATGTGGGGCGTGAGGTCTCCACAGTACATCGATGTTGTCACCAGTGGTCGGCGGAAGGTGCACGTGCCCGTCGACCTGGGACCGGACCGCAGCGACGCACGGATGCACGCCAAGACTGTAGGATCCTACGCAGTGCCGTAGGGGACCGCACCGCCACTTCCCAGCAAATTAGGGACACTGTTGCTCCTGGGGTATCGGCGAGGACCATTCGCAACCGTCTCCATGAAGCTGGGCTACGGTCCCGTACACCGTTAGGCCGTCTTCCGCTCACGCCCCAACATCGTGCAGCCCGCCTCCAGTGGTGTCGCGACAGGCGTGAATGGAGGGACGAATGGAGACGTGTCGTCTTCAGCGATGAGAGTCGCTTCTGCCTTGGTGCCAATGATGGTCGTATGCGTGTTTGGCGCCGTGCAGGTGAGCGCCACAATCTGGACTGCATACGACCGAGGCACACAGGGCCAACACCCGGCATCATGGTGTGGGGAGCGATCTCCTACACTGGCCGTACACCACTGGTGATCGTCAAGGGGACACTGAATAGTGCACGGTACATCCAAACCGTCATCGAACCCATCGTTCTACCATTCCTAGACCGGCAAGGGAACTTGCTGTTCCAACAGGACAATGCACGTCCGCATGTATCCCGTGCCACCCAACGTGCTCTAGAAGGTGAAAGTCAACTACCCTGGCCAGCAAGATCTCCGGATCTGTCCCCCATTGAGCATGTTTGGGACTGGATGAAGCGTCGTCTCACGCGGTCTGCACGTCCAGCACGAACGCTGGTCCAACTGAGGCGCCAGGTGGAAATGGCATGGCAAGCCGTTCCACAGGACTACATCCAGCATCTCTACGATCGTCTCCATGGGAGAATAGCAGCCTGCATTGCTGTGAAAGGTGGATATACACTGTACTAGTGCCGACATTGTGCATGCTCTGTTGCCTGTGTCTATGTGCTTGTGGTTCTGTCAGTGTGATCATGTGATGTATCTGACCCCAGGAATGTGTCAATAAAGTTTCCCCTTCCTGGGACAATGAATTCACGGTGTTCTTATTTCAATTTCCAGGAGTGTAGATGTAGATTCTACAAGATGGTGTAAGGCCCAAAAAAATCAAGGAACACCCCAGTAACAGACCTCTTATTCTCTATGGCAGTTATTATTTCATGCATTAACAGTTTTTGCAGATACTGAAGTTGTCTTTTTTCAATTTCTGTTCTGATTATCAGATGTTAGATTGTGTTGACTCAGAAATGTCATCAGTCTGGTGTAAATAAATTTCTCAATTACCTTAGAAGATGCGGTACTGGTAAGATTGAAATGGTTTGATAATTTTTGATTTTTGATTTATTCCCTTATGCCATTTTTAGATTGTTTTAGAAACTACCTACTACATCTACACTCATACTTAACAAGCCACCTTATGGTGTGTGCTGGAGGGTACTTTGTATAATACTTCACTTCCCCTTTTACTGTTCCAGTCACAAATGGTTCATGGGGAGAACAATAGCCAGTAAGCCTCTGTGTGCACTCAGATTTCTCTAATTTTATTTTCATGTGACTTTTGTGAAATACATACATGGGCAAGAAATATGTTGTTGGCTCTTCTATGAATATGCACCCTTGGAATTTTAATAGTAGACTATGCCATGATGCAGAATGCCCCCTTGCAGTATCTGTCATTGGAGTTGACTGAGCATCTCCATGGTAATTTCATGCTTACCAAATGATCCTATAATTTAGGGTGCTGATCTTCTTTGAATTGTCTCCATGGCCTCTATCAGTTCCAACTGGTGCAGATCCCAGACTGATGAGCAATGTTCAAGTACTAATCCAACAATTGTTTTATTAGCTACTTCCTTTGCTAATGAATTACATTTCCTAAAGGTTCTTCCACTGAATTTCAGTCTAGCACCTGCATTATGCATAGTTATTTTTATATTGTCATTCCATTACATATCACTTGCAGATATTTTATGGAAGTAACTGCTTCCATTACCATTCTGCAGTTGTGTAATCATACAGTAAAGGGTCTTTCTGTCATTCTGTTCTACAATATGTTACATTTGTTTATGTTGAGAGATAACTGCCACTCTGTGGACCAAGAGATGATCCTTGGCAGGTCTTCTTGTATTTCAGTACAATTTTGTATTGTGACTTCTCCGTATACTACAGCATCATCCACAAGAAGCCTCGTGGAACTTCCTATGTTATCTACTAGGCCATTTATATATACTGTGTCTGTGTCTATATATGTTGTGATAAGTAATGGTCTATAACACTCCCTTTGAACATACCTGATGCTATTTTTATATCTAAAGACTTCGTTCAGAGTGACAGACTGTGTTCTGTTTTATAGAAACTCTTCAATCGAGTCATATAGTTGGTCTGATGTTCCATATATACATATTTCATTCACTATGCAGCAGTATTGAACTACATTAAACACCTGCCAAAAGCTAAGGAACGCAGCATCTACCTGGGTGCCTGTATCTACTGTCTTCTGGCTCCTATGGATGAACAGAATGAGCTGAGTTGCAGATTATCATTGTTTTTTGATCCCATATTGATTCATACAGATGAAATTTTTGGCCTCCAGACACATCATAATACACAAGCATATAATATATTATAAATTCTACAACAATCCTATGCCAGAGTAAAGACGTATAGTTTTTTGCATTTGTTTAACTGTGCTTCTTGAAAATGGGAGTAACTTGCACTATTTTCCAATCACTGGGAACACTTCTGATTGGAAAAAAATACGCCTGATGCAATTACATCATTTGCTATTGTGACCATGGCATCAGCCAGGTTGTCTATGCACCTTTTTAATTTGCTGATAGACAACCCATCATAGCCTGCTGGTTTTGAATCTTTTTGTGATATTAATAAGCAACAGAAAATCCAGGACTTTGTTAGTGGCCTTATTATGTATTTTATCTACTTCTGTTAGCTGGAGCCAAGTCCACACTGTGGTTAACTGGAATGCCCTTATATCCATACTGGGAATTACTGTAGTGCTCATTGATAGGTTTTCTCTCACAACAGAATTACTCGTTAAAAACATTTGCAATCTGATATTGGAATTTGATGATACTTCCTTTATAGTTGATGGTAAGATCACTGATTGATTTGTCCTTACAATCCCTAAAGCTTCTTGTAACTTTCCTAGCAGCTATGCCACTGCTGATAAAGTTTCTTACCATCATGGCTACATATTTACTTCTTGTTTCTAACTGTAGATCTTTTTAATAATTATAATAGTTCTTCAATTGTAGCTTCAGTCTAACATTATTGCCATCCTTTAGAATTGCACATTGGATGTTTTCACTTAATGATTTATCCTATTATTTTTTTGTATTTTTGGCAGTCATTTACTGGAAAGGTCATTTCTGGGCATAAGGCATTGAAGCAATAATAAAAGTCTGATGCAAATTCACAGAAAGTAATGCAGCTATTTTCATACCATTGTAATCTTTTCAGCATACTGTTGAGATCTTCACATTTTTATCATGAGTGGTTCTTCTTGTGACTTTTTTTTCGTTTTGCTGTTGACATGGTGATTCTCACCTTCTGTCGGTACCTGAGCAGCATTTTGTTCAGAAATGCCAAGATTGAGAATTGATGTGTTGACGTAAAGTGAGACACATTATTAATAATGTTGTCAATGCATGGTTTGCTGTTATTCTCCTCACTAGTGAGCTCATGTGTCAGGAATCCATTAACGTTAGTGTTTTCAAGCTGGAGTCAGATTCAGATTCAGATTCTTTATTAGTCATTCAGCATTTTTACATGCAATAGACTTCGTCAGTTCACTTAACCTATTAATTTTACAAAAAAAATTTTACATATTTAAGTTGATATTGGGCATTTCTAGAAATTCTTCTAATGAATAGAATGGATTAGTTAACAAGAAGTTATGAACATTGTCTTTAAATAATTTGTCAGGCTTGATTGACCCATTTTTAGACAATTTGTTATATATTTTAATTGCCATATACTTATGACTATTGTTAGTTTTAGCTAATCTATTTTGTGGCAACAGCAGAGAAGTACACGTTCTTGTATAGTAGCCATGTCTTTCATTTGTTACACTTAAATTAGGTAGTTCAGCAAGTATGTAGTTAACACTGTCAAGAATATATAAATTAATTACTGTTAAAATTCTATATTTAGTGAACAATGGTTTACAATGTGTTCTATTATCTACCTTAGCCAGTAGACAGCATGTCAATGTTTATATCTCCTGCCACTTTTATAGATGTGTTTACTGTCTAGATCAACAAGCAGGTCATTAATAATTTCAAAGAAAATATCTATGCTACCGAAGAAGTCTGTATAGACTTTTAATAATTACTTTAAGTTCCCTTTCTCCCACTTGTATTTAACTGCTGCTGTTTCTGTTATACCCCCTATGCAGAAAGTACTTACATCTATTATATTATAGTTACTACCTCTTGCATCAAAGATTGATAGCCCATCACCATCTTTCTCTCTTCTGCTCAAAACAGAATAAAATATCATGGAGAGTGGGTAACATATACTGATTAGTTCATTTTTATACCAGTGTTCACTTACAACTAAAATATTAGGGTTATCAATCCATGCAGTGGTATCCAAGTAATTCTGATTATTGTTAATGCTTTGAAAGTTGTGCTGGATTCATTTGAATCTAAGGTTTGATTGCTGAACACTGGTTGGAGGTATCACTCCAGTAGACTGTCCAGCATACCCTTCAAGTCTCCCATTTTGATGATTATTACACTCATTTTGGCTGCTCATCAGATCATCTTACCAATTCCACTGTGAATAAATGTCATGAAACCTTTAGATATAAATGTGTTACAACTTGCACAACAACTCTCTCATGTATAACTATTTTGTATAACTCCCTTTTTGCATAAAACTATATTTTAATCCTCTTTTTCATTGTCATCAACATAAATTTATTCATGGTGGTGGAAGGCGAGGATTCCAAAAATATTATTTAGTTATGTAACTGAGTTGACTAATTTGGAGGCATAGCGTGCCCCAAGAACTAAATTTCACATGGGATATAAATTTATTATATCCATAATGAATGAAAGTTATTTTTGCTAGATATATATGTACAAAGATTACACTGACACTCAAAAGCAAACATGATTTCATTAGCGCAAAGTAAGTACATATTTTTCTGTTATTAAAATGATTGTGGATGATCCTAATCATCTGAAATTATATCTTCATATGACTGACTTAAGAAAACATCCAACAAAATGTTCAAGTTAGAAAACAAATCTAGACAATTTTAAGAAAACATATTTTTATTCATATGCTAAGAAGACAAGATTGACATTGAAATTAAAGATCTGAAACAGAACAACTGAGAAAATCCTGATGTATAAAAAAAATAATCAGTTAAAAAGTATCAATAACTAATACTTCACAAAAGTGGGAAGCAGGAAATAAAATGCAAAAAATAGACTTTTTCAACATTTCTGGTGTCTGTAATGCTCTATTTTATACAAAAAAAATATGTATATATTTGTTTTATATGCATTATTTTGCATTTTTTGCATTTTGTATAACTATTTCTACATGAATTATTTGTTAATGTGTAGTCTTGAGCTGGACATCAAACAATCTGAACTATCTGCAACAGTGTTCTGTAAGACTCAGAATACCAATAGAATACAGTTCAATATTTAGGAAAAGTTCAATGTCTAAAGCATTGTGACTAACAATTTTTGACTATGGTTTCTTATGTTTAAATTTCATTATGACGGTTGTAGGTATAAAATAGGACAAGTCAATTGTGAGAATATTTGTTCTCCTTAGCATAATAAGGATGAGAAATTGCCTTATACTTTTAGTAATTCATTGTATTCTAGTCTAAAAATATCCTTGTCTTTCCTTATTATATACAAATGAAGGAAATGACTCACCAAAAAGCAGAAGTGCTGCGTCGTCAATAGGCGCACAAACAGATGGTACAGAGCCTGGCTAGCTTTTGGAATGCGCTTCCTTTTTCAAGCTTGTAGCAAAAACATGCACACAAACGCAAACACACACACACACACACACACACACACACACACACACACACACACACACACACACGCACACACACTCACATGCACACATCTGTCTCCCTACATTGTGCTTAGTTGACTGCCAGCTCGTTCCTGGCCCATGGTGAGTGCACTAGGGTGACGTGGAGGTGTGGGATGGAGTGGGGTGAGGGATGGAGACCACTGGGAAGCAGGGAGGGGGTGTAAGTGATGAATCTAGAGGCCTATGGGAGAGTGGGGAGTCCTCTATGGATGTAGGTAGAGGGGGCAGTTGGCAGATTGCTGGGCACATGATTTCATTTATTTATTTATTTATTCATCCGTAGACAACTTGTGTTGTATGGATGTCGTCAACTGTATACATGGAATGAGTATATACATAATAGTACTTCTGGCAGTACATATTTCTATGGTGCAACTTAATCGTTTGTACACTAAAACAAATACAGACCAATCTTAGTTACAAATAAATATAAATTTACAAATGTATTCTTGCATGGATTACACAAAACAAATACATACCAATCTTAATTAAAGATAAATATAAATTTACAAAGGTACTCTTGCATGAATTGAGGTGAACACATGTCATTTACAGTATTCTTTGACAGTATAGTAACATTTACCTGCTAAATAATTTTTTGCAGCTTTCCTAAAGGCATGTATTCCAGTTTCAGCTTTGATCTCCTCTGGAAGTCTATTATACATTTTTAATCCATTAAATAATAAACTATTTTGGGTTTTTGTTTTGTTTTTTCGTATGAGATGCAAATGGTGGCAGGATCTAGTCCAGTGTTGGTGTATAGATCTGTTTTGTGTGTACTGGTCAATGTGTTTCTTTATATATATCACAGTCTGAAAGATGTATTCACATGGTACTGTCAAGATTCCCATGGTTTTGAATAAATCAGTACAGTGAGCTCTCTTGCTGCTTTTTGTTATTATTCGTACTGCCCTCTTTTGCAGCTTGAAAATTGCTTGTATGTTCTGCACATTTGTACCCCAGAAGGTTATGCCATAACTAATTATTGAGTGCACATATGCAAAGTATGTCGTCTTAGCACATGAACTATTACATACTGACATAATTATCCGGAGTGCATAGCAAGCAGTAGGAATTTTCTTTTCTAGTGCTGCAATATGGTCAGTCCAGTTAAGCTGTGAGTCAACATGCATTCCTAGGAATTTTGTGTTTGTGACACAATCTATAAGTTCATCTTTAACTCTTAGGCCTATGCTATTATGTTTTTTATTTATGTGGAAATTAATACTGTTTGTTTTTTTTAATATTGAGGGTTAATTTGTTGCTTACTACCCACTTGCATACATGATCGAGAGTTTCTTCAGCTTTGTCTCTCAATTTGTCTGGTGACTCATCACTGATAAGGATACTGCTATCATCTGCAAATAGTATTGCTTCCCCATATTTCACACTCTGGGGAAAATCATTGATATACACTCCTGGAAATGGAAAAATGAACACATTGACACCGGTGTGTCAGACCCACCATACTTGCTCCGGACACTGCGAGAGGGCTGTACAAGCAATGATCACACGCACGGCACAGCGGACACACCAGGAACCGCGGTGATGGCCGTCGAATGGCGCTAGCTGCGCAGCATTTGTGCACCGCCGCCGTCAGTGTCAGCCAGTTTGCCGTGGCATACGGAGCTCCATCGCAGTCTTTAACACTGGTAGCATGCCGCGACAGCGTGGACGTGACCCGTATGTGCAGTTGACGGACTTTGAGCGAGGGCGTATAGTGGGCATGCGGGAGGCCGGGTGGACGTACCGCCGAATTGCTCAACACGTGGGGCGTGAGGTCTCCACAGTACATCGATGTTGTCGCCAGCGGTCGGCGGAAGGTGCACGTGCCCGTCGACCTGGGACCGGACCGCAGCGACTCACGGATGCACGCCAAGACCGTAGGATCCTACGCAGTGCCGTAGGGGACCGCACCGCCACTTCCCAGCAAATTAGGGACACTGTTGCTCCTGGGGTATCGGCGAGGACCATTCGCAACCGTCTCCATGAAGCTGGGCTACGGTCCCGCACACCGTTAGGCCGTCTTCCGCTCACGCCCCAACATCGTGCAGCCCGCCTCCAGTGGTGTCGCGACAGGTGTGAATGAAGGGACGAATGGAGACGTGTCGTCTTCAGCGATGAGAGTCGCTTCTGCCTTGGTGCCAATGATGGTCGTATGCGTGTTTGGCGCCGTGCAGGTGAGCGCCACAATCAGGACTGCATACGACCGAGGCACACAGGGCCAACACCCGGCATCATGGTGTGGGGAGCGATCTCCTACACTGGCCGTACACCACTGGTGATCGTCGAGGGGACACTGAATAGTGCACGGTACATCCAAACCGTCATCGAACCCATCGTTCTACCATTCCTAGACCGGCAAGGGAACTTGCTGTTCCAACAGGACAATGCATGTCCGCATGTATCCCGTGCCACCCAACGTGCTCTAGAAGGTGTAAGTCAACTACCCTGGCCAGCAAGATCTCCGGATCTGTCCCCCATTGAGCATGTTTGGGACTGGATGAAGCGTCGTCTCACGCGGTCTGCACGTCCAGCACGAACGTTGCTCCAACTGAGGCGCCAGGTGGAAATGGCATGGCAAGCCGTTCCACAGGACTACATCCAGCATCTCTACAATCGTCTCCATGGGAGAATGGCAGCCTGCATTGCTGCGAAAGGTGGATATACACTGTACTAGTGCCGAATTGTGCATGCTCTGTTGCCTGTGTCTATGTGCCTGTGGTTCTATCAGTGTGATCATGTGATGTATCTGACCCCAGGAATGTGTCAATAAAGTTTCCCCTTCCTGGGACAATGAATTCACGGTGTTCTTATTTCAATTTCCAGGAGTGTATATTAGGAAGAGTATTGGCCCTAACACACTTCCCTGAGGGACTCCTATGTTAATATGTTCTGGTTTGGAAATGTGTTTTGTCAATCTGCTGAACTTCGTTTGTGAGTTCTCTACACACTGTAGCCTATTTTCCAAGTACGATTGAAACCAGTTATTTACTGTTCCCCTTATTCCTAGTGCCTCCATTTTGTTTAGTAGTATTTTGTGGTCTACAGTGTCAAATGCTTTGCTAAGGTCAAGGAATATGCCTGTTACACGTTCACCTTCGTCAAGTGCTTCTAAGACAAAGTTTGTGAAGTGAGCTACTGCTGAACCTGTGCTTCTTCCTGGCCTGAAACCAAACTGTTCTTTACACAGTAGGTTGTACTTGTTTAGGAAATCCATTAGTCTCTTTTTCATTATATTTTCTATTACCTTGGAAAAGGATGAGAGTAATGAGATGGGCCTATAGTTTTCCATATTTTCTGGATCGCCTTTCTTAAATAGAGGCAGGACTTTTGCACATTTTAAGTATTCTGGGAAGCAGCCTGCAGTGAAAGATTCATTTATGATGTGTGCCAAAGGATGTTGTATGCTGTCAATGCAGTCCTTTAGTAAGCACACTGGCACTTCATCTAAACCTGCTGATGTTTTATTCTTTAGATTCTTCACAACCATCCTTACTTCTTCTGTAGAAGTCGGTAACAGTAACATTGAGTTATCCATATAGTTCAATTTTTTTTCAGGCTGTTTTTGCCAAACTTTTGCTGTAGCTTGGTAGCAACACTGCTGAAGTACTCATTTACAGTATTTACTAGCGTATTTGGGTTATGTATAATAGCACCATTATGTTTAATTTGAATGTTTACTGTTTTTAATTTATTACTGTTTGTTTCCTGTTTGGTAACAGTCCAGGCTGCTTTAATTTTATTTTCTGCCTTTTCTATAATACTGTCATTGTGGGCTTTTTTTGCATCTTGTAATACTCTTCTGTATATTCTTTTGTATGTGTGGTAGTAGTTTAGGAAACCAGGATGACTAAGGTAGTTTTTTAACCTGTTCAGTTGTTTGAGTGTTGCAGAGGATTTCCTTATTCCAGGTATTTCTTTTGTGTGAGTGTACTGCAGTTTGCACCTTTGGGAATGCTTCATCAAATCTGAGTTTAAATAGTGACATGAATTTAGAAAATTTCTTATTTACACTAGTTTCAGCATACACTTCTTCCCAAGTTATACTGTTTATTTGCTTGGCAAATTCTGATCTGTTTGGTTTGGAGAAAACCCTTCTGTATGTGTATGTTTTAGTTGTATTGTCTATATTTATGTTTAATTTTAGGGTTTGACAGGAGTGATCAGAAAGGCCAAGGTTATTTACAATAATTTCACAACTTTCTTTATCTATGTCTGTGATGATGTGATCAATTGTTGATGATGAGTTTTTGGCTATCCTCGTGGCTCTGTTAACTAATGGTGATAACTTATAACAGCGCAATATATTCAAGAATGAGTTACAGAATCTATCTGGGTTTTGTGTGTTTATATTTAAGTCTCCACAAATGAGAACCTTCCCTTTAGAATTCGAAGCCATGTCTAGAATCTGGATTAGTTTTGCAGTGAAAGTATCTACACTCCTGGAAATTGAAATAAGAACACCGTGAATTCATTGTCCCAGGAAGGGGAAACTTTATTGACACATTCCTGGGGTCAGATACATCACATGATCACACTGACAGAACCACAAGCACATAGACACAGGCAACAGAGCATGCACAATGTCGGCACTAGTACAGTGTATATCCACCTTTCGCAGCAATGCAGGCTGCTATTCTCCCATAGAGACAATCGTAGAGATGCTGGATGTAGTCCTGTGGAACGGCTTGCCATGCCATTTCCACCTGGCGCCTCAGTTGGACCAGCGTTCGTGCTGGACGTGCAGACCGCGTGAGACGACGCTTCATCCAGTCCCAAACATGCTCAATGGGGGACAGATCCGGAGATCTTGCTGGCCAGGGTAGTTGACTTACACCTTTTAGAGCACGTTGGGTGGCACGGGATACATGCGGACGTGCATTGTCCTGTTGGAACAGCAAGTTCCCTTGCCGGTCTAGGAATGGTAGAACGATGGGTTCGATGACGGTTTGGATGTACCGTGCACTATTCAGTGTCCCCTTGACGATCACCAGTGGTGTACGGCCAGTGTAGGAGATCGCTCCCCACACCATGATGCCGGGTGTTGGCCCTGTGTGCCTCGGTCGTATGCAGTCCTGATTGTGGCGCTCACCTGCACGGCGCCAAACACGCATACGACCATCATTGGCACCAAGGCAGAAGCGACTCTCATCGCTGAAGACGACACGTCTCCATTCGTCCCTCCATTCACGCCTGTCGCGACACCACTGGAGGCGGGCTGCACGATGTTGGGGCGTGAGCGGAAGACGGCCTAACGATGTGCGGGACCATAGCCCAGCTTCATGGAGACGGTTGCGAATGGTCCTCGCCGATACCTCAGGAGCAACAGTGTCCCTAATTTGCTGGGAAGTGGCGGTGCGGTCCCCTACGGCACTGCGTAGGATCCTACGGTCTTGGCGTGCATCCGTGCATCGCTGCGGTCCGGTCCCAGGTCGACGGGCACGTGCACCTTCCGCCGACCACTGGCGACAACATCGATGTACTGTGGAGACCTCACGCCCCACGTGTTGAGCAATTCGGCGGTACGTCCACCCGGCCTCCCGCATGCCCACTATACGCCCTCGCTCAAAGTCCGTCAACTGCACATACGGTTCACGTCCACACTGTCGCGGCATGCTACCAGTGTTAAAGACTGCGATGGAGCTCCGAATGCCACGGCAAACTGGCTGACACTGACGGCGGCGGTGCACAAATGCTGCGCAGCTAGCGCCATTCGACGGCCAACACCACGGTTCCTGGTGTGTCCGCTGTGCCGTGCGTGTGATCATTGCTTGTACAGCCCTCTTGCAGTGTCCGGAGCAAGTATGGTGGGTCTGACACACCGGTGTCAATGTGTTCTTTTTTCCGTTTCCAGGAGTGTATATCACCACTGGGTGAACGGTAAATACATATTATAGTTAACCTTTGTGCCTCATCTGTCTTGCTTATCTCTATGGCTGATATTTCTATATGTTTTTCCTCACTTACAGAATTAATATCATTTCTAATTTTATAGGCAATTCCTTGCTTAACATATATACATGATCCACCACCTCTAATGGTGGTTCTACTATAATGACGTGCTAGTATATATGAGTTTAAATTTATTAATGTTATTTCAGTTCCTCTACACCAATGTTCAGTAATGCAAGTGACTGAACTGTTTAAAGTTTGTAGTTCCACTTCTAATTGTTGCACTTTGTTTCTGATAGATTGTATATTTTGATGAAAGACTGAGAAACGAGCACAGCTTACCTTGCCTGTATCTTTTGTTTGCATTTTGTTGACAGTGACTGATGCTTTGCGCCAGTTTGTCCCAGTTTTTTTCTCCTCTTGGTGCTGAACCATAAGAAATACTCCTTTGGAGTGATGTACTTTCTTGCCCTCTGGCTCCTTCTGATGGGGTGTGGTTTAGCTGGTGGCTTCTCCATTGGTACTGTCGTTTCTGGTGCTGTTGCTGTTGTTGGCTTTGCTGTTGTCTGTCCCACTGTTGCTGTGTCTCCTGTTCTTATTGTTGGTGGTGGTGGTGAAGGTTCTGCTGATGTCAGTTCTGCTGCTGACGAGATGACTGCCTTTGTTGATTTTTCTTGTACTGTGGAATGTTCTAATACTGATAGTGGTATAACAGTTGTTTTTGTGTTGAAGGTGTTTTGAAGTAGTTTTAATTCCTTCATTATCATGTTCGCCAGATATTCTCTCCCAATACCGTTTAAGTGTAGTCCATGTTGTGTATGGAATCTACGACCTATATTATTTACATTAACACATTTAACATTTTTAAAACGTCTACAGATTTTGGCAAACTGATAGTTGGCTTTTTGTATTTCTGTGTTTACACATGATTGGTTATCCAGATCGTGCCGATGTGGTGTATTCACGATTATCACATTTGTATGCGTGAGGTTCGTCAGACACTGTTTAAGATAACGTGTAGCATTTGCAGTTTCATTTTTATATATATCGTTTGAACCTCCGATGAGTATTACACAGTCTTTATCGTGTAGATTTTTAACCTCTCTAGATTCAGTCGTTTTTATTATTTCCGCTAGTGGGGCTCCCGGTTTTACTATGCTGCACAAACTTTTATTAGTTTTCTCTTTAATTTTCTTTGCGAGTCCACGGCCATGACTATCTGAAAGCATGAGTATTTTATTGTGCGAGTTATCTGTTACAATGTTTTTCGTTTGAGTGTCTGTTTTTATCGGTATTTTGTGACGTACTTCAAGGTCATTTTGTACCAGTATTGTCTCATGAAGTTCATACGACACTTTATCGTTGTTTCGAGATTTTTTGATGTGTTTAGACTGTTCACTAGTGGCTTTAGGCCTACTATCTTGAATGCTTTTCTTCCCAAGCGACTCGTAACGGCTCGTTTTACCCTCGCTGTCTACAATTGCGAGTACTTCAAACGAGTTTTCATGCACGAAATTAACGTTGCGGTCATTGTTCACATGATTTTACACTTCTTGTTTGTTGTTTTTAAACGTAGCTTGGTTGTTTTTAAACGTAGCTTTGTTCCAGTTTTTGGAAGCAGGCGAAATGTTTTGCACCGAGTCCCGCGTGTAGCACGTACCTTGTTTTGATCGGAGATCATAATTTTCTTTCTTGAGCCATGAAATTTCTTTACGAAGCACTTCGACAATTTTCTGTAGGCTGATAATACGTTCATTTAATTTTGTTGTAACACCCTTATCATTCACATAATGACTGTTTTTCACTACGGAGCTGTAATTTTCGCGCACAGGAATATTACGAACACTTGAATCTGTCGCCATGTTTAACTAGGGCATTAGATAAAAGCACAGCTAGTTATACAGCTCAGAAAAGCAGGTGGTGGAGATGCTCCAGATGGCATGGATTGTGAAGCAGCAATTGAAATCTCACATGTTGTGCTCTGCTGCATGATGTGCCACTGGGTTGAAACAGTTTGGTGGTGGGCATTCATTCTACTTGACAGTGGGTTGGTTGTCATACCAATGTAACACACTGAGCAGTGATATAACATGTGATCAATGTCTACAACCAACTGTCCAAAACCTAGCTTCCCACATTAAAGATAACAACCACTAACTGCCCCGGCTCTCCACCATCCCCACCATCTCATCACTGCTGATGTGGCCTTCCTATACACCAATATCCCTCATGCCCGTGGCCTTCAGTGATTGAACGCAACCTCTCCCAATGCCTTGCACATCCCAGACCCACCACTTCATTCCTCATACACCTAACGAACTACATCCTATCACATAACTACTTCACATTCAAAGTGAAGGTATACAAATTCATGGCACAGCTATGTGACCCCCATGGCATCCTCCCATGTCAGCGTCTTCATGGCCACCTACAGTGAACATTCATATCTTCCCAAAACCCCAAATCCCTGGTCTGATTCATGTTTATCAATGGCATCTTTATAATTTTGACCCAGGGTCAGGACACCTTATCCTCATTCCTCCACAACCTCAACACCTTCTGTCCCATCCACTTCACTTGGTCCTTCTCTACCCACCATGCAACCTTTCCAGACATTGATTTCCTCCTCTCAGATGGCTCCATCCACACCTCGGTCCACCTCAAACCCACCAATCACCAACATTACCTGCACTTTGACAGCTACCACCCTTTTCACAACAAATAATCTCCCCCATACAGCCTGGCCAACCATGGGAGATGCATCTTCAGTGATGAGAACTCCATCACCCAATATGCTGCAGCTTCACAAAGGCCTTTGCAGACAGGCAATGTCCTCCAGACATAATTCACAAACAGATCTCCCATGCCATATCCTCTCACACACACCCACACACATGTATGCCTGTGCACGCATGCACACACACACACACACACACACACACACACACACACACACACACACACACACAGACACACACGCAAACACAATCCTCACATTCATCCCCATCCCAAGAACCAAACACAAAGAAGCGCCTTCCTCTTGTCACCCAGTATCGCCCCAGGCAACACGTCCTTCATCAGGGCTTTGATTATCTATCACCATGTCCCCAGAATGGGGGATATCGTGCCCAAGATATTTCCAACCCCTCCCTATGTGGTGTTCTGCTGTCCACCGAACCTCCACAGCATCCTAGTCCATTCCTATTCCATGAACCTCCACCCCTCCTCAAATTCCCTGCCACAGGCATTGTACCCCTGAGGAAGCCCCGGATGCAAGACCTGCCCAATCCACCCAACCGCCACCACCACAACCTACTCCAGTCCCATCACAGACTTATCCTGCCTCATCAGATGCTGGGCCACCTCTGAAAGCAGCCATGTTATATACCAGCTCTGCTGCAACCACTGCACTGTGTTTTACATTGGTATGACAACCAGCCAGGTGTTAACTACAATGAATCTTCACTGCCAAACTGTTTCCAAAAACAAGTGGACCAGCCACTGGCACAACATGCAGCAGAGCACAACATGCGAGATTTCAATTGCTGCTTCACAACATATTCCATCTGGACCCTGCCCACCACCATCAGCTTTTCTGAGCTGTGTAACTAGCTGTGTGTTTTTATCTCATACCCTAGTCTATGAAATCATGTGCCCAGCTGTCTGCCACCTGCTCCCTCTACCTGCATCCCTAGCTAGCTCACAGTGGACACCCCACTCTCCCACGAGCCACTAGATGTTCCTCCTCACCCCCCTTCCCCCTCCCTCTCAACAGTCACCATCCCTTACCCACCCCACATCCCCACCTCACCCCAGTACACTCACTGTGGGCCAGTAAAGATCTAGCGGTCGACTGACCACACTGTAGGGATACAGGTGTGTGCATATGAGTGAATGTGTTTGTGGTGTGCATTTTTTTTCCTTCAAGCTTGAAAAAGGAAGTGCATTCCAAAAGCTACCTAAGCTCTGTATCTTTCGTTTGTGTATCTACTGAGGATGTGGCACTTCTGCCTTTTGATGAGACATCTCCTTTGTTCTTGAATAATTCGTAATTCTCAACGAGAACTTCCTGTACATTATTTTGTTTTTTCTTAATGAAGTTAAATGCAATTTCTGCTATTTGAGATGTATTGTTAATTCATATTATACAAATAAGTGTGATGTAATAACTATCCTCTATTATGAAGAAAGATAATGAAGCATTTTTTCTATAGTAAGAGCTACAGGAATTCTATACATTGCAAGCAGTTAGTAATATTTTACCAATAAAAAGTTCTTGGGTTTCCAGGTGAGTGAGTTCATAAGAATGGCATGACATTTCAGTGAGTGTCAGTCCCATCAACTTCTGGTATAGTGATGAAGTAGCATGTTTGTCCTTTTCAATAAGCCATGCTGTGGGCTGGCCTCCCCTCTGGTAGTGCCGCAGGGGAGATGGGAGTGTGGAAGGACCACATTCAAGTCCTGGCATAGTTAGTCAAGCTTCAGGTCACATGCTATCTGGATGTCTCTCAGCTATGAGTGCTTGAAGCATGTTGTGACCAATACCATGTTGTAACCAGAAGTCCATTAGTAGTCCCCATCTCTGGCTGAGGCCACAATTAGTCTCAACTTTGATGATTTTCTCTATTATACTGTCCCAAAATTCTCTGATCTTGCACAGCACTGTACCCAGATCATAATCAACCTACAATTATCTTCCAAACTGTCCCCCACAACCTTCAAATTTGCTTCCTGCATGAAGCATATATACGTGATGTGCTTTGAGCAATGCTGTAGAATACAGTGTTGTGTCTACCTGATATACTGCAGCCATCATTTACACTGAATAGTGTGCTATGTTGTGCACAGTCCCACTTGCTCCTTCACCAAGCCAACTCAATCTCCAATCTCTCGCAGTGCTTAGAAAATCTTTTTAATGTTGTATTTCTTCAAAATAATTCCAGTCTTGACTGTCAGAAGTCCTACACATAGCAGAAACACCAGTTTCCTTCTGTGTTCCTGTATTATTTCAACCCTGCATGCTGTTTACATTGCCTTCATAATCTGTGTATCATTGTAGTCATTCCTTCATAACATCTCCCTCAAGTGTTACAGTTTGCTGGAAATTTATAATCTGTGTATCATTGTAGTCATTTCTTCATAACATCTCCCTCAAGTGTTACAGTTGTCTGGAATTTTTTTGTGGACATTTATGCCCTATCCCTTTGAATAATAGTTCTCAAGGCCATGCCATACTGGATTGGGTGGCAGTAACTAGATGTGTGTTAATACAGGTCTTTTTGCACTGTTCTTGGGTGCCCAGACAGGTGCAGTCATCTTTGTAACACAATATTTTGATGGAGTACCTTGGTGTCTTCTTCAAGTGATATCTGTAGAATGAGCATCTTCACTGCATACTGCCACCTTAAAATAGTGATTGTTCTCCACTCCCTAACCCACTACTCATTTCACACTGCATGAGGTGGATGGATGGAAGGATGTGATAGCTGAAAGCTGGTTAAGAACCTCAGCCCCTCAGTGCTTTTGTAGCCCTGTTGCACATGAAAGTGGCACTCAAGCATCCCTGTGATTTTAGTTGGGTGAGTGCTGGGTCCCTTGGTAGGCTTTCTTCACCCAATACTGCATGGGCCCCATGTACCAGTCTACACAGCAAACACTCTGGCAGTAAAGTATGATGGCAGCTGGCAGCGTGGAGATACAAATCAGTGTAGGTGGTTTTCCTGTACACACTGTGTCCCACAGCACTGTCCATTTTGTGCTTAACTACGATGGCCAGAGAGAAAAAAGGGGAGTTCGACATTCTCTTCCACCTGCATGGTGAATTTAATACTGGGGTGCAAAGAGGTCAGGTGTTTGAGAAACTCTTGCAGTTTTTCACTCCCGTGTGGCCACACCAAAAATGAGTCATCAACATATCTGAATAGTTTCTATGCAGCTATTTTCAGAGCTTACTATTCGGAATCTTCCATAAAAAAAAAGCTTGTCAGAATTGGTGACAGAGGGCTCCCCAAGGTGGTGCCATCCATTTGTTCATCATAGTCACCATTGAAGAGAAAGATTAGTTTTTCTTGGGCTGAATCTGCTTGAGTAACTTGAGGGAATCGGCAAGTCATGCTCTGGTGATGAGGGAGACCACATAAAAGCTCACCACAACGTCCTGGCCATAAACACATAGTTCTTGTAACTGTTGAATGAAATTTACTGAGGAGTTCCTGATGTGGTGCAGACATTTACTGACATAGGGGCTTAATACTGCCATTAGATGTGTTTTCCAACTGGTCTGTAGGTGCATCTATGTTGCTCATAATTGGATGTAGAGGAACTTCTTGTTCAGTCTTGATGGTGCTGTAGCTCGTGGTCAAAGCTTCCTGACAATTACCTCCAGATGGGACTGCTGTAGAAGCTCAATGTTCTTCACCTATAATCTGTTGGTTGGGTCCCCCTTCACCTTTCTGTATGCTGGATTATCCAGTAGGCTCTCCATTTTGTGGTTGTACTCCGACAGGAGAATTAGTACAGTGGCATTTTCTTCACCTGCTGATAGAATGACTATTTCAGGATCATTCCCTAGTTCTTTCCTCTATCATGATATTCATAACCAGTGGAATGGTTCTAGTGAATGCATGATATGTTTCCTGACATCTCACTGTGGAGGGTGGAAATTACTGGTTATATACCAGTGATGAAATAAGTAACTAGTATAGTGACCAGTGTTGGTGCGAAGTGGAGTCCCTTTTCCGGAGCTGATTTTGCTATGTTATCAATCTATTTCCATATGAGGTTTATTGTGGTCCATTTCTGCTCTTGTTGGGGCTGTTACTCTCCTTTGGTCAGGCATTCAAACTTGAAGGCTTGTTTGGAAGCAGCACTGCATCAAAATCTGCCCACCTGAGCCCCAAAGACAGCATCAATTCACTCCAAAGAATTATGCAACAGTAGAAAAGCCATCTCTAAGTGGAGTGTGAATAATTCCTTAGATATTAGGTCCAGTTACCGACATGTATATCAGATCTTTCCCCATACTACTGCCAGACAAGCTGTTCTTGTGATCCAGTGAGCAGCACACTGTTTTTATTTGATAGGTGATCCTCACAAATGTTGGTATTGTCCTATAGGACAGAAACTCATTAGGAGAGTGAGAGAGCTGAGAAGACACTTCTCAGCTAAATCTCCTCTCCATAGTAGAATCTGATGTGTGATCTTAAGCTTTATGAGCAGATCAACTATTTTGTGCTGTTCTCAGTTGTCAGGCCGGGTGCAACTGTCTTTATAATGTGATATTTTGACATCATACCTTGCTGTCTTCTTCAGGTGATGCCTGTAGAATGAGGGTCTTTGCTACATTCTGCCTCCTTTATATGGTAATTGCTCCCCACCCCTTCCTCCAATAGCCCAATAGCCACTCACACACTGCATTGGGTAGAGTGGTGGGAGGATGGAATTGCCGAAATCTGGGTCTGAATCCTGATCCCCCATTATTTTTGTAGCCCCCACTGGGTGCAGAAGTGACACTCAGCTGTGGTTGTGATTTTAGTTGGCTGAGCACTAGGTACCAATCTTTGCTTAGGCTGCAGCCACTGTCGCTATTTATCAGCCCATCTGCCACTTGTATTTCGATAGCCTCCCTTTAGAATACAGTCCCAAAATGACAAAGTTTGTCTTAACACTCCCTTTCTTCATACTTCATGAAGTCCCCTTAAACCACGCAACGTTTTGCAACCACATATTCTGATGCAAGAAACACAGAAGGCACAACGAATTTAAGCAACTAACAAAATCTGTGGTTGCAGAACAATGCATGGTTACTGTGGACTCAATTAAGTATTGAAGAAATGTGGGTTTTAAGATTGACCTCATCATTTTGTGATTTTGTTCTGAAGAAGGTTGTTGAAATATGAGTGGTTGATGTGCCGATCAACAGAGACAGTGGCTACACCATAACTAAAGCTTAGGACACTGCACTTGGCCAACTAAAATGACAGCACCAGCTGAGAGCCACTAGCGCATTCACTGACAGATTGTGCTTCACACTCAGATTTGGGTGATCCACTCCCACCCACCACCCCACCTGACGCAGTATGTGACTGGGTAGTGGGGGAAGGGCTGTGGAGCAATCCCAGTATAAAGGTGGCTGCAGGTAGTGATGACACTCATTGTACACATATGACATGGAGAACACAGCAAGGTAGGAAGTCAAAATATTGTATTATGAAGACAACTGCACCCAGCTGGATGGCCAAGAACAGTACAATTGATTCACTGGGAATCCTTAATAGCACACATCTGATTCCTCTATGGTGGATAAGATGGATAAGTTTTGCGACACAAAAGGGTATCTACTCAGCTCTCTCACCTTCCCAGTGAGATACCATGACTGTAGTACAATACCAACGCTCATGAGGACTGCCCATCATGTAAAAACCATGGCTATTGGCCAGATCACAAGATGATCTAGTTTGGTAATAGTAATGGAAAGGACCCAGAACAAACGTCAGTGACTGGACAAAACATCTAACAAATTTTCATAGTCCACTTAGAGATAGATTGTCTACTCTTGCCTGATTCTTTGTGGGGCACTGACTAAAGAAATGCCACTATACTACTTCCCCTGTCAGTATACAACCACAAAATGTACAACCCACTCGAGGATCCAACACACAGAAAACTGAAGGGAGACATGACCAACAGAGGGAAATCATCAAAAGCTTCAACAATGAGACGTAGCACCGTGAAATATCAACAGCATAGCAAAGATTCACAAACAAGATATTCCTCTATGTCCAATTGTGAGCAACATGGGCACACCTATGTCCCAGCTAGAAATACAAAAAAATCAAAATGGCAGTATTAAGCCCCTATGTCAATAAATTTCAGCACCAGAACTACGCCTTTCTTCCCTCAAGTTGATCAGGGAGAAATTCAACCTGACAGTGACTAATCTCTTCAAATTTGTCCTGACAACATTCTTTCTCTTGAATAGTGACTATTATGAACAAATGGATTGCGTTGCCAGCAGCTGTATTGAAACCTACGCCCTCTTTCAGATATATTGATCACACATTTGTTGGGTGGCCACGTGGAAGTGAAAAACTTCAGGAGGTTCTTCAACATCTGAGCTCTCTGCACCTCAGTATTAAATTTATCTTAGAGATGGGAGAGAATGTTGAACTCCTCTTTTTGGACATCTTAGTCAAGCACAAAACAGACAGCACTTTGGGACACAGTTGTTTAGTTTTACACTTACTAACACTCTTTATTCCATATTTACTGGATAGACAAACAGTTAACCAGATGTACAGAATCAAACAGTCTAAGAGCATTCCAGGTCTGAGCTGGTAATTGTTATTACAAGGCAGCCAGCATAATATGCAGATCACACAGAGCACCAAAGAGAACTCCTGTTCCTCGGCAGAGCCCCCACTTATATCAGGCTCATCCACAGGATCCCACTATGTAATACTATGATAGCCTGGCATTCATCTCATAGTGGCCACTTGCAGCACCAACGGTGGTGCGGGCTGCAAGTATGGATCGATTTTGGACAGTTGTGGTAACTCCATCTTGCTGTCTGAAATGGTTATTTCAACAGCGTTTAAAGTGAAAACCATCTACATTGGTTTGTATCCCCACACTGCCAGCTGCTATCATCCTTCAAAGCATGAGGGTGTGCTACATGCACTAGTACACAGGGCCCATGTAGTATTCGATGAATAAAGCCTATGAAGGAAACTCAACCACATTAAAGATGTGTTGAAATGAAATGCACGTAGCACAAGACTTCAGGCAAAATTTATGTGACCAGCAAATAAAACACAATGAGGAGGATAAGACAATTGTATATCTGCCATACGATGGTGAATTATTGAACAAACTTGGTAGAATTGACATAATGTCAAATGCATTTTCCATCCACCTCCAGAAAATGTGCCAATTAGGTACAGTGAAATATGACATGGGGCTCTGTAATTTGGGTGTTTACCATATTCTATGTAAATGCGGCAAGGCATTCTTTGACCAGTCTGTGCAGACAGCTGAAGAAAGATGCAAGGAACACAGAAAACACAGTGAAATTAAGTATCCAACAAAATCTGCACTTGTAGAACATAACATGGCTACAGGGAACTCAATGAAATATAAAGAAACAGAAGTGTTAAGACAGTTATAATCATTTTATGACTGTGTTCTGAAGGTGGCTGTCAAAATATGAGTGGCTGATGGACTAATCAATGTAGACCGTGGCCACAGAACTTGCAACCAGTTCTCAGCCAACTAAAATCACACCCAAGAACAGTACAATCTGTTGCCCACAAGGAGATCCTAAGATCACACAAATACAGATCTGCTTATGTCAGATTCCTCTATTCAGAGTCACTTAATGAATCATCTAGCTTCTTTCATAGACAATATCAAGGAATGGAGGAAACCAATCTTTCCATACTTCTATGACAAATTTTATATCCTCACAATTCAAGTTTGTGTGTCCAAGAAATTTATCAGGGGCTTCCTTACAATGTGGCTACACTGTGATGATGCCATATATGCATCTATAAAAACAGTTAGGTTTGAGATCTGCAGTAGCAATAGAAATTTTCTGAAAATTGTGCATAAACATATATTGACTATTTTTGGTTCTATGGGGGACCTGAAGCCACAGAATCCACTCGTTTGTAAGAAATTCCATTGCAATGATCTTACGTGGTGGTCAGAGTGCATTGAAAATGTCTAACCATTTGTGGCTCAAACTATTGCTCCAGGAATTCCAGAAGGTCTCTAAGAGTCATTTAGCTGAATAGTGACATTAGATTATAACTCTCCAGCAGAGGTGGCCTTAGTCACGTTGGACATCTTTCAACAATTTTGTTATCTCATATAAGTTCTCCACATGATGGACACAGTGTTTACTAAGGACTTCAGTAATTCTGCCAAATATTTAGCCATTCTATATGATGGTGTTTACTATTGTACATAGGGCACTTCTTCCTTATGTAATTTTGGAAGCCCCTATAAGCGAGGAGGTGCTGGCACTTTAGGTTGTAGTTGTTTCATCATTTCTGGTGACAAGTCTGAGCTCCTTATAAGAGCAGTACTCTTCTTTATTACAGCTAATTTTCCAACCTTGATGAGTTCCTTGCATGCTGGATCTAGCAGCAGCATGGAAATTTTCTGTTGGTATTCAAAGGCATACAATAAGCCCATGCTCACTGCCAGCTAGAGGCATTCAGATGGGATGGAGCCAAACTGACCACACTGGGACTCAAGTGCAGTTTCATCCCTACTTCCACCCACACTGTGGCATACAAGTGGGGTGGACCATCCTACCACCTCACCTGTATAAAAATGACAAAGTCACTGTTTCAATACCTCACCAGAGCATGATGGGAGTCACATGCATCAAAATGTCACATTACTTCAGTGATCTTAACCAGATGAGAAGTCAAGAGTTTTATATTAGTTCAAGTCACCAACAAGGACAATGAAATTATATCACGTAAAATTTTATTAACAGTTAATAACACTACTTGATCATTTGGCTATCCAACTAACAAGGGAACCTCCCCATGGCATCCCCCTGAGATTTAGTTATAATTTGGCACAGTAGATAGGCCTTGAAAAACTGAACACAGATCAATCGAGAAACCAGGAAGAAGTTGTGTGGAACTATGAACAAATAAGCAAAATATACAAACTGAGTAGTTCATAGGCAACATAAAGGTTGATGAGGGCACAGGAGCGCCTTGGTGCCGTGGGTAGCGTGAGCAGCTGTGGAGCGAGAGGTCCTGGGTTCAAGTCTACTCTCGAGCGAAAAGTTTACTTACTTCATTTTTGCAAAGTTATGATCTGTCCGTTCGTTCATTGACATCTCTGTTCACTGTAATATGTTTAGTGTCTGTGTTTCGTGACCGCACCAAAAAACCGTGCGATTAGTAGACGAAAGGACGTGCCTCTCCAACGGGAACCGAAAACATTTGATCCAGGAAAACACGTCTAATATATTCTATATGACACTGGTGACAGCATGTGCGACACATGACAGGAATATGTTGTCGACCCACCTAACTTGCACACTTGGCGAATGGGAAAAAGACTCTTCTACATTGCCCGGTTTAGGTTTTCTTGTGGATGTGATAATTACTCCCAAAAAAGTAATGAAAACATAAGAGTGTGTCACATAAACTGCAACAAATGAATGCAACAGTTTCACAGTCGCACAGTTTTCTCTGTGCTATGTCAAAACATATGTTTTTAACGTTTTCAAATTTTTCTGTGTGTAGACTGTCAAATCCTGCATATGTCCAAGCAAATCTGAACATGTCCTGGAATTTTCGAGAGCGAAATTGATTATGTGTGAGTGCCTGAACTCTGATAATTGTATGAAAATAAAAATTTAAACTTTTTTTCTGGAGGGAGATTTGAACCAAGGACCTCTCGCTCCGCAGCTGCTCACGCTAACCACAGGACCACGGCACTCCTGTGCCCTCATCAACCTTGATGTTGCCTATGTTGCCCATGAACTACTCAG
Source organism: Schistocerca piceifrons (assembly GCF_021461385.2). Taxonomy (NCBI): domain Eukaryota; kingdom Metazoa; phylum Arthropoda; class Insecta; order Orthoptera; family Acrididae; genus Schistocerca; species Schistocerca piceifrons. Next base: position 197,304,133 of record NC_060149.1, read on the forward strand.
TTTGTATATTTTGCTTATTTTTTCATAGTTCCACACAACTCCTTCCTGTTTTCTCGACTGATTTGTGTTCAGTTTTTCAAGGCCTATCCACTGTGCCAAATTATAACTAAATCTGAGGGGGTTGCGATGGAGAGGTTCCCTTGTATGATAAAGAATTATGTTATTTCTCTATCATATACTGCAGATACAAGACAATAAGTGTAGTGACTTTCCTGTCAAAATATTTATACATCCATGGACAGTTATTCGATAGAACTACATTAAATTCATGGCACTGGAAGTTGCTGGATACCATCTTCAAATGGAAAGATCAGTTCTGTGTCAGTTCAGTCACTGAATGTACATTCCACAGTTAGCACTTCCAGTTTCAAAATATTGTTACAAAAACAGAATGCTTGGAAATTACTAGGTGTTACTTCTAAAAATAAATGTTTTAGAGACAGCACAACATTTTTTCCTTTGCAAAAATCTAATTATGAATTTGAAATGAAGCTTTCAGTACTGAAATTCTCTGACCGTATGTTTAGTCTTCAGTGTGTGTACAAACTTAAAAATATGAATGCATATTTTAAACACATACTGAAGGAAGCAGTTCATTCATTGTATTATTGTAAATGAGAATCTTCTTTTTGCAGTGTCTGTGTTCAGCTCTACACATTGTCCACAGGTTTCATATCTTGGAGTGGACACATTAATGGCTAAATCTCCACCACTAGTGAAAGATATGTATTTTGATCAGGTGGACTTGATACTGCCTTACACCGAGGCTTCTGTAGCATACAAGAAAAAGACATATCGTGGATCTGTTCACAACATGCAGTAAGTAAAATAGCAGTAATGGCATAGATAATACTGTTAAAATTTTAGAATGAAATGTGTCAGGGATGTAACATTTTCATACTTAAGTTGAAATTATATTTTAGCTTTTATTAGTTATGTAATAGTAAATCAATACATTACCATAAATCAATACTTTGCTACTCACTCAGTTTGTAATATTCATACTTTTTTCAGCTTAACTCCTGTTGTTTATGATATTTGTTGAGTAATGTTTCAAATACATGGTATGGTAGTTTTCAATGTAGTCATTTGTCATTTAGTGATTAAAGGTACTGTATGCTTATTATTTGACAGTTACAAGTTTCAGACTGTATCAGTGATACCACTGCTACTTTAACTGCTAATGAAGAGCTGTGCAAACAGCAAAGCAATGATTACAACATCTGAAGCAAGTTTTGGAAATATGTAACACAAACCACTTTCCTCAGAGACTACGTAAATTTTGGAATTGGAGTAATGAAAAATAGATTGTTTCCTAACCAATTATGGCTTAATTCCAATAACAATTAAGTTCATTTACTTAACAGGCTGTAAACACAGTTGGGCAACTCGACTTTCTTCTCTCAAAGGCCCACCACTGTATTCAAAAATCAAGAACACTCATTTTAATTAATAACTGTGCCAAGTATAAGTTAAACAACAAATTAAGTTTTTATTATACAACAACAGTAGTACTTTAATTCACCCAAAACTTAATGAACAATCTTAATATGAAATTACTGATGAAATAAATGTTTCATATCTTATGTGAAAGTCTGTTAATGTAATTGTATACATTGTATACATAAAATGACAATTTTAAGAGATATATATAAAACCTGAGCAATGCATGAGAAGCCTCTTGAAAAGATATTGAGCAACACCATAGATTGATTCAACCAAATAAAGATTTAATTCCCCCCCCCCAAAGTTGACCAAGGTGAATGCTAGGATAATACCATTGAAAACAACATGATCAACAAAGCCATTCTTGTCAAACCTCATCTTGTGTGCCCATATGGACCTCTCCACCAATGGGATGTTAAATCCAAATCATCTTTTTTCCATCCCATATTGAATATAGTAATGCTTTATGAAAACATCATCTATATAATTTTTTATGCCCATTGAAAATATTTGGAAAACAAGAATGCTACAATGTTAATTTACAGATTGTCTAAACTGGATTGGCTGTTGCCTTCTGTGACTAATTTACATCTCTGGTTGTGGAAGGAAAAAGGGGAAAAAGGGGAGGGGGATCATGATGAAGCCACCCAGCTTAGATTGAGATCATCCTGAAGTTGCTTCATAGCTATCAGGCCTTCAGATCCCCATTGTTTCTTCGATATTCTGATGTTTTACACTACCAAGAATAAGCCAGTGCAATATACTCTGAGTGTCTTTTAGACTGATTTACTCCCTAAGTTAATATGGTATGGAAAGTTCTGGTAAAACATAAATAATTTAGAAAAGATGGGCATAGGAAGGAGCTATGAATGCCCATGACAGTGTTGCAGATTTGTTTGTATATCTCCCTCTCAAAAGAGATGTAGTTATATGTGAGGATGAAATTGGTTCAATGTATGAGGAATTCAATTCAATTCAATTCATTTTATTAGTGTCCTTGTAGTACATCATCAAAATGACACAGGACTTGTCAATAAACATTACAATTTAAAATGCACATACATGAAAATTTATAATCCAATTTACTTGTCACTTAGACATTACAATTTTAATAGAACTATAAGAACCTTAACATAAAAATATACAAGTAGGATAACAACATACAAAAAAAAAGCTAGTGATTCTCACATCGAAGATTACATTAACACTGTTTCATACTTTCATAGAAAGAGCAAGTATTTAAATGTGAGCAATTACACATGTTTATTATGTCAGGGAAATATTAACTGCACTTTTATTGTCAATAATTCATAAACTCTTCAAACTGTAAAAACTATTGCTCATTTATTATTTATTTTATTTATTTATTTCTTGTTCCGTAGATCCAGTTAGTGAGTCAATCACAAGGATATGGAACGTGTTAAATTGTACAGGTTTCAATTTAAACTTATAATAAATACAAGGGCAATTCAATGGCAAATTGTACATATTTTAAGTAAGACATACTATAAATACAGTAACAGATACAATGTCAGCTAGATAACATAACAACCATTTAACAGAAAAAGGAGTTTCAAATAAAGGTTAAATATAAGAGCACAAAGTTAAATCAGATATTAGGCCTACAAGAGTAAATACATGTACAGCCAATCTGTTGTTACAAAAAGTGTGCTAATGCCCAAATGCACAATAAAATCAATTGAACTACTTCTAGACACAATAAGTTTAGTGATGGTATACATTTTCTTTCAGATATTCATCCACAGTATAATAAGATTTCACTGTCAGGTAATCTTTGAGAACTTGTTTAAATTTTGGCAGTTCTGTATGAACACATTTGATATGTAGTGGAAGAGCATTGAACAGCTTAATGCTGGAGTAGTAAACTCCTTTTTGTACCAGAGTGAGACGTTTCATTTCGAAATGTAGATTGTCTTTGTTTCTGGTGTTATAACCATGGAATTTACTGTTGTCTTGGTAGATGGAATAATTTTTGCACACAAAGGTCAGCAAGGAAAAAATATACTGTGAGGCAGTTGTTAGGATACCTATCTTCCGAAACAAGTGCCTGTAAGAGTGTCTTTGATGGACCCCACACATATTCTGATTGCTTTTTTTTGGATGGTGAAAACTATTTTTGCAAGTGGTTGGTTCCCCCAGAATATGATAGCATATGACATCAATGAGTGGAAGTAGCCAAAGTAGGCAACCTTAATAGTGTCAACTTCAGCCACTGAAGAAATTACCCGTAATGCAAATGTTACCGAGCTAAGTTTTTTATATAGATGAAGAATGTGAACTGACCAATTACATTTACTGTCTATGTAAGCACCCAGGAATTTTGTATCTTCAACTTTCTGTATTGGTTGATCTCTACATTTTATGTTAATTTCATTGAGATTACTTTGTGATGTATGGAACCTCATATAATGAGTTTTATCTGCATTGAGTGAGAGACCATTTGAGGAGAACCAATTTAAGATATCATTAAAAACAGTATTTGTAGTTTGTTCAAGATCATGATCAATCAAATCGTCAATTAGAATTGTGGTATCATCGGCAAACAGGGTAAATTTGCTGTTTGTCTCAGAACAAAGAGGAAGATCATTAATAAAGATGAGGAAAAGCAGTGGGCCCAAAATGGAGCCTTGAGGCACACCACATGTTATCGTGCCCCATTCAGATGAGGCAGGTTCTCCAGAAGAGCCATTTAGCATTACAGTCTGCTTCCGATCCTGTAGATATGATTGTAGCCACAAGCCAACAGTACCACCCAAACCATAGTATTCTGCCTTTTTCCAAAGAATTTGGTGGTTTACACAGTCAAAGGCTTTCGTAGGATCACAGAAAATACCCACTGGAGACATTTTTTTGTCAATGACTTCCAAAACTTGGTTGCTGAAAGAGAATATTGCCTGTTCAGTACAAAGACCGGCACAAAAACCAAACTGATTTTTGCTTAAGATACTGTGGAAGTTGAGATGATCTACAATCCTCCTGTGCATGAGTTTTTCTAGAATTTTCGAGAAGGTAGTTAATAGGGATATTGGGCGATAGTTTGTAACAATGCTTCTATCACCTTTTTTAAAGAGAGGAATCACTACAGCCAACTTGTAGGGATGCATTGTATATGTTGCATAAGATGGGACTAACAAATTTATAACAGTGTTTCAGTATTTTACTAGAAATATTGTCCACACCAGCAGAATTTTTATTTTTTAATGATCTAATTACTCTTATGACTTCGCTTACAGTAACTGGAGGTAAGGATAACTGTGGGATTCTGTTGCTAATAGCTTTCTGTAGGAGGGACAATGATTGTTCCATAGAGCCATTAAAGCCTGTCTTCTCTGCTGCTCTCAAAAAGTGGTTATTAAATATTTCTGCAACCAACTCAGGTTTCTTTATGATACTGTCGCCTGTTTTAATCTCTACCTGAGACATGTTCCCTGTTGTCCTGCCAGTTTCCTTCTTTATTACATTTCATATAGTTTTAATTTTATTTTCTGAGCTTTCAATCTCTGATTTTATGCACATACTTTTAGATTTATTTATAACCTTCTTGAGAATGCTACAGTAAAGTTTGTAGTGTTGTCGTTTCTTTGGATCATTACAAGTCCTGAGAGAACTGTATAACATCCTCTTTGTTCTACAAGATGTTATTATCCCTGTAGTGGTCCAAGACTTCTTGGCATTGCCTATATGACTATTTCTAACTACTTTTTTGGGAAAGATGGACTCAAATACAGACATGAATTCATTTAAAAATGAATTGTACTTTTTGTTTACATCTGTTTCCCTATAAACTGGGTTCCAATCTATCTCTTTTAGGCTATCATTGAATTTTTTAAGGCCCTGTTCATTTATTATCCTAAAAGATTTCCAAGAATGCTCGGAATTGTTGCACACACTGATGTAATTGAGCCTAAGCAATTGACCACCATGATCAGAAAGGCCAAGGATTGGATGCACTGTGATCTCATTGCATTTAGACTTATCTATAAATATATTATCTATCAGACTTTTACTGTTAACAGTAACCCTAGTTGGGAAATCTACTATTGCCATCAGATTATAAGACTCCATTAAATGTACTAAATCAGCTTTACTATTGCTCTCATTTAGGAAATCAACATTAAAGTCACCAGTAATTATCAAGTCCTTGGACTTTGAGTACAGTATGGATAATAAAGAATCTAAGTGCTTAAGAAATACATTCAGATTCCCTGAGGGAGATCTATACAGTGCTAACACTACAGCCGTGAAGTCATTTACAGTAATCTCAACACCACATACTTCAATTTGTTGCTCTATACAATGGCTCTTTAAATCTAATGCATTGTAAGATATGTTGTTTTTTACATAAATTACCACTCCACCTTTTTCCATGATGGTTCTAGACTAATGCGCTGCCTGACAGTAACCACTTAGCTGTAACCTTTCAATATCTTTCACATGATGTTAACTAAAACATAATACATTGGTATCTTTTATTCCTTGTGGTTCCTCTAACAGAACAGTAATGTCATTTACTTTATTACCAAGTCCTCCCACATTTTGGTGAAAAATCGTCATTTCTTTGGAAATAGAGACAGATGTAAACTTTTGCCTAAAAAATTATCTGTAGCTACAGACACAGTACGTTCATTACTAACAATTTCCTGAAACATTTGAGTTTGAAGCCGAGTCTGACTTGATGGCTGGAGCCATTTAAGTGCAATTGGTTCCAACTTTTGGGTACATTTGTGGACTTCTTCCAATATTTTTGTTTTTAAAAGGGTACCTAATGCTTTTTTTCCTGATCTGTTCAGGTGCATACCATGACTTGTAAATAATTATCGTCCAAAAATGCTTATATCTACAACATAAGTATTTTTAAAACACTTACACAACTTTGCTAACTTAGAGTTCGTTTGTGAGATAGCCTCATTTACACAGGACTGTGGAATTAAGTCATGTCTCTCTGGAATGTTCACAACAAATACCTTAGACTGATGAAGCGCCGATATTTTCTTCCTGAGCAACTGTATGACATCATTCCCTTCGTTGCAGGCAACGTTGTTTGAGCCACCTATTAAGATCACACACTCGTTTTTTACTTTTTCAGGATCACACCCCGCTTTGCATCTTTCTTAATTCTCTTTTAAATATGCACAGTTTTGGTATTATTTTTAGTTCTTTGGGGAGAGCACTGTAGAGGATTTTGGGTTGGTATAGTACACTTTTGTGCTACATAGCTGTTTTATGAATTTCTCTGTGGAAATCATTCCTATTCCCCGTTTCGTAGTTGTAAGATTCTCTGTTTAATGTAGAAAATTCCTCGTGTTCTTTTAAGAAACATATGCTTTCATATATGTATAAGGATAGTAGTGTCATGATTTATAACTCTTTGAAAGCATGCCGACAAGAGTCTCTATATCCTATACCTTTTATTATTCTGACTGCCTTCTTTTGTAGTCTAAATGAATGTTTTGTTAGACTGTTGTTCCCCCAAAACTGTACACCATATCTTAATAAACTGTGCATGAATGAGAAATAAACACACAACATGGTTTTAATATTACATGAGCTTTTAAGCATTCTAAGTATATAACATGTTTGACTTAATTTTTTGTTCAATGATATTACATGCTTTTCCCATCTTAAGTGTTCATCAAACCATACTCCCAAGAATTTAGTGATAATGCTTGTTCAATCTTACACTTACCCAGTTCTACTGTTAGGTTAGTTTTTATTTTATTTGTAATATGTCTGAAGTTGATCATTCACAATGAGTCTGTTTTCATCAAACCATCTGTCTGCTTCGTCTGTTGCTAATGTGACTTTTTCCTGTAAGTCAGCTTCACTATTTGCTTTAACAAGCAAACTTGTATTGTCAGCAAACAGTACTGCTTCTGCTTCAGATAGTTGACTTGGTAGGTCATTGATAAATATTAAAAACAGTAATTGCCCTAATACAGATCCCTGGGGTCCTACGTACAAAACTCTCTTGAATCTTGATGAATATGTCCTATCTGCATGGCTTATCTCCACCTTCTGATACCTGTCCAACAGATATGATTCAAACCATTTGTGGGCAACTCCACGTATCCCATAGGCATATAACTTCCTAAGCAGTAACTTATGGTTGATGACATCGAAGGCATTTGATAAGTCTAAAAACAATCCACAATTTAATTCCTTTCTATTAATGGAATTTAGAACAAGTTGCAAAAAATTGAAGATAGCTGTTTCAGCTGATTTATCTTTACGGAAACCATTTTGCGCATTAACCAATATTCTATTCGTAATAAGAAATTTGTATAGTCTATGATACATTATCCTTTCTATTATTTTTGAGAAACCTGACGACATTGATAAAAGCCTAAAGTTACTAACATCATGTTTATCACCATTCTTGTAAAGTGGCTTTATAGTTGACATTTTAAGTTTTGATGGAAACACCCCTGTCTTAAAACATTCATTTATAGTTTCAGTGAGATGTGAGGCTATGTTTCTTCCACTTTGCTTAATGACTTTCTCAGGAATCCCATCACACCCACATGACATTTTATTTTTTAACTTATTTATAGCATTTAGTACCTTTGATTCAGTTACTGGGTAAAAGAACATTGTCATGTTATTCATGGGGATTTTTACCTTGCTATTGGAATTGCATTTAGTTTTAATTAAATTTATGGCTATATTTGTGAAATGTTTGTTAAATATGTTGGCAATCTGAAGTCGGTCCTTAACAGTTTTACCCCCACTTTTAATGACAAAGCTGTTATCTTTTCTTTTGTGTCTACCAATATTTTTATTTATTACCTCCCAAGTTGACTTCATTTTGTTGTTACCTTTCTCAATATATGAATCATTATCAAGCTTCTTAGCTGCAATTATTACTTTCTTGTACAGGCTTCTATAACATTTCACATGTGCTTTCAGTGCTACATTCTTTCTGGCTGATTTATTTAATTTCTGAGAGTGTCTGATGACTTTCTAATCCCCTGTGTAACCCATGTTTTGGTTTTATGTTTAGTTTTGACTCTTTTTATAGGAAAGGCAACATCGAAGCAGTGTTTGTAGCTTTCAAGGAATGAGTCAAACTTTGTGTTGACATCATCACTTGATTCACTACCCCAGTTGTTATTTTCCAGAATGTAATTAAAAATTCTTATGCTGTCATCATTTATAAATCTCCTTTCTCTGTAATTGTTATTGATAACAGGATCCTTGTAAGGTGTGACATTGAAACTCAATTTGATACCCTTGTGATCCGAGAAACCATGGTCAATTACTTCAGTGTTATATTCACACTTATCCTTGTTTATAAATACTTGATCTATTATAATGTCAGACATATTTCCACATCTGGTAACTTCATTTACAGTTGCCATCATATTATGACACAAAAACAGATTGCACAGTTGCTGTTGTTTACTACAATCATTCTTAAAGTTAACATTAAAATCATCAAGAACAATTACATTATGTTTAAGCTCATTCAGTAGCCCTCAAGGGTTAAGTTCTTTTGATTCTACCCCTGTCCTAACATAAATATATGTCCCACCCCCTTTATGGTCGATTCTACAAAATTTGCTAATCATTTCAAAATTTGGAATAATTATGCTAGACGCTTGCATTTCTTTTACCCAGTGCTCACTTATGCATAGTATGTTAATGTCTTTTAGATAGTCAGTTAATAGAACTTCTATTTCAGCTAATTTACTTTCTAGTCCCTGCACATTTTGGTATACAACTGTTAAAGTTTCATGTAGTGGATTTGCTGCACTATTTACCTTTGTACTTTCTTGTTGTTGACACTGTAAAGATTCTGCCTTTTCTTCTTCTTCGAATTGCGAAGATCCCATAAAAAATAGTCACTATGCACAGCAGCTCTTCTTATCCTGAGGCTCTTCCTTTGAGATGTCTGCAGAGCAGCTGATGAGTTTCTGGATCTAGTAGAATGGTTCTTGGCTGTTGGTGTGGTTGCAGTCCTAGTTACAGGTGAGCATGAGGCATTAAGTGTGTCGAATGTGCTGACAACTTGATCCTTGGAGGTTTCAGGTGCACATGAGTTTACACTAGGTTCGTAGGCTTTCTCATCTGAAGAAATTGTTTCCTCTTCAACTCTGCTAGATGTTCCTGACACATCTGCTGGTACCCCATATTCTACCACTCCTTCAGATACTGGTACCGGTATGTTAGGTATCTCACTCATCTTAGATGTTTCCTTGCAAATTTCCATTTGCTCAGTTACTGCTATGGTGAGGATACCAGTCAGTCTGTGTTGATCATTGAGCTTATTTATTGTTTTCATAATTTGAGCACAGACATACAGTTGTCCTGCTCTATTTAGGAGATCTCCACTGTTTATGAAATGTTGTTTTCTGAAATCTTGAATGTTGAATTTGGGTAGCACTTTGTTATTTTGGGACTCAGTCTGTTAGTTTTTTTTATTTCTTTGTTAACACAAGATTTCTTTAAAAAATCATATGGAATGCTGGTTACCATCACATGTGCATTTTTGAGCTTTTTGAGCGTCTCTCTTAGTGCTCGTCTTGCTGATAATACATCATTGCAGCGGACGTCTACTCCGCCCCCAAGGATTAGAACACAATCATTTTTCTTTATCTTGATACGCAGATTTTCGCAGTTATTGATGATCTCTTTCAGTGGAGCATCAGGTTTTATTACGCGAGTAACACTGCATCCTGAGTTATATAGGGTTTCTACCAGTCTTTTTCCGAAACTGTCGGCAAGTATATATACAGTAAAAGCATTATTTGTTGTGCTCAAGTCTTCCGAAGTTTTGCAGTCTATTATACGATCTTCTTTCTTTTCACAGTCTCTATGTATTATATTACTAACAGATGAGGTTGCAGTTTGGAGCCAGAAGGACATTATGAAAGTTAGTGTTCAATAGCAGCAGTTTCATGGACATCAGGGATATTGGTTTATTAGAAGGTCACATCAACAGTTACAAGTAGGGATCCTGAATATAATGGGGTGGAATGATCAATTGTTGATGAAGAAAGTGGTTTGTATCTTTAACATGAGCAGTTAGGCAATGAGCAGGTGGTTGGAGGTGTTCTTCAACAAGAGTGGAGATTCTTTCAGTGGGAACACTGTAAACATCTACATTGGGGTGTCCAGAAGTGTTGGTTTTATGGATTTTTGGAAGTATGCTAAAGGTGGCTATATGGGGAGTCATTGGGGGTGAGGATGGAGATGGATTTGGGGAAATATTCTGGGAGCCAGATGTGGCTCAAATCCTCCCTTACGAAACTGATGACTGGGAAGGGTATCTGGCTGTGAACTAACATGAAATATATTTGCCAAGATTTGAGCGGAGTAGAGTCCATCAATGGTGGGGTGAATGATAATGAAAAGAAGAAGAAGAAGGCATATGTATCACAAACACAGTGGTAATTATCTTTCATCAGAAAAATTTATTTTCTTTACCAATATAAACAGGACATTATAAAATTATATGAGCAGAGGTTGACAATGTATATGAGTATACATATCTAAGATAGTATTCCAGTGTGTAATCCTTCATCTAGAGATGCTGTTTCCAATATTTGAGCATGCAAAGTGTCAATGTAGTACCTGGTACACTCCAAACAGTACTGTACTGTCCAATACATGATCTGATTCATTATAATATTATCTGACATGTGGTCCAGAATGTTATAAAGCAACTGTACTTGGGCTCATTCACTGCCTATTTTTTAGACGTGGCTCATTTGCTGAGGGGGTTGGTAGTGAATGGTTGCATTTGCACCCCTAATACTGAGTCATATATTGGCTAGCCTTTGAACAGTAGTGAACTGAATACACAATTGTCTATACCACAACCTTGCGAAAATGAGGTACACTATACAGGTTCAGATTGAAACTTATATATTTAAAAAAGAAACACTTCTAACTTTGTGGCCATGCATTTTTAAGTTCACAAATAAATCCGGTCTGGATAAATAATAATCAGTGCAGTTTGAACACATGGTTTATTGTCTCTCACCTACACACTTTCACTTTGTTCCTTCATAGTTTATTCGCATACACTGGTGTCCATGCTTACACCCTCAGCACTTTGCTGCTCCAAACTTACCACAACAATGGACAATGGACAAAAGACCCAATTCTCCTGCTCAAATCCCCAGTCCTGAGTCAGGTCACAAGACACAACATTAATCAAAATAATTCCTAAACATGGCCACAATTCGTTTACAATTTTGTAAGATTTAAATACTTAAACCTAAATACATTATATAATTTTGCACACATTTATCACCACATAATTTTATAATTTGTTGCAATTAAAAAACAAAACACTATGCAATGGAACTATGAACACAAAACAAGTACTTTCATGTCCATTTTGCATTACACTAGTTTCACTCTGCATTTAATACATAATTTTATTCTTAAGCACAGAAAATTAAAATCAGTACTAATTTATGACATGCTATCAGATTACATAATTAGGAATAACTCCATTTTTTGGCACAGCTTCACCCCTTTCCCTTCATTTAATGATGTCTTTGCTCGAAATATGAGACATACAGATACCTGTCTGGCACTACAAAGATCGAAATTGAATGGTGTCTTCATAATAAAATAATGACTTACTTTGCAGTTGTTCTAAACATCTTTATAACTTAATTCTACTATGAAATGTTTTGATTGAAGTATACCAGCCCAACATATTATTTCTGCTGTGTGGTTTAAATTTAGATTACGAACTACTTGGAAGTTCTCATTTTCACATAACTTCTATTTCAATGATCCAAGGACTCATTACAAGCACAACCTATATTATTTACTTAAGTGCAAAGTCATGTACAGTAATTATATGCAATTATGTAACCAAGTAATTTAAACCATCTGATACTGCTGAATGCTGCCTTCTCTTTATCAGGGAAAGATGAGTCTATAAATGTATTGACTTTTCTTTTTGCTTTTCACATCCCATCCATTTTTTCCATAGCTGATATTTCCATTGCCAGCAAAGCTGCTGTATGGCCATATTATCCCCCATTACTGTACAATAAGAGGAAATTAACTTGTTCATGGAACTAGGCACAGTGATGGTCTAGTTCAAAATAATTAGCACTGTCACCTTGTGCAAACAGTACTAAACTAGTATTAATATTTCAAAACTGAAAATTTAATGTTATGTAAGTATTCAATTCTCTATTTTATAAAGGTTTTTAATATTGCTCTAAATGCGATTATTAGGGCTAGAGTGTCTTTAGAAAGGTGCAATTGTTGACCGTCTGACTGTATAACTGAATATGAAGTCGTTGATGACTGGTCAGATATCCAATTCATCCAAAACATCTTGGTGGGCATGAAGAACAGCCAAGTTGTTCAATTGCTTCTGTCCCATTGTTGATCAGAGATACGACTTCAGACGTCTAAGGTCACTAATTGACCATTCTGCTGTTGCTGTCATGATTGGAACTACGTGGAGAAGCTTAATGCACTTCACTACTTCACATAACATTTCTCCAACTGCAGGCTCTTGTGTAATGCACTTTCTTACATCACACATGTCTTTTAAGACCAGTTGTTTTTTATAAGCAATATCGGGTAACATATTTAAGTGTAAGTGCAGTCCCTCAATGTCTAGGTCATTTTTGAAAAACTCAGTTGATTTTTCCAAATTTGTTTCACCTCTGTTTACTAAAAGCAAGCACTCTTGTTCAACTGCAATGACCTGTTTGAGTCCAGTTGAAGCTAATCGCTCAGTAATGCAAGATTGCACCATTTCACAAAATTCAATGTGAATATCTTTGTAATATTCCTTAGGGGTTTTGAAAGTGTGTGGTGAGCTGGCTTCATTGTTTTCATACTTCCTTGGTATACTTCAATTCTGAGAAAGTAAAGGATCACCAACTTGTGAAAGTTTTTCTTTTAAACACAATTCCCAAAAGTGTTCGAAACTATCATGCCTTCCATTCAATATACAAATCAAGCCCTCATACGAGTATTTTTTCCAGGTCAGCAACACTTAGATGAGGGCATTGAATTTTTTCATTGACAATCGTTACTGGGTGCTGTACATAAAAAGACATAAAAAAAAAACAAGTCTTGAATTGTAACATTGACTCAAGGTAGCCTGCGCTTTTGTAACCTGCCTCTGTTTTGTCCTCTGCAGAAAATGTTTCAAAAAACTCAAGAAGTTCTTCAAAGTTTTTCAATATTCTCAATATACTAGAAGCTCACATAGTCCATCGAATCAGGCAAAGGGGTCATAGATCAGCTTGGTCATTGGCGCTCTCACAGCATATGCTTCTGAAAAGTCCCATCCTTTTGTTGGATTCCCTTACAGTGTTTATTACGTCCTTGGCTAAAGCCATAATATCCCTCATAGATGTAAGATGGCGAAGACTGTCTACAACTGACAAGTCTTAATTGTTAGCAGTGCAGTGCACATGATGTCCTTTTGGTTGTATATCCAAAACAAACTTTTTTAGTCCTTTGAACTTACCTCTCATATTTGAGGCACCATCATAGCACTGTCCTCTTAAGTTATCCATTGACAAATCAAGATGAACAAAAACTTCTTTGAAAATACTAAACAGAGTTTGTGATTCACTGTTGGGGATCTCGTAGAAGCCAATAAAGTCTTTGTTGATGATAAAGGAATCATCGACAGGACGAATACAAAATGACAGTTGTTCGTGAATCAAAGAATCTCTTGTTTCATCAACCATAATAGAAAAATGTTCAGTCTTCTTGATTGAAGCCAATACCTTTCTCAACACAGACTTTCCTAGTAGATCAATGATACTGTTTTGAATATCACGGGACGTCCACTTATACCCCGAATGCCCTTACCAATCTTTAAACTCAAATATGTCATTCTTTTGGAGTTCCAACAATTGAAAAAAATTTGAGGTTACATCTTTGTGCCCTCTAATTGCTAGTCCTTTTTGGCATAGAAATTGCAAGGTAGTAAAAATTGTATCAAGCTAAATGGCCTTTCTTCATATCACTATCTAATTGTTCATTCAATTGGGAGGCCACACTTCAGTTAGTGATAGAATTTAGTTTCAGAACACTTTCTTTATGCATAAATGTATTTTGATGAAGATACAATTTTTCCAAAGCCTGTTTCCAGTTAGAAAATTGTAGTAGATTTCTAGCATCTGCCTCTTTGCAGGTTTTGCAAAAAACTTTTTCGGCAGAAGCTTCATATTCTAGCCATGTATATTTGATCAACCAAGACTTCTGAAATGATCTTCCCCTACCGGATTGTCCAGGTTTCGGTTGGGAATGGTTCTCGTCTGAAGACAACGAAGCAATTGATGACACAATAATTGTTGGAGGTTGACTTGCAGTATCATCAAATTCCAAGCACACCTTTTTGGTAATAAATTTATCCATTGAAAACTTAATTCACAATACATTAAGAGACTAAAGTAAACAAATAAAATATAGTCATATAAAATAGTTCACTAGACACTAAAGTCAGAACACTAAACACGTCTGCAGCATGCACTGAACGAATCTATCCACACTGAATGACTGCGGCAGCAGGGTGGGCTTTATATTAGCCGCAGCATTGTAATGTCTGAAAGTGTCAAGACAATGTGAGGTGGAAGGCTCCAGGCACTTCTGCCCCAGTCCTTTTGATGTCACTGTGGCTGCAGCGCTGGCCCGCTGGCACCAAACTTTACCCGAAGGCTCGCACACTGGAACTAATTCTAAGTGTGCCCACAGCACAGTAACACTATCATGATTCACACCACTCATTTTCAGTTAACCTACTTACTACCATAATAAGTATTTGTTTTAACTTATTACATAATGTATTTTAAAAAGTGACTATCATCAAACAAGGAAAATAAAAAATTCCAACATAATTTTGTGATGATTTTACAAAGGATAATACAACCAATAATTTTCTTAAATTACTGGGTCACTCCACCCCCCCCCACCCCCCCCTCCACCCCCCCCCCCCCCCCCCCCCCCAAACAAATTTTTGAGAGGGGCTCGAGCCCCATCAAGCCCCATGGAGTTGGTGCCTGTGGTAAGAGTAATATGTTATATTTATTTATGCTCAGGGTCTGCACCATTTATCAAACCTTTGCAGGTCATTCTGCAAATCATTACTGTTGCCTGGTGTTGCTACTTTTTGTACAGGCAACTGCATTATCTGTAAACAGTCTTAAGGGCTTTCTGAGACTTTCTACTAGATCATTTATATTCATATGCCCTTGCTATAAAAAATACCCTCATTAAGGACTTACTCCAAATTAAATTTATATTTAATGGTAACATATTTGGCTTTTTGAAGAATGCTTTTCTTACTACTGCCAGTCTACATTTAAGATCATCTTTACTTTATTCATCATCAATTATTCTGCCACCCAAATAGCAAAACCCATCTAATACTTTTATCATCTGATTTCCTAATCCAGTTATGCTCAGTGACACCTGTGTTAATTTGACTACACTTTATTTTACCCTTATTTCATACATTTATTTATGTTAATGTTATAACCTTTATTCCATTAAAGTGATCTGAGGTCTTTACTGAGTGTGACAGAATGAAAATGTCATCAGCAAACATAATGTCTTATTTCATCTCCCTTCAGTTTCCTTCCCAGATTGCTTCCTTATTTCTTTCACTGCTTGATCAATGGACAGACTGAATAGTATACTGGGCTATACTCCCATCTCAATTACAATTTGTCAATAGCGTAGTAGTAATAGACAGTGTGGTTTCTATACAAATTGTTGACAACCTTTCCATCCTCGTATTTTATTCCTGATGTTCTGCATATTCCAAAAAGTGTATTCCAGTCACGATTACAAGAACCTTTTTTTCTAAACCTACACTGATGGCTGTTAACATTTTAACACATTTATAATGGCTGCAACAAATTAAACTGCTGTAAAGAGTACTAGATTCTCAGATATGTAAATTGTTAGCATTTCAGTTCAACACACAAAGTAGATAGCAGTATCATCATCTACATCATAAGTAGAAATAAAATTGTGTACTGGGATTCTCATTCAGCAATTGTATTAGAATGTTGTTTGCGGGTGCAAAGACTGTGTAATGCTTTGAGAATTGTATTTGGCACATCAAAATTCAACATTGGCAGGACTGGGACCTATTGAGACAATGGTTTATTGTACCACAATACTGCTGGTTGCATTAGGTGGGATCCCATGACTGGCTTTCCTGAACTGATTGATTCCATGTTTGCACGACATACTAGGTTCCATACAGTATCTCAATGACTCCAAATAAGTAACACCTGATAAGATGTGAACACTGTTCAGTCAGCCCTGCATGATCACACAGCTGGATCACATACCTGGAGTCAGGTAATGGGCTCATTTGTAACTGAGAATAGTATCGACACAGATAGTGAAATGACATCTGGAGCATCACCAACTATCATCATACCAGCCACTATCGCAGCCTTTCTTAATGTGGCAGTGCAGGCTGTGGAGCATACACAAGGAAATGAGTGAAATATTAATAATGGACAAAGTTGCAAAAATGGGTGGAGTGATACACTTCCACAATCCTCAAAAGAATGTGAAACACATTTGGAACAAACTGAAGACTTTAAAACAGGGAATAAATATAAATGGACAAAAGTGACATACATACAGTGAAAGAGTATAGAAACAGCACAGTAGTGAAATGAATCCTCCCAAAGAAGAGTTCCTCATTACTGGTTATAGTATGCTGAAAAACATCAAAGTACCAAACATAAAAATTGATGTTCATCCAAGAATCAAGTTTCAGCAAATGAAGAAACATCTGAATAGCTTACTAAGCTCAGAAGAAACTTCAAGAGACAAATCCAGCCAGATCTACAAAGCTGTTTTCCTACATGTGGGGACGAATTCTCTTTGAAGCAGCAGTGAGGAAGAAATTGTCATTGAGACAAGAAACATGACCTGAATGTCAAGACACCTCTACAAATCTTATAGGATTGTAATAAGCAGCAAAATATACAGAAGGTCAGTGAGCAAAATGTACATAGCAAGAATAAATTCTTGTAGCAAAGAGCATTGCAAGGTTAGGAGCTGTATTTATAGATCCCAATAATTTCTTGAGTAATAAGTGTGTGGGGAAAGATGATTTACATCTTAACACTTAGCAAAATGCTTGCTGATACTTGTCAGATCATAAGAAACAAGGGAAACTAAAAGGTGCTGATGGGGATGTTAAAGAACCTAAACGACTTCCAACCAATATTAAACATAAAATTATAAATAGAATTGAGTGTACACATATCATGCACTCTAATGTAAATAGATTAAATGCTTACTACTCTGGTGACAAAAGATCTAAAATAGACAAGCTTGAAATTTTTTGTCTGAGTTTAAAAATGTTAAAGTAATTTGTTTAAATGAACACTGGCTTAGAGAAGGTACAATAAAAGTCTTAAGTAAAATTGGAAACTTTAAGGTAGCTACCACCTTTTGTAGGAAAAGTAAGTTATGTGGAGGTTCATGCATATTTATTCATTCACATTTAGATTACCAAGTAAGAAGTGACTTTAACTGTATAAATGAAGAGTGTATTTTTGAGGATTGCTGTGTCGAATTAAGGAACCTAAATGTTGTTATAATCTCAATTTACAGAATCCCAGGGACAGTCACAACTGAGCATTTCCAATGTAAATTACCGTTTTTGCTAGAACACATAAGAAAAGAAAACTGTAATTGCTGCTGATTTCAATATCAATGTGTTGAGCGAAAATGGTGATGCATCAAAATTCACTGACTTAATAAAAAATAGTTTCAAATTGAATTTTTCAGAATGGATGAGGGAAAACGTTCAGTCAGCAACATGTACTGACAATATTGTAATGAATTATGTTTTTGAAGATGTACATAAATTTTGTTTAGATTAAAAGATTTCTGATCATTCAACGCTTTCACTGAGTTGGCGAAATCAGGTAAGGGAGTTCTGTGTAAAAATGTCTATGTAAAATCAAACTTAAATCAGGAAAACATGATCTCATTTCAGGACAGGGTGATTGAGACAGAATGGCACTTCGACAAAAGTACTTCAAAAACTGCAAATTTTGAAGCAGTCTTAAATAGTTTTTTAAATGATTTCAATCAAATGTTTCCACCTAAAACTTGTTTTAATAAAGCAACAAAAAATTGAAATGGATCACCAAAGGTATAAAAATCTCCAGTGCTAAGAAAAAGCAGCTACAAATGAACTATTATATAATAAAAATACCGACTTTGTTGAATATGTTAGACGATACAAAATTACATTTAAGAAAGTTGTCAAGGCAGCAAAGGACATGGCAAATAATAGTTTAATTTTAAGACATGAGAATAAATAAAAGGCAGTGTGGTCAGTTGTGAAATCTGAATTAGGTATTAAAGCGTCTAGTCATGAAATCTATGAAATCAAGATTGAAGATAAGGCTATTGTGAATCCAGCTCAAATTTCAGAATACTTCAATTAATCCTTCATTAATGTACCAAAACAGATGTCAGTGTTGCAGATTATGACAACAAAGTACAGCGCTTTGGACTTGGTCAAATGTCAAAATGTTTCACAAAATTTAAAGCGGTGTCAGCGACAGAAGTAGAAAACATTATATCAACATTGAAAAACAAAAATTCTTCATGTTTAGATGGGATACCCACAAAAGTTCAAAAATAAAATAATAGGACACCACCTATCTTTAATAATAAACCAGTCTTTTAAACATGGAGGTTTCCCAGAGGTGCTAAAGTATGCAGAAGTAAAGCCACTGTTCAAAAAAGGGCCAACAGAGGATATGCGAAATTATCATCCAATATCTCTTCTCCCAGTCCTCTATTCAAAAAAGCTGCTGCCATCCAGATTCAAAATTTTATTGAGAGATATAAGAGTATTTTTGTGATCTCACAAATGCTTTTGACTCAGTAAATCATGCACTTCTTATCCACAAACTTGCCAAGTACAGAATTAGGGGTACTGCTTTACAGTGGCTTACTTCATATACTTCATACCTGTGCAATAGGAAACAAAGAGTGCTTGTCGCTATAAATGCAGCAAATTACTTTTCCAAATGAAAGGCAGTAATACAATGTGTCCCTCAAGGTTCAATTCTAGGACCTATTTTGTTTCTATTCTACATTAATGACCTATAAATCAATATAAATGCCCCATCAGTCTTATTTGCCATTGACATGACTGTATTATTTGAAGAACAGGGGCCAGAAACTATTCCTATTACCATCATCAATACAATAGATCATTTAGAAACTTGGTTTCATATCAGTGGATTAACCCTAAACACCCCAAAAACCCATGTGGTCCAGTTCAGAACAAAACAGTCAACATCCCAGGAAATTAAAATAAATCACAGAAATCAAAATCTAGAAGAAGTGCATACTGTGAAACTTTTAGGATTCAATCTAGACAAGAATTTAAATTGAAATACACATGTTGAATATCTATTAAACAAACTACGTAGCTTTGCATTTGCAATGCAAATATTAGCTAATGCCATTGATATGGACACAAGGACAATTGCATACCATAGCAACTTCCAGTCAGTTATAAGATATGGTATCATTTTTGGGAAAATTCGAGCAAGTTAATATGCATACTGAAATTACAGAAAAGAATTGTTAGAAAGATGTGTACTGTACATCCAAGAAAATAATGTCACCCATTATTTAAAAATCTGAAATTATTAACAGTGCCCTCCCTATATATGTATATTATAATTTTTTTACACAACAATTTAGAATTATGGTAGGAGGACTGCTTTGATCACACTTAAAATACAAGAAATAAAGGAAGGTTTATGCTGCCTGCTCATGATTTAAAATTATATGCTCAAACTTTCCAGTATATGGGACTGAAAATTTACGACAGAACATTCTGAGTACGAACCTACATGCATGCTCGTATCTTAAGGGTAATTGCAGAATGTGGTGCCACACAACATGGCACTAATAGCATAGGCACATAGGGAACATGCACGACACAGATCTGTAAGTCCACGGTATTGGTGATAAGCTGAGAAAACCATCCTAAAACACATGTGCTACAAAACGCCCCTGTTTCCTGTGCATGTACCCTGATGTCAATATGGCATATGGTGACCATGCACATGTACACAGGCCACACAACTGGTTGGCATACTCCGGATCAGGTGGTCGAGCAGCTGCTGGGGTATAGCCTCCCATTCTTGCACAAGTACCTGTCGGAGCTCCTGAAGTGTCGTAGGGGTTTGAAGATGTGCAGCAATACGTCGACCGAGTGCATCCCAGACGTGCTCGATGGGGTTTAGCTCCGGAGAACAGGCAGGCTACTCCATTCACCTGATATATCCCGTTTCAAGGTACTCCTCCATGATGGCAGCTTGGTGGGGCTGTGCATTATCATCCATCAGGAGGAAGTTGGGACCAACTGCACCCCTGAAAAGGCGGACATACTGGCGCAAAATGACGTCCCAATACACCTGACCTGTTACAGTTCCTCTGTCAAAGACATGCAGGGGTGTATGTGCACCAATCATAATCCCACCCCACACCATCAAACCATGACCTCCAAACAGGTTCCTTTCAATGACATTAAGGGGTTGGTATCTGGTTCCTGGTTCACACCAAGTGAAAACCCGGCGAGAATCACTGTTCAGACTATACCTGGACTTGTCCATGAACATAACCTGGGACCACTGTTCCAATGACCATGTACTGTGTTCTTGACCCCAGGCTTTACGACCTCTCCTGTGACCAGAGGTCATTGGACAGTGGAATGCAACTTGCAGGTCTCCAGATGAATAAACGATGTCTGTTCAGTCATCTGTAGACTCTGTGTCTGGAGACAACTGTTCCAGTGGATGCAGTAAGGTCCCAAGCAAGGCTACCTGCAGTACTCCGTAGCCATCTGTGGGCACTGATGGTGAGATATCAGTCTTCTTGTGGTGTTGTACACTGTGGACATACCATAATGTAGCACCTGGACATGTTTCCTGTCTGCTGGAATTGTTACCATAATCTTGAGATCACACTTTGTGGCACACGGAGGGCCTGTGCTACAACCTGCTGTGTTTGACCAGCCTCCAGTCACCCTAGTATTCTACTCATCATAATGTAATCAATATGTGTTCTTTGAGCCATTTTCAACACACAGTCACCATTAGCACATCTGAAAATGTCTGCACACTTACTCACTGTACCGTACTCTGACATGCACCAACACACCTCTGCGTATGTGGACTGCTGCCAGCAACACTGTGCAGATGCACTGCATTGCACTGCATTGTCATACCCCAAGGCGATTTAAACCTACAAACCACCCACCAGAGCGTTGTTTCACCATGTATCAGCATTATCCTTAATTTATGAGCATGAGTGTGTATTCACTGAAAAGAAAGCTGCACAATACACTACTTCAGTGATGCTACTACACAGTTGAAGAATACATGAATGATGAACTGAATATTTGAGCAGCATGTAGTTTATCAATTGTCTTATTATGTAAATATTTGAAGTTATCTTTTCATTAAACATTAATGTTCAAATCATCTTATTAACCATAGTTTTATATCAGTGAAATTGTATAAACCATATTTTGACATGTCTCCTGTATTCTAATCAAATGATCAGCTTAGTTATGTTGTTGTTCTTGTGGTCTTCAGTCCTGAGACTGGTTTGATGCAGCTCTCCATGCTACTCTATCCTGTGCAAGTTTCTTCATCTCCCAGTACCTTTGCTCTGTGGGTATGCAGATTAGCTTGATGCTGAATCTGTCACCCCAAATCTTATAAAATGATACATTAGCCTCATGGCACTAATACGCTACTTGAAAAATCAGCCTCCACACACCTTAGAAAACATTATTTGATAAGATACAAAGGAATTATAGACATTGGCTGCAAATAGGCATTGACTGAAATCAATGGGGAAAATTGAAAATTTGTGCTGTACCAGGATTCGCACCTGGATCTTATGCTTACTAGGCATATGCTCTGATGACTAAGTGTTCTTGACACAGTGGTCACTGCAACTCCATGGACTACCCTAGCATTCCTCCTGTCATACCCAACTTATCCATAAACTACTAATGTAGTGCACCTTGCCCATTATACTCGTTACTCACAGCAGTTTGTCAGTTCCCATAAGTGTTCCAGTTTGGTGTGCATCTGCACTGAAGAGATCATTGGACTTGAATATATTAACAGTTTAGACAAGAAGATACTAGAAGATTTTGAAATGTGGTGCACCAGTTTAGTATTGGGGGAGCATGTACAGTAAAAATCATAGAGGGAGACCAAGAGGTAAATACACTAAGCAGATTCAGAAGGATGAAGGTTGCAGTAATTACTTGGAGATGAAGAGGTTTGCACAGGATAGAGTAGCATGGTGACCTGCAATAAACCAGTCTTTGAACTGAAGACCATAACACTTGCGGGAACCATACCTAAGAATGCACAGTTAAGGAATAACTGTAAATATCTGGGTTATTATCAATAGGAAAACAAAATCATTTTACGTTTATATTTATTAACACAAAATTTACATATTCAGAAAACTACAGCAGCAAAGAGGTAATACTTTTATTAAAATTTTCAAAAATACAAAAAACAGGAAATGCACATTCTTTCGTTCACCTGCACTTAAAGAGTATGCAAAACGTACTCAAAGAGTACCCATTTAGCAAAAGTTCACAAATGAATGCAATAGCACCCTCAAATGAAGAAAACTCTTTGTGCCACCATCTTCCACACTTAATGAACTGGATCCAGTCTTCTGGAAATGCCAAAATCTATGTTCTCACCTCACAGCTTTTAGTCTTTTCCTTAAGGCAGAACCTTTGACCAAGAGCAGTGGCAACTTTAGTTTGTTTTCTCCATTTTCAATCCATTGTCTAGCCTCACTGAGAAGCTCTTCAGTTTATTTGGGCTTTGTGTCCAATTTTTGAACTTAATTTGAAGTCATTCAGAAACAAAACCTATCCATCAGACTCAACAGTACACTCAAGAGGTACAAATCTGCAGTTGTGCCCTAAAGAGAAACTGAATGAGGTGGAACAATCATTAGCACACTGCACTCGCATTCAAGAGGAGGACGGTTCAAACCCACTTCCGGCCATTCTGATTTAGGATTTCCATGAGTTCCTAGATCACTTCAAGCAAATGCGAGGATGGCTCCTTTGAAAGGACATGACCCACTTCCTTCTCTATCCTCCCCTAATCTGATGGGTCTGATGAACTCTCTGTTTGTTCCCCCTCCCCCAAATCAGCCAACCAATCAATCCTAATGAGAATGCATGCACTCTTTGGGGACATTATATGTGCGAACTTTTGTACAGAAACAATGATTCCAAGAGAAGTCAACAAATTGTTGCACACACATTTGCAAAACATGTGGACGCTGTATGGTAGATTGCAAGCCAGCCTTTCAAAATGCAATCAAGAACTAAAGATTATTGCTCGTGTATTCTGTGTATAACTTATGCAACAGAGTACCAGAACTACATCAAGAAATCTAAAAAGTGATTCTTACCTGTTTCTCTTCAGAAACACAAGATTTCTTAACACAACTTCTGTGAGGTGTTTCTGATACCACTCTGAACACAACTGTGTCATTGGTGAGCTGATCAGTTTAGTCAACTGTCAGGAACACAAGCTACACTCTCTTTGGGACTTCACACTTGAAGGTACATTTACTCTCTCTCTCTCTCTCTCTCTCTCTCTCTCTCTCTCTGTGTGTGTGTGTGTGTGTGTGTGTGTGTGTGTGTGTGTGTGTGTGGTTTTCGACATGTCCAAGGGAACGGACACTTCATACATTTAATAAGTTCTGAACGCATCAGGGGTCCTGCCTATTGCTTATGGTTGAAGGACCTGTGCATAGATGGATAATTTACTTTAATGCTTGCTGAATGGCAGAATTTGATTTGGTAAAATAATGTTTGTACAAACAGTGTGTAAAATTACTTGGGACACATTAACATTGGGGTTATAAAACAATTTGAGAACGAATTTAAATAATTATAATAGAAATATGAAAATGAATGGTTTTTAGGGTCACTATAATTGAGGTGATGCCCAGACATATGAAGGACATCAATTAAATTTTCAACCATGATTGCAAAACTATGTAACTACACAAAGAAAGGAGTGTGGACCCAAAAGAGAACACAACAGATCAGTGAATAAAGAAAGAATCAGAAAGAAACTTCATCAGGCAGGAGAGCTCCAATGAATTAACTCAATAATGAAACAAAAAACATGAGTGTTAACAGAAAAGATCCATTTGAAGCAAGAACTAGATTGCAGAAAAACTTTCATCCCAGTGCATGAAGCACATAGATTAAGATAGGAAGATTGAAAGCAGAAACCAAGAATGAAGTCCTCTTTTCTGATTTCTGAAGTAGAGAGTGCACATTGCAAATGCAGTCTTACGGTGACTGCCATCAAGGAGGCTCTAGGTAAGTCTTTGTGTACTGAATTGTTGCTGAGCTGAGCCAATGTGAAGTGACTGCAAATTGTGGATCTCATCATCCTCCTGATTACTGGAAGCAGATGTGAGTAAGTCCCAAAGTGAAACTTCAAAGACCTGGTAGGAGACCGAAGTCAAGAAAAACACATATGAGCATAGAGGCCAGAGAAAAATCACCTAGTAGAAGCTCAAACTAGAATACAAATGCCAATCTCCATTTTCATAGCTTTCCTTAAGACTAAGAATGGCAGCTAGCATAGTCTTTTCTATCCATCCCAGAAAGAGCATAAGTGCTCTTCCAATGAGTGTTCTATAATTCTGTGCACTAGCTCTCACTATAAAATTAAAGATGTAGCCACTAATGAGATACGTATATGTGAGAAAAGGAACAGAGTGTTGCATCATTCCTCCATCCAGACTTGTTTGTCAGATAATCTGGAAATTTTGTGAGGCTTCACACAGCACTCCCATGGCTAGGGCAAAATTTGGAAATTTGCAGTGACTATATATTTTGTTAGAGAAATTTGTCTGAAGACCACACACAGAAGGATAACAGCAAGTGGAGAGCTGAGGACTCCACGCAAAGTTTACTAACAAGCAAAGTTCTCACCCCTTTCCACTAATGGTTTCCTGTTCTACTCTACAGGACACCAGTCTTCCATTCTCTCACTTTTTGTCTGCAGAAGCTGAACCAAGAGGATAATACCTCAAAGGCTCACTGAAAAGTCCATATGGTCAGCTGGCGTGAGACCTGCAGTCTGAGTGACTTGAAGCTCTTCCAAGGAATGCAAAAGTTTCACCTGTTTTCACCCAAGCATAAAAGAATTCCATGGGTTGGGGCCAGATTCATTTAAGGGAGAAGCTACTACAGAAATGAAATGTTAGATTAAGTACAGAGGGGTAGGTTACCTACATTGTTACGTGCAATCCCCTAACTGCTCATGTAATCTGGCACATACAGGTGAAAAGTCCTCAAATAAAAACCAAATGATAAAATACATGAAGCAAGAGAACCTCATATGCAAATTCAGTAAACAAATTGGGTAAACATGAGGAGAAAGACCCAAAATAGGTTGCCATCTCACATCGAATTTGGCTTCAAGAAAGCCAAGAGTACAATACATGCTATAAACAAATTTGTTGAGAAAATTTGCTTATGTTTTACAAGTTAAAAAATTCACAAGCATTTTCTGTGACCTTACAGAGGTTTTGACTGTGTAAATCATGCCCTTCTATTCCATAAATTGGAAAGATACAAAATTAACAGCAGTGCTTAAAAATAGATCAAATAATATTTAACAGAGTGAAAGCAAAGGATAGTAATAACATCAGGAACAGAAAATTGTTTGTCAGATTTCACAGGGAATCCCACTAAGGTGCTTGATTGCATTGATCATGAAATATTGCTCCAGAAGTTGGACCATTACTTTAGCAACAGACAGCAAAAGATCATTATTCACAACGTTGAGAATGGCTGTGATGTGGGGTCTGAGTGGGGTACAGTCAAGTGAGGGGCGCCCCATGGATCAGTGTAATATTACCGGTAATTCTAAAATATTTCTGTTTGCTGATGATACTAGCTTGGTAGTAAAGGATGTTGTGTACCACACTGGTTCAGTTTCAAATAGTACAGTTCATGACATAAGTTCATATCTTGTAGAAAACAAACACTAAATCACAGTAAGATTCAGTTTTTGCAGTTTGTAACACACAATTGAACAAAACCTGACATTTTAATTTCACAGAATGAGTGTATGATTAGTGAAACTGTACAGTTCAAATTTCTAGGTTGTTCAGATAGATGGTATACTGTCGTGGAAAGCCCACATTCAAGATCTTGTTCAAAGACTTTATGGTGCCATTTTTACCATTTGAACAGTATCTGAAGTAAGTGATCGTTCAACGTGAAAATTAGTCTACTTTGCTTATTTTCATTCAATTATGTTGTATGGTATTATATTTTGGAGTAACTCGTCCCATTCTAAAAGGATATTTTTGGCTCAGAAATGGACAGTTCGGGCAATAAATGGTGTAAGTTTGCAAACCTTTTGTCAATCCCTGTTCACTAGTCTGGGTTTTTTGACATTGGGCTCTCAATATATATACTGTTTACTGTTGTTTCTTGCTAACAATTTCAGCTTATTCCCAAAAATTGGCAGCTTTCACTCAATTACTACTCAGCAGAATCCCAACCTGCATTTCGGAGGACTTCCTTAACTCTTGTACAGAAAGTTGTGCAGTATACTGTTGCATCCATTTTTAATAAGCTATGACAAGAATTCAAAAATCTTAGCAGTAATCCATGTGCTTTCAAATTGAAACTGAAGAGTTTCCTCATGGGTCACTCCTTCTATTCTGTTGAGAAGTTCCTTGAAAAATCAAGCTGGTTCTTATGTTATATTGCTGATTGCGTTTACTTAAACTTACGGCTTGACATTTTTTGGGGCCATAAACATTTTATTTTTTATCAGTTATTGCTTTTACGTTGTAACTTCATGTACTGACATGTTCCATGACCTTGGAGATTTGCTCCTCAATTTGGTCCTATGGAACTAGATGTGTAAATAAATAAACAGACATTTATGTCTGCATATCCAAATGTGAGCCACTGACAGCTTCAGTAATGAATAATATCTGCCATTTTTTCATTCTAGTTCTCTAACTGTTGACCTCATTATTCTTCTCAAATTGTGATGGATTATTTATGATAAATTTCACTTGTGAAAATACATATTATGAATGAGAGGTTCAAGTTTTGTAAAAAAGATATCAGAAATGAAAATGGGTGATAATTATTTAGATCTTTTGTATTGCCTTTCTTATAAAGAGGCTTAACATGGAAACATTTCAATATCTCTGGAGAAATTCCCTCTGCAAGTGATTCATGCAATATGTTACTAAAGACCTGATTTATTAATTAAGAACAACTCTTCATAATTCTGGTTGAAATAACATCAACACCATGATTATCATAACTTTTTTTTGAGAACTTTTATCAGTCTAATATTTTGAGTGAAGGATGTTGGTGATACTTCTAATTTCTTAAAGTTTTGTGGAATAAATTTTCAAAGTATATTCCTTTGCTTCTTCAAATGAATTACTTGGTCCTGCCATTAAGGCTAAACATAGAAAGTGATTAGTAAAATACTTGAAACTTCTGAATCATTTGTCACAAAATTGTCATTCAGTGTAATTGTGATAGTCTCTTGTGCACTGGCCAGTGGCTCTATCACACATCTCACATTAATCTATATTGCTTTAATTATTTTATCATTATTGTTCAGTCTTTCATATGTGCATATTTGTGACTCTTTTAGTAACTTTCCTTAGAATAAAAAAGTGTTTTTGTGAATTTCACATATTACATGATCTTTATTTGTTTTAGTTTTATGTGCATTCCTATTTTTCCTTTTACATTATATTTTAATTCCTTTTTGTTATTCATGGTTTTCTTTCTGTACATGTTCTGGAAAAGTTACTGTCAAATATTGACATAAATTCATTATGAATTATATTGTATTTCACATGAACATCTTTTTCCATGCATACCTCATCCCATTCCATTAATTTTAACTTATTCTTGAAATAAGGTATCTCAGACTCAACAAGAAGTCTCACTGTTTTGTATGAACACTGTTAATTTGTTTAGTTGTGCATAATGATTAGACAGTAGATTAACAATAAGTAAATATTATTTTTTTCAGTCTGAGCGCTGTCTTTGAAAATGCTACCAGTCAGGGTCCTGCTGTCTTGTTACACACAAATCGGAAATTTCAAGTTTGAAATAATATTTCAACAACCAAATAATGTTTCTTCATTATCTTTCTGTCAATATCTTCTGAGAAATATGTGTTGAAAACATATAAGCTATTAATTGTTCACATAGACTAAGCATACTGTCTTAGAAAAAAAATTGTTTTATATTTCAGCCTCAGATCACACAAATGGTATAATTACCAAGTTATCATTTGACAAGCTGCACAGAGTCATGCTTCAGGAGAGAGCCATTAAAATAATTGCTGCAATAAGTGAATGTCAAACTTGTACAAATTACTTCATAAAGTATAATTTATTAAATGTGATCACTGTGTTTGACAACTATATTTATAATGGATAGTATAGAGGATCACAAAGTTAATAAAGATATTCATGCAAATATTCATAATTACAGTACATGGAGCAGGGGTGTATAAATGGCTTAGGAGGCAATAATGCTGTTGTTTACCATCTTATAAAGTCATCATAAGGTCAAAACAAATTGAAAAATGATTTAGACAAGATAACTGCATCATGTAAAAACTGCCAGTTGGCCCTAAAACACAAAAAATTGTGAGGATCTCATGTGAGTAGGTACTAAAAATTCCACCAAATTTCTGCTACACAAGGCATAACACAAATTTAAAGGGTTTATAGTCAACTAAATACTTAATCATTACAATTAGGAAAAACTTAAACTGGAAACAACACATAGAAAATGTTGTGGTGGAGGCAAACGAAAGACTGTGTTTTATTAGAAGAATATTTACAAGATTCAACAGGTCTGTTAAAGAGATTGCCTACGCTATACTTGTCCATCATTATCTGCTGTATGATATGGGATCATTGTGAGACAAGATTGGGGGATGACATTGGAAAATTGAAATTTCAATCACTGCCTTTCTGCTCTAAATACCAAAATGGTTTTCCATTCCCAACTGCATAGGGAGGAATGACTGTCACAACAAAATAAATGAAATCAGAGCCATGTGGAAATATTTAGCTTTTCAGTTTTCCCACATGCTATTTGAGGATAGAACATTCAAGAAATCATTTGAAAGTTGTTCCATGATTCCTGTGCCAGGTATTTAAGTGTGAATTGCAGAGTGATCATGTAGATGTAGGTGTAAAATATAGTCTGTGATTTACTAAACTTTTTGTTTATGTGTGTTTCTCTGTTTAAGATAATCCTTTGCAAGGTTTGATCATCCTGGTTATTTATAGCTAATTTTGTATGTCATTATCCTATTTGATCGGGTGTTACCATAAACTATGGTCACTGTCATGACACTAGGTGCTGTTGCCCTAAATAACTTTACATGTTAGTTGTCTTTGTAGGCCTACACTGGGATATAGAAGCCACATTCCAACAATCTGTATTCACTGAACATCAGAGAGGTTGACTTATTTGCTGCTCCTACTTCTCATAAGTAGCGTGAGCAAATAAAACATAAAATACATTTCATAGTTACAATGTTTTGATGTTTAAATAAGGTAAATATTATCTCATAACTACTCATAAGTTTCCACTTCACATCATTTCAGTTAGATCATTGTAATTCTAACTTGTAAATATGAATCATGCCATATTCTAGCAATTCATTTCTGACTAGATTAATGGAACTCCTTTCAGAAATGAACAATAACATTTTTGAACAGTGCCTCTAGAAATGAACAACTGTTTTTGTTTCCTTACATCTGTTTATGATAAGGAAAAATAATTGCTCTTTAAACTTTGATTGACATGTACATTAACAAAATGGATGTGACAACTGGAACAAACAAAGGCTAAGCAGAATTGGTCTGCTATGTCCAAGCCAAAGTCATGCCATTCTGTAGCACTTAATCCATTTCTTTCCGTATAATATCTTCAGTACATATCCTCATAACTGCACAGGAAGTGTGTTACCATTTTATTTAATCTAATGAAATCCATCTTCATCTGAAAATTTATTAACATAATAGCCTATTCTGCAACACTACATAATTATTCTTTTGAATACCATATTTTAAGTCTCATTTTATAAAGTATTGTGATAATTTTGGCAATTAATATACCCTGCTAATTTTCTTGTGATGCTATGTTCAAAGGGTGCCAGAGGAGAAACATATGATGTTCCTACCTGAAATAATTGAAGAAGATGAAGATCGTGCATCTATAACAAGAGCCTCTCTTCAAAATCTGCACACATCATCCAGTGCGAGTGGATTAAATACACCAACCACATCACCAGCAGCAGGTATCTGGCGGTAAGATTTCCGCAGCCTTTCCCATCCTGTTTTCCCCACTCTCCTTCCATAATCCAGCTGCATGGATATTACTTTTTTATAAATCATTAGAAAATCTGTTATATATTGTGGACTGCTAGTGTGAATCTTATTTGTAACCAGTATAAAATTGAGTCTGTAAGTTAATCATTTTATTATTATTATTATTATTATAGCTATTACTTCTCAGAAATTCTTTATAGTAGTGGTGAATGTATAGTAAGGAAAGTTCTGGTAGAATGTAGCTAAATAATTTAGGAGCAAGGGGAACACTCACCAAACTCATCGACAGGTACACAAAATGAGAATGCATGGCAAATGTCATCTTTTACAGATAGGTAAGCTGCAACAACACTGACATTTCAGATTGCTGCTCTGCAGCAATCTGATTTCATTCAGGGAAATTCTAAGACCTGACCACTGCTTCTGAAACATACAATTCTTACACTGTCTGTTTAATCTTCAAATGGCCTTTGCCAATATCCTTCACAATTTCAGGAAAGAAAAAGTATCAGGATGGCCATTCCAAGACATGAAGGTCTGAAAGTCATATCAAAATAAAACCCTACAGCTTCAATGGAAACAACACATTATTTTCCTACATAAATAAATCTCACCAATCTGTTTCTTTGACCAGCACTTCCTCCAGATGATTAATAGCTTGTCAGTCTAATATACTGTATCCAATGAATAATAATTCACATTTGTGCTAGATTACTTAACTTTGAAGAGGCACAACAGTTGGTTTGCTAATACGAAAACAAAAATGCTGTCATGAAACTCACACATATCTGCTCTGAAAAGACAATATTTTACCACAAAAGTCTAAACTGGCAATAACATTCCATATCCTGACTCTACCAGACATAACTTCTCCCCACACTAGGTTCCATATGAATATTTGAGGTAGACATATGGCTGCACAACAATTCCTCACTCTTGCGCATTTTTCTATAACTGAGTCCCCTTTACAGTTAATAACCATTCTCTGTTTGTTCCTGTTGCGTTACAGAATTAATCATAACCTAATGACATCTTTATCTAACTTTCTACATAATTTCCATAGCTGTTCAAACATTTGTCACACTGCTCAATAAGTTTTTGAATTGTGACATCAGAGAAATCTGCCACCTGTGAAGAAACCCAGTTTGTGGCTGCAGTCTTCACTCCTTTGTCATTTTGAACTGTTGAACAGCAAGGAACCCCTTTAAGTATCAAAACAAGTGACAATTTCTGGTGCAAGATCTGGGCTGTAAGGTGGATGATCCAATTACTCCCCTCCAAACTATGTGATTTGACCTTATGTTTGGGCAGCAACATGTGGTCCTGCATTGTCATGGAGCAGCATCACAGTGCATGACAGCAGGCAACGTTGCTTGTAGGCAACACTGCTACAGTATGGCACACCAGATATTCTTGTACTCAAGAATCAAATTGCAAAACTATCTCACATTCAGAGGGTGACTCAGTTTTCTTAAACATTATAAATTTCAACAGCTCAGCACACAGGAAGATGATAGCTGCAGATGGTGTGTAGCAAACACACAATGCACTGTGGTGAATATGCATCATTGTCATTCTCATTCACAACTGGACCTTCGTATAAAATATTCCTCATAGAATTCTTTCCTAAATAATCCTCTCATCAGTTCTGTTTAATTACTCAGATAATGTATCTTACACCATACATTAGATGGTTTTGTACAATGCAATATACAAATGGATGGTAATAATCATCCATGTTGCAGTACAGATCTAAACAAAGCAAAAGAACTGGTAAGAAATAAAATCTGAAAAAAGCACAAATAAGCATGAAACAGTTATGAAGAAGTATTCAGTGAATTCCATGCAAAATCTTTTTTTGCTAAAACAGTATTTTTTTAATTCCTAAGATTACCCCCCCCCCCCCCCCCCCCCCATGAACCATAGACCTTGCCGTTGGTGGGGAGGCTTGCGTGCCTCAGCGATATAGATAGCCGTACCGTAGGTGCAATAGGTGCAACCACAACGGAGGGGTATCTGTTGAGAGGCCAGACAAACATGTGATTCCTGAAGAGAGGCAGCAGCCTTTTCAGCAGTTGCAGGGGTAACAGTCTGGATGACTGACTGATCTGGCCTTGTAACACTAACCAAAATGGCCTTGCTGTGCTGGTACTGCGAACGGCTGAAAGCAAGGGGAAACTACAGCTGTAATTTTTCCCGAGGGCATGCAGCTTACTGTATGGTTAAATGATGATGGCGTCCTCTTGGGTAAAATATTCCGGAGGTAAAATAGTCTCCCATTCGGATCTCCAGGCGGGGACTACTCAAGAGGACGTCGTTACCAGGAGAAAGAAAACTGGCATTCTACGGATTGGAGTGTGGAATGTCAGATCCCTTAATCAGGCAGGTAGGTTAGAAAATTTAAAAAGGGAAATGGATAGGTTAAAGTTAGATATAGTGGGAATTAGCGAAGTTGGGTGGCAGGAGGAACAAGACTTTTGGTCAGGTGAATACAGGGTTATAAATACAAAATCAGATAGAGGTAATGCAGGAGTAGGTTTAATAATGAATAAAAAAATAAGAGTGCGGGTAAGCTACCACAAACAGCATAGTGAATGCATTATAGTGGCCAAGATAAACATGAAGCCCACACCTACTACAGTGGTACAAGTTTATATGCCAACTAGCTCTGCAAATGACGAAGAAATTGAAGAAATGTGTGATGAAATAAAAGAAATTATTCAGATAGTGAAGGGAGATGAAAATTTAATAGTCATGGGTGACTGGAATTTGACAGTAGGAAAAGGAAGAGAAGAAAAGGTAGTAGGTGAATATGGATTGGGGGTAAGAAATGAAAGAGGAAGCCACTTGGTAGAATTTTGCACAAAGCATAACTTAATCGTAGCTAACACTTGGTTCAAGAATCATGAAAGAAGGTTGTATACATGGAAGAAGCCTGAAGATACCGACAGGTTTCAGATAGATTATATAATGGTAAGACAGAGATTTAGGAACCAGGTTTTAAATTGTAAGACATTTCCAGAGGCAGATGTGGACTCTGACCACAATCTATTGGTTATGAACTGTAGATTAAAACTGAAGAAACTGCAAAAAGGTGGGAATTTAAGGAGATTGGACCTGGATAAACTGACTAAACCAGAAGTTGTACAGAGTTTTAGGGAGAGCATAACGGATCAACTGACACGAATGGGGGAAAGAAATACAGTAGAAGAAGAATGGGTTGCTTTGAGGGATGAAGTAATGAAGGCAGCAGAGGATAAAGTAGGTAAAAAGACAAGGGTTAGTAGAAATCCTTTGGTGACAGAAGAAATATTGAATTTAATTGATGAAAGGAGAAAATATAAAAATGCAGTAAATGAAGCAGGCAAAAAGGAATACAAACGTCTCAAAAATGAGATCGACAAGAAGTGCAAAATGGCTAACCAGGCATGGCTAGAGGACAAATGTAAGGATGTAGAGGCTTATCTCACTAGGGCTAAGATAGATACTGCCTACAGGAAAATTAAAGAGACCTTTGGAGAAAGGAGAACCACTTGTATGAATATCAAGAGCTCAGATGGAAATCCAGTTCTAAGCAAAGAAGGGAAAGCAGAAAAGTGGAAGGAGTATATAGAACAGTTGAACGGAATGGACAGTGTCTTGGAAGGAGGATATAAGATGAACATCAACAAAAGCAAAACGAGGATAATGGAATGTAGTTGAGTTAACCCGGGTGATGCTGAGGGAATTGGATTAGTGAGTTTTGCTATTTGGGGAGCAAAATAACTGATGATGGTCGAAATAGAGAGGATATAAAATGTAGACTGGCAATGGCAAGGATAGCATTTCTGAAGAAGAGAAATTTGTTAACATCGAGTATACATTTAAGTGTCAGGAAGTCATTTCTGAAAGTATTTGTGTGGAGTGTAGCCATGTATGGAAGTGAAACATGGATGATAAATAGTTTAGACAAGAAGAGAATAGAAGCTTTCAAAATGTTGTGCTACAGAAGAATGCTGAAGATTAGATGGGTAGATCACATAACTAATGAGGAGGTATTGAATAGAATTGGGGAGAAGCGGAGTTTGTGGCACAACTTGACTAGAAGAAGGGATCGATTGGTAGGACATGTTCTGAGGCATCAAGGTATCACCAATTTAGTATTGGAGGGTAGCATGGAGGGTAAAAATCATAGAGGGAGACCAAGAGATGAATACACTAAGCAGATTCAGAAGGATGTAAGTTGCAGTAGTTACTGGGAGATGAAGAAGCTTGCACAGGATAAAGTAGCATGGATAGCTGCATCAAACCAGTCTCAGGACTGAAGACCACAACAACAACAACAAGATATGTTGGTCTCACTTAAGGGAAATCAATTGATTAAAAATTTCTACCCAGTTGCTCATTGATAATAGAGGCCCTTTCTTTTTTAAGTTGTTTCACTAAAGCAGAGCATTCTACAGTACCTCATTTTGATCACTGCAATGACACAATTACGACAAATGTAGAGATAAATGACTATGGAATCAAAAAACAACTTATGTTGCTGAATACATGGAGGACCACTGAATCTGATTCATTTGTCAATTTATTTATACCTTGAATGTGGGTTCTATGTGAATATTTCCAGTGGAGAGTACTGGTCAGATGATAAAATTTTGCATATGAAAAATTTTACGTATGAAAAATAGTAGCCCTATATTATAATATCATTACACATATCCTGGATGAAGTTCTGGAGAATTGATTATCTTATACCACGTCTAGGTGTGATTTCAGTGAATGAAATATGAAAATTATAAGACAACACCGTTAATGAGGTGACGGAAATATAATATTCATTTAAACACAAATAAATGCATTAGACATTTTAAATTTACCTATGTTATTTATATTCTTTCCTATTGTGTGTATTTTTCTGTCATAATCCTTTTAGACTATTTTCATAACACTTGCTTATTTTTAATTCCTTTAATGTGTTCAGTAATGTATTGGAGTCCCTCCTTCTAGCTTTACTTGAAGCTCTTACTCATTGTTTGAGGGTTCATTGTTTTAGTAATAGTTGCATCATCATACACTACCTGATCATAAGTATCCAGACACCTGTGAGTGGATATTAGTTTTGGGTCTGTTCACCCTTTGCCTTTTTGATAGCTTGAACTCTGATGGAAACACTTTCAGTGAGATGTCTAAATGTCTCTGGAGGAATGTCATCCCATTCTTCCTCAAGAGGCAAAAGAGAAAGTGATGTTGGATGCTGGGATCTGACATGAAGTAATGTTCTAACTCAGCTCAAAGATGTTCCACTGAGCACATGTTAGCTCTTTGGGAATGGTCATGAATGAAATAGAGCATTCAGCATTGAAAGCACATTTATTATGAATGCCAATGTGGAGCCAGAAGAGAACTGATCTACTGACTGGAGATGCTGCAATTTATACAAGCATCCAATATTCCACAATGCTGCTCTTTATATGAACATCAGATATTCCAGATTATATGAACATTACAAACATACAATATTTTGAGAGCCTCCCAGAAATGATAAATGCTAAATAACCAGTAATTTCTGGTGTTTGGTCTCAAATTGGCAGCCTACAGCATGCCAGCCAGTCATGCTAACCACTACATCACAATGCATAAACCACAGCTCATAGGAGTACATTTTAGAGTGAAATGGGTATGAATTGTTGCTAGGATATATTAAATTATATGTTAAATTTTCTCAACATTGTCCACTATAAAGTACAGCTGTCATCTACCAAAAGATTTGTTTGAACACCACAGTGATTTATTAGGCATGGTCCTACTAAAAATGGTATGCGTTTGGCTTCATTGTATGGCTTTGACTTCCTCTGACCTTTGAACTGACTTTCCTAATCAGTTATGAGGGGACATACAGTTTAATGTGGTTATGAACCACAGTGCAACTTAGCATTTTTTACATTAATAATCATTGCCAGAGATGAGAGAAGATGGACATAATGGTTAAAAATCTTATTACCAACGCATGGTTGAACCAAAGTCCTGTGAATACACAGTCTGACACTTTACTGCTGAGCCACTGAGATACACTACATAATTGTTTTTATGTAAAATTTTGATCATCAGAATCATTATTTATAATTAAGTTACTCAATATTTTCTTTATTAACTGAAACCTAAGTTTTATATTGCTAACATTTCACCATCACTGACACTTTTACAGCCAAACCATTGAAGTCAGTTTGATCTAAAACCAAATTTGTCAGTTGCTGCTACTTATCTCCCCTCACTCAAAACTTTACAGCAAGAAATGAAGCAAGGAAGGCCCTCAACAACTGCAGCTGCCATTGATTAATACTATTTAGTATAACATCAGCATTGCTTTGTACAGTGCAACATAGTGCAAAAAACATTTTTCAAAACT
Organism: Schistocerca piceifrons; assembly: GCF_021461385.2. Classification (NCBI taxonomy): domain Eukaryota; kingdom Metazoa; phylum Arthropoda; class Insecta; order Orthoptera; family Acrididae; genus Schistocerca; species Schistocerca piceifrons. Next base: position 197,341,427 of record NC_060149.1, read on the forward strand.
GTGCCAAGACAAAAACAATACTAAGAACATATAGAACGTAAATAGTGGTACAGTTTTCCAGCACTGTTGAAGAAAGATGTCAGACAGCGGTATTTCTACATTATTGCAGAAATACTAAACAATAAATGATAAATAGCCATCAGTTTATCAGACAATTATATAACTCCTTGACTAACATATGACAAAGAATCAAATCAAGTATAAAAACAATACCTGTGTACTTTGAATGATGATGCAATAGTAATTAATAGGTGATAATAGTTAATGATGATAGTTACTTAACAGATGTACTAATTTGGTACTCATTTCTTATTTGTCCTTTTTGACGTATCCCTATTCTTTATTATATTCAAGGTTATTTGTATGGGATACACATCATAGACCTTGGATTTATATATGAAAACAGGGAGCAGGTACAGATGCTACTAAGCATCACAGATACTTGTAGGAAGCTATCTAATGTACTGAATGCACATTTATGTCTTGACATTAAAATTTGCCTGATCTGAACCTGATGGAACACATCTGGTATGTTATGGTGTAGCCACAGTTGCAGAGCAGAAGCAATGTGCCTGAGCTGTGCCAGTATGTCTGATAAATACTAATTTACCTTAGTTTGTGTTACTCATGTATTACCATGAGGAAGTGAATTCTATGCATTTTTTTAACTGCGTAGACTAGTGATTACTAACATAGTCTAAGTTTTTTCTTTTGCATAAATTTTAGTATGTAGCTGTGTGAGATGACCACATCCTGAAGTGCCACATCACATGACTCTGTTTAAATCTCATGACCACTGGATACAGTATTTGTACACTCAGTATAGTTGCAGTTGTGGAGCAGAGACAATGTGCCTGAGCTGTACCAGTTTGTCTGATAAACAATAATTTAGTTTACTTTGTGTTTACTTTGTGTTATTTCCACAAAGAAGTTGATTGTGTGCATTCTACTGTGTAGTCTAGAGTTTACTAACTTAGTCTAAACATTTTCTTTTGCATAAATAAAGAGCACATCTGTGTGAGGTGACTGCAGCCTGAAGAGCCACATTATGACTCCAGACTTAAATCTCATGTTAGTACACAGCCTATAGTTTAAAACTGTGCTTTCGAATCAGCATAGTTACTTCCTGCAGTAGCTTTTGTGTAAGCAGAGTTTCTATTAAAAAGTAACTGTTGATCCATCTACTTCTAGTAGGTAGTTTTATTACTGTGTTAAGAACCAGCAGATGTTGTGATCTTATGGTGTAGTTTATTTATTCTTCTTGTTTAGATTTTGCATATGTTCCAACCTAAGTAGCGCCACTGTTGGGTAAATTTTCTCTCTTGTTGGTGGCTATTTGTACTTCCTGAGTTACTCCTCACTGCTTTTTTTGTATTTTTGAAACCTCATTCAGTTTTATTTTACATTGTATGATATAGTTAAGGACTGTGCTTGTTGTGAGTGGATACAGGGAGAATTTGCTGCTGTCCATAACCAGCTAGAGGCTGGCTGCTGCTCAAAGCTGCAGGGCATCAGTGATGAGACATGCAACATCCTTGGTGCTATTGGAATCCCTTGATGACCTGGTTGTCTCTGTCTCTTCTGATACACAAAATTTGACCACTTCATCTTCACTTGAGAGTGATTGATGGACAGTGGTGGGTTCACATGTCACTAGGTGGAAAGAAAAAGAAGGAATGGACTGACAGCTGGCTCCTTACACCTTAGTAATAGGTACAAGATGCTACATGTTGATATTACTTCTGTGCCAGCATCAGATGCCTCTCCCATTGGGCCATCAGTGATTTTCGTGCCTAGTCCAGACAAGGGCAGAGGGTGGGTAAGCTAGTCATTTGGAGCTCCAACATTAGGTGGGTAATGGAGCCCCTCAGAGAAATAGCGCACAGGGTGCAGTAGACTGCCAGTGTGCACTTGGTATGTTTAGCCATGGCATCTCACCTGTGACATGGCAGAAGCTCTGCCAGTGGCTATCAAGTGCACTGGCTTCAATTAATGGCACATGTCAGCACCAACAATGACTGCAGCTTGGGTTCTGAGGCTATTCGCAATTTAGTTTGGTAGATGGCTGATTTGGTCAAGGCAACTAGTAACACATGTGGGGTGCAGGCTAAGTTGACTATTTGTAGCATTATACCCAGGGTTTATCATGGTCCTTTACTCTGGAGCAAAGAGGAAGATCTAAACCAGAGGCTCAGACAACTCTGCGATGGCATCAGATGTGAATTTCGTGACCTCTACTATTGGGTGCAGAATTACACAGTTCCCTTCAGTAAGTCAGACATGCACTACAGGCAAGAACTAGGTACTAGTATAACACACCAAAAATCTCCCCTTGGGATCAGAGATGAATTGCTTGCCAAAATTGAAGTTACATCAGCCACAGCGTTATCACAGAATGTTCATCCTCACAGATTGGATATAGATATGGTTAATATAGTATTAGTAAACTGCTTGAGCATCCAAGGAAAGATTCCAGAATTAGTATCACTTCTTGAAATTTATAATGCCCAGATAGTATTAGGAACAGAAAGTTAGTTGAAACTCATGGTGAATAGTCACAAAATTGTGAATAGCAAGTTCAGACTGGTATCTCTGTCATGAATTAGTCACCAATGGTGGCAGCATATTTATCATAGGAAATAATCCAATAATATCTAATGAGGTTATCATGGATTCCAAGTGTGAATTAGTCTGAGTGAAGATAAGCATCAAAGGTGAGTCAAAAATGATAATTGGACTGCTAAGTCAGGAGCTGTAGTGGTAGAGTGCTTCACAAAGAAGTTGCAGAATATTGTTAGTAATTTTCCTAATCATGCCTTTGTAATAAGGGGTGACTTCAGCTTGCCAGGTATAGTTTGGGAGAGTCATACTATCAAAACTAGTGCCAGAAGCAGGGATTCTTGCCCAAAAATTACTGTGAGCATACAATTGAAGAAACAACTTATGAAAGTAAAATTTTAGACCTCCTAGCAAGTTATTGAATCAGTTAATTAAGAGGAAGGTATCAGTGATCATATGGCTGCGACACCAACTATGACTATGGCTTTTATAAGGATAGTTGGGAGAGGTAGGAAAATAATTTTGCTTAGCAAGAGTGGCAGGATACAAACAACAGAGTATCTGAGTAGCCAACATCAAATATTTCGTGCTGAGGGTGAAGATGTGGAGTCCAAATGGAAACAATTCACAAGCAATGTTCAATATGTCTTAGGTAAGTATGTTCCGAGCAAGATCTTAAAGGGTAAAAAAGAACTTCCATGGCTTAATAGCTGTGTTATAAAATTGCTATGTAAACTAAGAGAGCTTCATTACAAAATAAAGATAAGTCAAAACCTAGCTGACAAGCAAAAACTGAGAAAATGAGCATAAGAAGAGCAAAGAGAGAAGCATTCAATGAATTTTAAAATAAAACTTTGTCCATCAATCTGAATGAAAACTCTAAGAGGTTTTGGTCTTACATCAAATCAGAAAACAGTTTGAAATCCTCTGTTCTTTCACTCAGTGACCAACTGGCACCAAAACAGAAGATAACAGAGAGAAGACTGAAATACTGACTTCAGTCTCCTGAAATTGTTTCAGTGTGGGAGATCATAACATGGTCTCTCATTTCAATCATTGTATGAATATCACAATGGTGGATACTGTGATATCATGGAATAGAAAAGCATCTAAAATCATTTAGTAGTGAAAAGGCATCTGGACCCAATGAGATACCCTTAAGATTCTACAAATATTATGCGAAAGAACTTACTCCCCTTCTAGCAGAAGTTTATTGTAGATCATTGGAGCAACAAATGGTATCTAGTGAGTGCAAAAAGATGCAGATCATTCCCATTTTCAAGAAGGGTCATAGGTAGGACAGATGCTCATAATTATAGACCTATATTGTTATCATTCAGTTGGTTAATTATGGAACATGTTTTATGCCAAGAATTATGACGTTTTTGGAGACCAAAAATCTCTTCTATAAAAATAAACATGGATTCTGCATACAGAGATTTTGCAAAACTCAGCTAACTCTGTATCTCCATGAGATCCATAGACTTGCAGACAATAATGCTCAGGTTGATGCTATGTTCCCCGACTTTGGGAAGGCATTTGACAACGTCCTGCACTGCCATTTAGTGGAAAAAATATGAGCTTACCAAGTATCAGACAAGGACTGTGTCTGGATTCAAGACTTCCTTGCAAATGTAACTCAACACATTGCTCTTAATGGGACAAAATCAACCAAAGTAAAGGTAATTTCAGTTACACCCCAAGTAGTGTGATAGGACTGTTACTGTTTACCGTGTGTGTAAATGGTCTAGCAGAAAGCATCAGAACCTGTTCAATACTGTTCACAGATAATGTGGTTGTCTAAAGAAAGTAGCAATGCCAGAAGACAGTTACCTCACAGAATGACATGCAGAGGATTGTTGAATGGTGCAAGCTCTGGCAGTGGACCATAAATAAAAATAAATGTAACATATTACACATAAAAAGGAAAAGAAATCCACTACTGTACAACTATACTATTGATGACAAATTTCTGGAAACAGTATCTACCATAAAATGTTTAGGAGTAACTATCCAGAGTGACCTTAAGTGCAATGACCATATAAAACAAATAGTAGGAAAAGCACATGCCAGACTGAGATTCATAGGAATAATCTTAAGGGAATATATCTCATCCAGGGAGGAAGTGGCTTAAAAGGCACTTGTTTGACAGATTTTTGAATATTGTTTATCAATCTGGGATGCTTACAAGATATGACTGATAGAAGAGATAGATAAAATCCAATGAAGAGCACCATGTTTCATCACAGGATTATTTGTATGTGTGAGAGTGTTACAGAGGTGCTCAACATACTCCAGTGGCAGACATTACAAGAGAGGTTTTGTAAATCACACAGAGGTTTATTATTAAAATTTCAAGAGAGCACCTTCCAGGAAGTGTCAGATGACATAGTATTTTCTCCCACAAACATCTCACAAAATAAACATGATTGCACAAAAATTGAGACATTAGAGCTCTAACAGAGGCTTTACTGACAGTCATTCTTCCTACATGCTGTTTGTGAGTGGAACAGGGAAGGGGGAGTAGCTAGTGGTACCAGAAGTACCCTCCAACACACACTGTTAGGTGGCTTGTGGAGTATGGAGTAGATGTAGATGTTTTTTGGTGTCAGCTCTGAGTCCACAAATATGTGGCCCAAATATAGTAGATAAATTGTTTACCATGTATGGACATTTGGTTCTACATACCTCTAGAAACTTATCAAGGACTTGTTGAATCCATGTCATGCAGAATTACTGCTGTATTACATCCCAAAGATGGACCAACATGCTATTAGCTAGGAAACAATACTCTTTTGCCTCACAGCATATTTTAGTAGCCTTGATTGCAGTACAACCCAGTAGTAACTAAGTAACTGGTTTCAGTTGACCTTCACATCTAGGAAACAAAAATAAAAATAGTGTAGCAGTTTGATAACAATAAGTACAAACTTGAAAAAGTTTTTAAAACATTAAATTTTAAGAAATATTGAAACATTAAATACAATAAAACAATGTACCATATCTTCACATTAATTGGTGTCTGAGATGTCGAACAGTGGTAACCATCAGAAAATTGTTACTATGAGTAGCTTGTTAAAACATTCAGAATGCAACCACACCATTTCTGATGGTGTACAGAACCAGAAGAAGAATGATTGCAGCATGTACCTCTCACCACCATCATGTTTTGCCAGTTATGGTCAATAGGCTGTACATAAAGACATACATCAACAAATTTAAAAACCCAACAGGAAGAAGTATCATTGTAACACTTATGAAGTTATAGAGTCAACAAAAATGTACAGAAAAATCATAATCCCAATATAAATATAAAAATTATACAAACTTCGATTTTCAGATGATAGTTACATACAAGGTATAAAAGGCACTTCCATTACACACGGTAATATCAAGAAATAAAGTTGCTACACTTTAAATGAATGAAAACAAATAAATGCTTTGTTTCCTGATGGGCTGCACCTATTATGGCTTCATGGATCAACTTGCCTCCACACCAGGGCACACTGTTGCCACTATTGACTTTTTATTTACCCTATTTTATGTATTTGACAAGCCAACATGACACCTTTGTTTTATAAATGGAGTGTGCTCTTGTTATGGTTGTGCAATTTGTGCACAGTAATATTATTTGCAGAAGGTCTGAAGATAACAGCTATACTTTGTCAAAACTAGTCATTGATAAAATAAAAATATTTCAGCATGTGAACTTAGCTGCAAAAATTCTTATTAATGATCAAAGATCAGATTGCACCTAGCAACATGTGCAACATATACTAAAACTGATATCAGTTACCAGAAGTCAACCACTGTACTCTGGCACCAGCTTCTTGCATGCAAAGTCAATGTTACAGTTTGAGTGCAGCAGCTCATGATGAATGTGGCAACTCTTTGTTGACAGTCTTACATGTAGAACACACCCACAACTTGGATTTTTCTATCTATTGGCATATTAATAAGATTAAAAACACAAAGATTCTACTACAAAGTATATCATCAAATATGCCTGAGGTGTAGCAATTTACATCAGCCATAGGGAATCTGATAGAAGCTTTCTAGCCACACACAATGCATCATGACCACAGAAAATACTTTCTCACACTGAGAGTAACATATGTTTTCATGTGAATCAGCCAGCTCTTCAAACTACGTGCATGCACTGAACAGTGAGCAAATATTACATACATTGCTGTGAAACATTGGAGACTCTAGGTTGGAATATCAACAAGGATAGATTGCTACTCACTGCAAAGATGACCCATTGAGTTGCAGACGGGAACAACAAAAAGACTGGTACACATAATAGCTTTCCAAATCAAACTGTGGTTCACTGAACAACTTTAAAAAATTAATAAGCGGCCAAAACACATTCGTTACAGAGTGCTATCTTGGTACACATTGCTTTAAATGTGTTTGATTTTAATGGCTTTGTAAACATGTCACCAAGTTGATTTTCAGAACACACATATTCTACATTGATATCTCTATATTGATAGAGTTCATGCACAAAGTAATACCATACTTGGATGTGCTTAGAACGTTTGTGGAACTCTGTGTTTTTCACTAATTTAATGGTACTTCCATTGTCAATGTTTCTTTTTCCACTGATCTCCAACAGTAGTCTGCTGAGCCATACTAACTCCTTGGCTCCTTCACTTGCAGCAATGAATTTCACTTCAGTGGTGGATAGTGCAACTGATTTCTGCAGTTGAGATGTCCACGATACAGCCGTATCACCAATCATTGAAACAAAACCATTTGTTGATCATCTTGTTTTAGTGTTGCCAGCAAAGTCAGCATCAGCACAGGCACAAAGTTTACCGCCAGATGAAGTACAGAAGAGACCTAAGTCTGAAGAACCACAAAGACATCCGAAAATACATTTTACAGCGTTCCAATCAGAAGAATTGGGTTTAGCCATAAATCAAGAAATATGGAGTTTTTAATGGTTTTGAATCAGCCATGTTAAAATGATGTAGAATTTCTGTGCGTTGCTCACTGTGAAAGAAACAAGCCGGAGTCTCATTGCTCTATTTGCATACCTAAAAATGAGTCTAAGGATCCCACTGTTATTTTGGATTCAGACTTTAACATGTCTAAAAATGAATTCACCGCACTTTCAGTTGTTCCTACGATAAGTCCATCATTGGCATAAATAGCAATCAGCAATTTTTCTGTCTTGCTTTGTCAAATGTAAATGAAAATATCTCCTGTTGAACTAATAAAGCCATTTTTTGTGATCAATGAATGAAACTTATTATTCCAGCAACGATGTGATTAAGTCCACACAATGATTTCTTGAGTCGACAAACACAACCTGACCCATCATCAAAACCTTCTGGTTGAGCCAAGTATATTTCTGTATCCTAGTCACCATATAAAAATGCAGTTCTAACATCAAACTGAGCAAGTTTCAAATTTTCTTCAGCTGCAATCGCTATTACAGCACGAATAGCATCATAATAAGCAACTAGACTAAACGTTTCATCATAATCCAGTCTGGCAATTGAAACATACCGCGCACAACCAAGCAAGCATGGTATCGATCAATTGATCCATCAGGTGTATATTTAATAAGAATCACCCATCGATTATTGACAACACGTTTTCCTTTACGCAGTTCTACCAAGTCCCAAGTATAATTTTCTTCAAATGCCTTCATTTCTTCTTTCATTGCATTAAACCATTCACCGGAATTACTACCTTCCATAGTTTCATTGAAGTTTGTTGGTGCAAGCTCTTCATAGATTGCTTTTGTGAGGCAAACTAATGCATTTGCTTCTTGAGAGTGATGAGGGTGGTATCCTAAGTCGTAGTCACCAAATTTTTCTGGGGGGACGTATTTCACGAACTGGATGTTGATTTGGTAACTCATTCAAATATTCTTGGTCACTAGTTTCAATCTGATCAACAGTAGATTCACTTTTCTCTTCTGTTTCTTCAGGTATGGAATTAAATTCGAATTCAATTGAATTTCCAGTCATACATAGCTTTTCTGGTTGAAAATCAACATTGCTTGATTTCATCAAACGATCTTTTGATGGAATCCACACTTTGTAACCATCTTTTTCATTCACAAAGCCAATGAAATGACCAGGTATAGCCTTTTCATCAAACTTAGAACGAAATTTCTTTGGCAAATGAACATAGCATTTTGATCCAAAACTTTGCATATAGTTAAAACTGTTAAAACACTTTGCCTGTCCACAATTAGAAAGGTGTTTTACCATCAGTACTTGACTTTCCAGTATGACTGAGTAGAAAAGCGGCTGTCACTTACATGAGCCCAAAATGATTTAGGTAACTTGCTAGATGTTAACATTGAGAGAGTTAATTCAACTATATGTTGATTTGCTTGTTCAGCAACACCATTTTGCTCAGGAGTGTCTGGACACGTAAGACGAAACTCAGCACCATGGTCTTGTAGGACAGCAGCTACCACGTTACAATTAAACTCTCCTCCACCGTAAGTCTGAAATACTTTTACCTTATGGCCAATAGCATCACACTCCTTCAAAAATATTTTCAAATTGTTAGTCACTTCAGATTTACTTCCCATGAAATATATCTAAACAAAACAAGAAAAATCATCTTTGAAAATCACGTAGTAATGAAAACCATTTATAGAGTCAATAGACATGGGTCCATTAATGTCTGCATTGATCAACTCACCGACAGTTTGTGGACAATCTCTGCGGTGGCTAAATGATTTTCGGTGGGATTTCCCAAGAACACATCCATCACAAATTGATGTCCTATCATGGCACTTAACTGTTATACTGAAACGAGAGAGCACATCTTGTACCTGATGTTTATCTTGATGACCGAGTCTCTCATGGTGATGAATTCTTCTCGGACCAGCATCAAGACTTGGTGGCTATCCAATCTGTCTGCAGACGCCACTGCCTTCAGATCGGAGTGTTCCTGACGTATTTTGTCAATTGTGGGATTCCATGCTGCACTCAACTGCAAACTGCTATCCCTGTTTACTAAATTGTTGTGCAGACGTATCCCCAGTGCCTCTTTGAAGATTGAGTCCCAGAAACCATTGGCACTGCACAGCTTCTTTGTTTTTTCGAATTCGAAGGTGTGTCCCTCGATAATGTTATGTTCTGCTACTGCGAACTTGTTTGTCTGTCCTAGTCTACGTTCCTGAAGTGTTCAGTACAGTGCTGGGAGATATATCATTGTGTCTGCCCAGTATATTTTGTCCCACATTCGCACTCAGTACTGTAAATGCCCTGTGTCTGCAACCCCAGTTGGTCTTTGGTTGAGCCAAGTATATCTTTGACTTTTTTCGGTGCATGAAAGATGGTCGTTATTTCATGCTAATTTAATATTCTTGCACTCTTGGCTGTTGGCGGTCCAGAAAACGGCAGAAACGCCACACGTTTTGCTTTGTCTTCTTCTGGTTTCTCCTCCCACCTCTTGTCTGCATGCAAGGCATGTCTTATTTGTGTCTCGGTGTAGCCATTCTTACAGAAGGATTCCTGCAGATGTGCTAACTCATGCGGCAAACTCTTGCTGTCACAGATCGACCTAGCTCTTTGCACTAAGGTGTTCAGTACTGAGTTACATTGTGCTGGATGGTGGCAGCTCCAAGCATTGAGATATAAGTCCGTGTGTGTCTTCTTCCTGTAGACCGAGTGTCCCAATGTATCGTCCAGATTTTTCTTGGTTGAAAGATCCAAGAATGGAAAGCAGCCATTCTCTTATACCTAATGTACGCCATTGAGATGGCGTAGGAACTCCTGTAGTTTTTCCTTGCAATGGGGCCACACTACAACAGTGTCGTCTAAGTATTGGTAGAACACCTTTGGTTTATGGTGGGTGGTGTTCAGTCCCACGTCTTCAAAGTGCTCCTTGTACAAGTTGGCAATACCTGTGGCCAGGGGGGAACCCATGGCAACACCATTTGTTTGTTCACAGAAAGCCGCGCAGGATTAGCCGAGCGGTCTAAGGTGCTGCAGTCATGGACTGTGCGACTGGTCCCAGCAGAGGTTCGAGTCCTCCCTCGGGCATGGGTGTATGTGTTTGTCCTTAGGATAATTTAGGTTAAGTAGTGCGTAAGCTTAGGGACTAGAGGTGGGCAAACTCATTCATCCTTGGGAACTAGTTCACTGCTGATCATTCTTTTTTGGGAACCATTCATTTTTACTCATTCACTGTTCTTTTATGCTTGGTATATGGTTCTTATGAAAAATTGAAAACTAGTAGTGCGGGTGACTGAAGGATGGTGGGCACCAGGATGGGGCACTTGCCTCCCCCCTGGAATACAGAGTTTTTATTCATTACAGAATTCTCACACACTTTTAGAAGTAATTTCAGTGATTCTGTAGAACCTCTCATTTAGCCAACTGTAGCCTTGTGTGGCTGATTGCAGAAAAATAATATAGGATAGCGCACGGAAAACCAGCATCGAGTACAGACTACTCGCCAATTATGTACAATGTGTTGCCAGTTACGAACAGATACAACAAACAGACAAACATGTAATGATTAGACAGTGAAGAAATAACAAGCTAATGCAAGCAACAATTGCGGAACAATCGATGATGATGTGTAGAGATATGGGGAAGAGAACATGAAAATCTCATGTGACGCGCATGAGCTATAGCTCATGTAGTCTTGTAAACCTGATGGTGGCTGTTTCCCGACTTTATAGACCACAAGTGTCTTGTATAAAATTCTTCGTTTCGACTTCCACTACATAGCTATGCTACGTTGTAAACAATACACAAAGGATGGGGCCGCTCCACGCCCGCACCAACGTGGTGACCAACACAAAAGTTCTACTGTCACCTCCGTATGCATGTTAGTTTTGAATCAGGCGTCACAGGATGCAGGCTGTGATGTTATCCATGCGTCTGGGTAAGGCTACTCATTAACATGGTCCATCAGGAGATAGAAGTTGTCGAAAACGATCGAAGGGTAGCGGTTGTAAGAGCAGAGGAAAAAAAGTGCCAAGACCAGCGCCAAGGGAAAAAAACCTCTGCGACAGTAGGACGGGTAGTAAGGGCAGTAGCGGCTTGCTAGCTGCGACAGAGCATGCAAGGTGAGGGGTGGTTAGCGTGAGGTATCGTGCAACGTTACCTATGTACTGCGTGGTCGTTAGCTGGGTCAGTCCAGTGCTGCGGCTGGGCTCGCTTGTAGTCTCCTGGGCCGGCCGCAGTGGCTTCCTCCCTGTAACATAAAAGTTCGGCACGGCAACGCATGCGCTGCTGTTAGGCCCTCTGCTGCGCCTTGTCGTCAGTGACTTGGTGCAGCTTCATCAGGCTGGCGCAGAATGACGGCGATCGGCTACTGTACAGCGTCGTCCTCTACTGCACGGCGCAGCCCTTCTGCATTGCAGCTGTGAGCTGCTCCACACTTCCAGTGATCTGCGCCGCTTCAGCGTCGGAGAGATGCACGCCGTTCGCTCGCGCTTGCTCGATGACGGCTGCCTTTCTTTCTTCTCGGTCCCTTGAGGGGTCCACTCCCGCAGCGGGCGGCGTCGCCACCGGCTCCTCTGGGGCGGCGGTTGTCTTCCTTGCGCCTCTCACCTGCGGTGCTGGTGGAACAAAAGCTGGGATAGGCGCGCGAACATCCTTCTGCGAGGTTGCAGGAGTGTTCACAGGTGCGACTGCGCTGAAGCCTTGGGCGAAAACTGCGCGCAGTTGCCTCAAGGCCTCTTCCTTCTCTGCAGCCACGGCGGCTGCGAAGGCAGCCCTCTCCGCCGCCATGATGGCTTTGAGGGCTGCTGTGGCCTCCTTCACGGCGGTGCCGAGTTCGAGATCACATCTCTTCACGGGAGAGCGAGCTGTGTCCTGGCTGCCCGTTTCCGAGCGGCCGTCCCTGCCCCAGGCAGGTGGATCTGCTGCTGCGCCGCCCCTCAGCTGTGCCGGGCTGTTCTGCGCCCTACGCCGTTTCCGACGTCGTCTTCTCTTCTGCTGCTGCGTCAGTGCGGCCGCGGCTGCTTCGCCGCCCCCGGTACGGCTGCGGCTTGAGAAAGCCGCACAACCGCACCAACTGGCGACGTGCGGGCCACCACACCGGACACAAGTCGGCAGAGCGTTGCTGCCGCGGTCGCAGGCGCGGCTGTCGTGCTCACCTGAGCACTTGACGCACTGCGCCGCGTTACGGCAATACTTCGCAACATGGCCCTCGCCCTGGCACCTGAAGCACTGGGGCTGAGGATCCATGGCGGTCGGGAGAGCCTCCGTCGTAACCGGGAAGCCCAGCAACTTCCGCAAGTTGAAGATGTCGCTCCCGCCGTCGACCGTTTGCACGGTCACGGCATAGAGCGGCGCCCTCTTCTTGTTGGTTTGGTTGTGCAACCTTGTGGCTGCGTTACCAAACCCGGCTCGCAGCAGCCCTTCCCGGACCGCTGCCTCATCACAGCACCAAGGCAACCCCCTGAGGAGTGCCTTAGTCGTCTTCATCCTTCCTACGGAAGGTGCCTTCTCACGCGCCGGCGGCACGTCGACGATGTGGTCGGCCACTGCGACCTTGATCGCCCTGTGGTCGGCCACATTTGCGGCTCGAACGCAGATCAGCGAGTCTGTATCGACAGACTCGTAGACCTCCTTGTTCCGAGCGCAGTTCGTTATGGTGTCGAACAGCGCTGTCCACCCGCCTTTGCACTTGACGTACAAAGGGGGGACAGGCCGCGACTCGTCTTCTCTGGAGTTCCTTGCACGGTCGGCAGACTCAGTGAGTTGCACGACCGAAGGACCCTTCGTAGCGGCAGGTTTCCTCCGCGCACCCTTCTTCCCCATGCTGCGAGGCGCGGAACACGACAATTTGCACGCGTTGTCAAACAACGCACGACAATTTGCTCTCCGCGGCGCCCACAGCACAGAAAACCTCTTCACGAGCTCTCAACGGCCGAGTAAGCGAAGCGCGCAACGGCAGTGATGCGCTCGCCTCGCCAGCTCAGGCCGCTCTTGTAAACAATAATCGTTTACACCCTATATGTACTTCACATTGTCTCTGAGTTCGTAGGTGAAGTAGACTTTATGGAATGTAAAATAAAATGTGGTGTTCTCATACTTGCATCACACACTAAGTAAAAATTAGGTTTTTATGTTGCATTATTAAAGTTAATGCAGCAATAATAATAATAATAATAAAGTTCGCAGTAATAAAGTTTTTGGTTTGAAAGCTCCTTCTGAACAAATATTTTTGAGATAGTAAGTAAATACAATTTTATGATAATCTATGTCTTTTCAAATAAAGAGGCACCGCTTTTCCTACTGAGCCAAAATGACCCACAACCCTTTTTTCTTTTCTTTTTTCTTTTTTTTTTCAAAGAAACTAAACTAGCAGGTAATGCAAATGGGAAACAACCAAACTTAAAAATAATTAGAGCCTTCCTAAATGTAATGTTTTGTATTTAAAAGATACACAAAAATCGTTTTATATGAATTTTATTACACTAAAAATTAAGAAAATTATTGAAAGTTAGCTGCTAAATCAAGTTGATGAAACCAAAAAATATATGAATAACAAAAAAAACTTGCCTTGTTATAAGTATGTCTTCTACTGTTCATCGATATAATGAAATGAGCTGATATGCCCTTTTGTTACCTGAAAAGACATACCTATTACATACAACATAATTTATACGTAATTTATGTAACTATAAAATACTTTTTGATTACTGGTCTTGGGCGCTAAATAGCCAGAACCAAGTGCATGAACAGTTTGGTACACATCTGAAATAGGCGAGCGCAGTGAACGAAATGAACAACTGGATACTGAACTAACTAGGAGGAGTCGGCAGTGGAACTGAGACAAGTGGTCATGTGAAGAATGACGAGTGCAGCCGAGGGAGACCGAGACTGAGACGAGCATGCGACCGAGGCTGGAACGAGAACTGCCGAAGTGACCGCTGCGACCGAAGTGAACTAGTGAACTATGAACTGATCGTTCTTCATTCCCGGGAACTATAAGTAGACCACCGCAACCGAAGTGAACTATGAACCGATCGTTCCTTGGAATATGTTCCTTGGTCCTTTCGTTCATCTTGGTGAACCGTTCCATTGCACCTGTTTGCTCGTGAACTACCCATCTCTATTAGGGACTGATGACCTTAGCAGTTAAGTCCCATAAGATTTCACACACGTTTGAACATTTTGTTCATAGAATTTCCCACCACATTTGAAGTACGTTGCGGTTAACACAAAACAAAAGAGTCTGAGTGTGTCCTCATTGAAGTGATCTTCAAGTAGGGCTAAGGAATCATCCAGTGGCACCCAGGTGAAAAGAGAAGTGACATCAAAACTGACTGGTAGATCCTTCTCATCCAGGCATAACCCTTGGAGTACCTTAACAAATTTGATTGAGTTCTTGACATGGTGAGGGCAGTGACCCATGAGTGGTTTTAACAGCTGTGCTAGGTGCTTCACTACACTATACATCACAGAATTTATGGTGTTCGATATAGGATGTAGTGGGACATTCTGCTTATGGATCTTCAGGAGGCCATACGGTCACAGTGGAGCCGGTGCCTGAGAGTAAAGCTTCCTGATGGTGTTTCTTTAACATATATCTGAGCTATTGAGAAGATCGATGGTCTTACGTGTAACAGAAGCAGTTGCGTCTTTCCCCACTTCTTTGTATGCTGGATCTTGTAGTAAGGTGTTGATCTTCTACCATTAATCTTCTGACTTCAGTAGGACTGTTGCATTCCCTTTGTATGATGCTAAGACCACTATACCCTTGTCATCGCGAAGGTTCAACAGTGCCTTGCGCTCTTCTGCCATAATGTTGTTCTTTGGCATTCTTGCTTGCTGGCCTCCCTCCTCACTTCCTTGGCTGCTCTCAGTGGGAGTCCAATTATGGCTTGCTTGACACTGCTGATGATGTCATGTTTTGGGAATGTTCTTGGAGTCGGAGCATAGTTCAGGCCTTTTGACAGCATGGAGATTGTTGGCTCACCCAGTGCTCTCTCTGTCAGGTTGACGACGGTCTTAAGAGTGATTTCAGGTGTGCCGCAGGGGACTAGGACCGTTGCTATTCACAATATACGTAAATGACCTTGTGGATATAATCGGAAGTTCACTGAGGCTTTTTACAGATGATGCTGTAGTATAACGAGAGGTTGTAACAATGGAAAATTGTACTGAAATTCAGGAGGATCTGCAATAAATTGGCGCATGGTGCAGGGAATGTCAATTGAATCTCAATGTAGACAAGTGTAATGTGCTGTGAATACATAGAAAGAGAGATCCTTTATCATTTAGCTACAATATAGCAGGTCAGCAACTGGAAGCAGTTAATTCCATAAATTATCTGGGAGTAGGCATTAGGAGTGATTTAAAATGGAATGATCATATAAAGTTGATCGTCGGTGAAAGCAGATGCCAGACTGAGATTCATTGGAAGAATCCTAAGGAAATGCAATCTGAAAACAAAGGAAGTAGGTTACAGTACACTTGTTCGCCCACTGCTTGAATATTGCTCACCAGTGTGGGATGCGGACCAGATAGGGTTGATAGAAGAGATAGAGAAGATCCAACGGAGAGCAGCACGCTTCATTACAGGATCATTTAGTAATGGCGAATGTGTTACGGAAATGATAGATAAACTTCAGTGGAAGACTCTGCAGGAGAGACGCTCTGCAGCTCAGTACTGGCTTTTGTTGAAGTTTTGAGAACATATCTTCACTGTGGAGTGAAGCAGTATATTGCTCCCTTCTACATATATCTCGCGAAGAGACCATGAGGATAAAATCAGAGAGATTAGAGCCCACACAGAGGCATACTGACAATCTTTCTTTCCACGAACAATACAAGACTGGAATAGAAGGGAGAACCGATACAGATACTCAAAGAACCCTCCGCCACACACCATCAGGTGGCTTGTAGAGTATGGATGAAGATTTAGATGTAGAATATTGCTGGCTTTCTCCTCCTGTTGACATCTGCCCGGAAGTCTGAGGAGCTTCTGGCACTGTTTGTTGCTGGCTTTCTTCTTTTGGAGCTCACTGCTGGCATACCAGTTCCTGTCCTGCCATTTCCAGGTGTGTGCTAGGAGAGTGGAAGCTAGGTACAGGTGGTGAGTGAGCAAAGTCTTGGCATTCTTGTCGAGTTCCATTCTGGTAACATGTATGTGTTCCTGTACTAAGGCGGAACCAGCCCGTCATAATATGCATTTTGACCTCACCGTGTTGACAGGATGCCACAAGTTTGTAAACTGCAGCATCACTTCCTCATCCCAACACCTCAGCAAGAAGGCTAGTCTGCTGAGCAGCTTTCTCTTCTTGATTTGTAGATTCTGCAGCATCTTGTAGTTACGCTGGACATCCTCCTCGTAGAGGTGTGATATTTGCGACTGCAGTCTTTCTTGGTGTATTCCACTGATGAATTCTTCTTGAGTATTCAGTCGAGTGCTGGTGTTGTCTTGTTGCAACATTTCAATGAGTTTTGTACCTATCACCTTCTGGCGAAGTGTCGGGATGTAGTGTTCTGCATATCTATATAGCTGCTTGGCTGCCATCCGCTACTGTAGGCTGGCCAATCATGTTCCTCTGGAAGGGGCTACCGTGTCAGTAGTTGGGAGGGGGTGGGGGGGGGGGGGGGGGGGGAGTGGTGGACCAGTGTCGAGACTCGGTGGCTATCCAATCTGTCAGCGGATGCTGCTGCCTTAAGATCGGAGCGTTCCTGACGTATTTTGTCAATTGTGGGTTTCCACGATGCACTGAGCTTCAAACCGCTATCCTTGTTTACTAAATTGTTGTGCAGACATATCACCACTGCCTCTTTGAAGATCAAGTCCCAGAAACCATTGGCGCTGTGCAGATTTTTCGTTTTTTCGAATTCGTCTGTGTGTCCCTCAATAATGCTATGTTCTGTTACCACGGACTTGTTTCTCTGTCCTAGTCATACGTTCTTGATGTGTTCAGTACAGTGCTGGGAGATACATTGTTGTGTCTGCTCAATATATTCCATCCCACATTCGCACTCAATACTGTAAGTGCCTGGCATCAGCAACCCCAGTTGGTCTTTGGTTGAGCCAAGTATATCTTTGACTTTCTTCGGTGCGTGAAAGGTGGTCATTATTTCATGCTTCTTTAATATTCTTGCGATCTTGGCTGTTGGTGGTCCAGCAAGTGTCAGAAACCCCACACATTTGCCTTGTCTTCTTCAGGTTTCTCCTCTCCTCTCATGCCAACACTGTAGTTGTTCTTCTGAAGTTGCTAAATTAATCATTACTTGTGATTCCAGAAACACACAGGTTCATAATGTATACTGAGCTAAATAGTCTTCCTGTTGCAACTATTTCACTATGTTGCCAAATGACAACACCTTTATCATCATAAGTCACATTATATACACATTGTGTAGCTTGACGGACAGAGAAAATGTAGTGTCTGACATCAGGTACATACCAGTCCTTTTCAAGCAAAGCAGGTGTCCACCTTTTGTTTATCAATATTTCAATATGAATACTGCCAGTCCCATGTACAAAAATAACTTCTTTGCCAGCTGTCTGCACACATTTTGGAGTTGGAAACATTTTGAATGTAGCGAAATGCCGTTTATTTGGTGAAATATGATGTGTCATGCCAGAGTCCGAAATCCAAGAATCTTGACTATCAAAATTAACATGAGACAACAAGCTAGTGGCTAGAAATTTATTTGGTATGTTGCTCACTTTTAGACTGGAACTCGAATTATTATTGTTGTTAGCTGTCATTTTTGCTTCTTTTGCAGCCATGCGCTTTTGGCAGTTTGCGGTAATAAGTCCAGCTTTCTTCCAATGCAGACACATATGACTTTCTTTCTTCTTTGACTTACTCCCCTCTGTTGCAAATTTCTTCTGTTTTTGATTTTGTGTAGAAAGCAGCAGCTGCCTGTGTAGCTCGCAAATTCTCAATTGAACGCAAATTCTCAATTGGAAGCTGTGTCATTTGCTCAGCTTTAGGAACATGATACTAGGTCGACCTGTAAAACTGATATTTTGGTCCTAATGTTTTGAAAATATGATGGCGGAGCAGCAAAAGGTGCAAAGTTGCATTTGGATTAATTTTGTTCAGGTCACTGCACAAGTCACGGAAAATGTTTGCAAGTAGCGATGTGTTTTTTGTTATAGATGTGAAATCATCTTTTGTCATTTCAAAGAAACAATCGCACAATGTATATAGACACTGCAATGAAGGTTGTTCATATACTGACATTTGGGTATCCCAAATTTCTTTTATGTCAGTCTTCTTTCTTACATGAATAGCAGATTCCTCATCAAGTGCCATTCCAATGATACAAGCTGCCCAAGCATTGTCCCGTAGTATGAGCTGATATGCGTTGGATGGTTCTTCTCCTTCCAATAATGATGGACATATGTGTACCATCTATAATCAAATAAAGAGAACCTTCCTTTAAACAAAGTTGAATCTGCCAATTCCATGTTTCCCACTGATCTTCACTTGACAGTTTGCAAATGTTTGTACGACTAATATCATCACTCAACTGAAGGACTGTGTCTGTCATTCCAAAAGTTTTGCAGCCTCACGAAATCCTAGCAAACAGAAAAATAGTCTCATGAACAAATACTATAATTCTCAGAGCCTGAAGTGTTCAAACATGGGACCATAACCTGTTGTGGATGAACTTAGGATATAATTTTATAGCAAGAACACAACACTTTTAGGAATACTGATCTTCATTTAATATCCCAAAGATGACTACTAGCAACATGAAAACTTCAAACAAAAACATGAAAAACAAAAGAAACTCTTAGGAGCAAAGAAATTCACAACACAGAATCAGGCACCACCATAACAGAGGAGAGGAAACACAGTTATGATTTGTTAAGGTTATTTGTTATAAATTCACGGGTGAGTGAAAATAAACACTTCACAGCTTGTCATGTGTAGTCTGTGCCCATAACCTGTTAAGATTATTTTTTTCTTCTCTATCTTTTATATGTTGGTGTTCAAGTATGTAATGAAACTGTTAGTTAGTCAGAAATAAATAATCTTAACATGATTTATTTCCTTGAACAAGATTCACACAAGCAAGCACACCTCATGAACACTTGACCAGTACCACTGACAGCTCCAACTGGTCAGAGCTGCGTGTGGTAGCAGCCAAGCATTCATGAGGTGTGCTTGCTTGTGTGAATCTATGTGTGTTTTCTTTACTGTGCTGAAGAAGACTTTGGCTGGAACCTATAATGTGTAACAGTCTCTCATTGTTCCTGTCTGCAACTCAGCGGTTCATTTTTACAGACAGCTTAAACACTGTATTTATGACTTTTCTTGAGAAATAACTTCCTGACATGTTCATATGTTTTTTTGTAGAAAAAAAACTGAATAATGTCAACTACTGTTTCGTTTTTAAATTGTGGAGTAAACAACACCTGACTGTTACTGGACAATATTATCTGAATGAATAAGTGAATGAATATGACATATATGAAAAAAATTATTGACTGAAACTGTGAATAGTTAAGTATGTGTGAGCATGTAAATCACATTGTCGAGCCTTGATGTGAGTAACATACATGGGGGACAATGATAGCTGTAAAGCAGCCAGTATTTGGAGTTTTGAGAAGTAAAACTTACTTCAGTCCATCAGTTGATCAAGGATGGAGTTAAACTGCATATATTTGCATTTTGTTGATGTATTATTTTGTAATTTCATGTAAAGTGATATCTGAATGCGGAGTGATCCAAAGAGGGAGAGTACCATATTAAGTGACCGAAATATGAAGGTGATTGACTTCTTTCTGTAAAATGAGGGAAAGCACCACTGATCTATAGTGAATCTATACATGGAGTACAGAAAAATATACCAGAAAACAGCATTCACACTAGCTTTTGAGCACTAGCTCTTTTTCCAGCAGTAATACATGCTTTTACACATACAGCCACACAGACAGCCAATACACACTCCCATGGCCAAGGCAAGACTAATTATTGGCACTTGATTATTGAAAGTTGTTGCCTGAGTTGATGGTGGTGGGTAGGGGACAGTGAAGGATGCAGGTCTTTGGACAAATGACTTTGGTGCCACACAACAAAATGAAAAAAGTACAGAGGGTCCAACAAGAGATGTTGGGCAGGAGTGAAAGAGGATAGAGAGGTGAAGATGAAGAGAGAGAATGAGAGGGAACAGAGAAGGGAGAGAGACCGAAAAATCGGTGGAGGTGAGGGGGAGAGAGAGAGAGAGGAGTGAGAGAGAGAGAGAGAGAGAGAGAGAGAGAGAGAGAGAGAGAGAGAGAGAGAGAGAGAGAGAGAGTGGGGGGAGAGGGGGAGAGAGGGAGAGGAGAGGAAGAAGAATGTCCCCCGCATGGTGAAGGGGTGGAAGAGGAAAAGTGGTGGGAGAAGTTAGTGCATGATCTGGTCGGAGAAGGGGTAGTATGGACAGAAGAGAGAAGGGGTGGCAAGGTGAGGCAACAAGAACAGGTTGAAGGCAGGTTTAGGCCAGGGGGATGGCAAGAGTGCAGGATGTATTGGAGAGACAGTTCCTATCTATGTAATTCAGAGAAACATGTGCTGAACTACGTAAATGGGATTTGTCTCTCCAACACATCCTGCACTCTTGCAATACCCTGGCCTAACCTTCTCTAACATGTTCCCTCTGCCTCACCTGGCTTTTACCTTCTATTTTCCTTTCATACCACTACTTCTCCAACAAAATCATGCACTGCCCTCCCCCACAATTCTTTCTCTCCCCTCCCCATGTGGGCATTCTCTCTTTTCCTCTCTTCCCTCTCCATCACCTCTCACCCCTATCCCTCTTTTCAACCCATCTCCTTTCTATGTCCCCTCCCTTTCTCCCTCTTCATCTTCACCTTTCTATTCTCTTTCACTCCTCCTCCCCTGAGCACCCCAGTCTTCGTACATCTTTTGTTTCATCCTCCATACTTTTTTGCCTTGATGTCCTACCATTAAGTCATCTGTCCAAATACCTACATCTTTTTGACCACCACCTCCTTGAACCCTTCCCTGTGACCTCCCCAACTCCATCAACACAGGCAACTGCTTTTAATAATTGAGTATCAATGACTAGTCTTGTCTTGGCCAGTGTGCATTTGATGTCTGTGTGGCTGTCTGTGTCAATATGTGAACTATTGATGGAAAAAGAGCTAGTGGTTCAAAACTAGTGTGAATGCTGTTTTCTGTTGCGTGTTACTGGACTCCATCCATTGATCAGCTCTATGTGAGTGGTTGCCTTTCCATTATTTTATATATTGCTAGATCCAGGGATTTCCATTATTGTTATTGTTGACTACTTTGTTATTCATCCCATTAGATAAATGATATTTTGCACAGTGTGGTACTGGGAGAGGAATTTTAGGCATGAGTCAGGAGTCTGTGGTCTGCTCTTGTGATGAGATGTCTTATAGCCCAGAGTTCTATGGATTTTCATTAGAATGGAGTAATAGTGATTTGGCAGAGAATTTGATTTTTTGGTAAAAGTACATGATCATTCATGCATGATGCAAATGAAAATTTTGAATTTTTTGAGAGATTTGTGCATTTCTTATTCAAGGTATACACTGACAAGCAAAACATTATGACCACTGCCCACTTCAATGTTTGATGCCGCCTGGTGGCATTTTGGGCACATGATGTGGTAACAAAAGTATGTAAGTGGAGCAGACACAGACAGGGGACCGCACTATCAAAGATATGGACTGCAATTGGGGAAATCCACTGAGATACACAACTTTGACAAAGGGCAGAATATTATTATGCAGAGCCTATGAATGAGTATATTGAAAACCATGGAGCTGGTTGAATGTTCATCTGCTATTGTCATGAGAATCTACATAAACTGGTAGAAGGACAGTGAAACTGCCATGAGGCACTAAGTGGTTGGACATCCATTACTGTTAACAGAGATGGGCTTTGGAGGCTTTCTGCACTGTAAAGTAGGATAGATGGTGAACTGTGGCATCTCTGTTGAAAGTGCACAATGTTGGTGCACGTGCAATAGTTTTGGAGCACACCATTCATCATACATTGTTTAACATGGAGATCCACAGCAGACCACCCCAATGTGTTCACATGCTGACCCAACAGCACCATCAGTTATGACTGCAGTTGGCATGAACCATCGGGATTTGACCATAGATCACTGGAAACATGTCAGCTCTTCAGGTGAATTTTTGCTACACTCGGGTAATTGTCATCTCCACAAATGCCGTCATTGAGGTAAACAGTAGCTTGAAACTTTCAGTGCACTACAGACAAAGGCTGATGAGAGCAATATTATGCTATGGGAGAGATTATGCTATAGGAGAGATTCTCCTCCACCTGCATGGGACCTGTGGTAGTAATTGAACACACACTGATAGCTGCAAACCACCTACACCCCTTCATGCTTGATGCCTTCCCCAATGATGTCATCTTTCAGCAGTATAATTGTTCTTGTCTCAGAGTCAGAACCATGCTACATTGGTTTGGGGAACATTATAGTGAATTCATGGTGATATCTTGATGACCAAATTCCTATGGAATCCATCTGGATTGCTATCAGACCCCATCAACACGTATGCACAGAATCAGTGATGTATTTTGTTCCAAAGATGGACAAACAACATATTAAGCAGGTGGTCCGAATATTATGGCTCACCAGTGTAATTCCGTATGGTGCAATGTGCAGTTATAACCAGGAATTTTTGAAATCCGAAGGTGATCTGGAAAATATTTGAGTGAGCATTTGATACTGTTGAATACCATATGTCTTTGACAAACCATTTACTAACTGATGAACAGTTGTTTCCATACCAGGTCTGAGTTAAAAACCTTAAACTGGCTGATAGAGAGAGGGAGAGTATTGTAAGTGAGAAAGGCTCATTGAAAACAATGTTTATTTTCAAGACACAAAGGAATTACATGCACTGGCTGCCAGTAGACACTGATTTAAACCAATGAGGAAATCTGAAATCTTATGCCGGATCAGGATTCAAACCCGGTTCTCCGATCATCATAGCTGCACAGATTACTCTCACAAACCTCTTATGAGACCCAAATTCTCATCTTATCCACATACTACTGATTTAGTGCCCCTTGCACATTATACTCATTACTTGCAGCAGTTTGCCAATTCCCATAAGAGTTCGAGAATGTTGTGCATCTGCACTGAAGTGATCGTTGGCTGTCAGACAACATTTTGATCCTACAGCTATTATTAATCAAGACACAAAGGAATTAATTATATTAGCTACCAGTGGTCACTGCTTTAAATCAATGGCGAAAGTTGAAAATTTGTGCTGGACTATATTTGAACCTGCTTGTCATGCTTATTAGGCAGACATTCTGACTACTGCACCATCCAATCACAGTGACCATTGCAATTGCACGGACTACTCTAGCATGCCTCCTGTCAGACCCATATTCTCAGCTTATGTACACACAGCTTATGTAGTGCCCCTTGCCCATTAACCTCATTACTTTCCACATTTTTCCAATTCCCATAAGAGTTTGAGCATTGTGTGCATCTAACTGAAGTGATCATTGGCCGTCCTCACCTAATTATGTATGTGGTGTCTGTTCTTCTGGACATGTCCAAAAGAACAGACACCACATATATAATTAAGGTGAGGATGGCCAATGATCACTTCAGTACAGATGCACACCACACACAGAGGCATACCACACTCAAATTCTTATGGAAATAGACAAAATGCCATGAGTAATGAGGATCATGGGAAAATGGCACTACATCAGTAGTGTGTGGTAAGTTGTGAATTTGGCTCTCACAGGAGGCATGCTAGAGTAGTCCGTGCAGTTGATGGCCACTGTGTCTGGATGATGTAATGGTCAGCACATCTGCCCAGGAAACAGGAGACCTGGGTCCAAACCCCAGTCCAGTACAAAATTTCAAATTTCCCCATTGATTTAAATCAATGCCCACTAGCAAATAATGTCATTAATTCCTTTGTGTCTTGATTCATCCTGCCTCTAGGATCAAATGGGTGTGTGTTCTTTCAGACATGTCCAAAAGGACAAACACCACATATATGTGTGTTCGTTTTCATTCTTTCATTTCTGGAACTGTATACTAGAACAGACTTTGAAGCAAATGTGTGTATACAAGGTGGAAAAAAAAAAAAAAAAAAAAAAAAAAAAAAAAAAAAAAAAAAGAAAAAAAGTTTTAATGCAATTAATGCAAGGATTTTTCTTCATTTGGTAGTTACAGCCAGACCTGATAAAATTGATTCACTTTAACAGTATAGTATAGTTAACTAAATCTATACACCCTGTTGACTTGTGTAGGGCAGCTAAATTTTGCACCTTTTAGTAGCTGAAGAACATTATATGTCAATTCAGAGCAGTCCATATTTTCTAAAGAACTCACCAGGGTGAGTACTCTCTATGTTGGTAGGATAGCAGAACATACTTGCACTTGCAATATTAAAACAATAGTTCTGACTGAACCTGTGTTGTGCAATATTAAAACAATAGTTCTGACTGAGCCTGTGTGCCTCTTTCAGGATAGGTAGCTAGACACTTCCTTTTTGTAAAAATTTTGGTCTTCTCCAGTGATTTTAAATACTTTAAATAATGGAAGCATTGTGTTTTTAATGTTATTAATGTAGCAACGGGTAGGAAAATCCAATTTTTGGATGTGTTCTAGATGGAAAACTGCCAATGCAGAGTTGCTGTCTTCCCCGTTTGCTGCACTCATGTTATGACATCAGCTTTGCTAAGCATTCTTGAAGGATGTTGTTGAGCAGGTATGGTGGATGACCTCTGGAAACTGATACCAATTCCAATATTATATGAAGCACTGCCTTTATTTGTTTTCATTTATTTAAGATATAATTATCATATTTCTTGGTATTACCCTGTGATATGCTCTTGCCTTTTATATATTTTAGGTGGTTGTCATCTGAGCTGAAACTCATGCCTGTCCCAATATAGTCCTGACACAGCTTTTAAGTATTTTATGTACAATTTTTTAATTAGGTCCATTACTTTTAAAGTGTTTTCATGATGATAGTTCTTTCTGTTTGGTTCTTAAATTTATAAATGTATATCCTTGTGCACAACCTGTTGACTGTAACTGGCAAATCATGATGGTGGTGGGCAAACACATGCAGCAATCAGTCATATTCCATTTCTGTACACTACCAGACATGCTCTGGTAACATTTTGAAAATTTAGCAGGTTACTCATAGCATGCAGCTTTACTGTATGGTTAAATGATGATGGCGTCCTCTTGGGTAAAATATTCCAGAGGTAAAATAGTCCCCCATTTGGATCTCTGGGTGGGGACTACTCAAGGGAACGTCGTTATCAGGAGAAAGAAAACTGGCTTTCTACGGATCAGAGCATGGAATGTCAGATCCCTTAATCGGGCAAGTAGGTTAGAAAATTTAAAAAGGGAAATGGATAGGTTGAAGTTAGATATAGTGGGAATTAGTGAAGTTCGGTGGCAGGAGGAACAAGACTTTTGGTCAGGTGAATACAGGTTTATAAATACAAAATCAAATAGGGGTAATGCAGGAGTAGGTTTAATAATGGATAAAAAAAATAAGAGTGCGGGTAAGCTATTACAAACAGCATAGTGAACGCATTATTGTGGCCAAGATAGATACAAAGCCCATGCTTACTACAGTAGTACAAGTTTATATGCCAACTAGCTCTGCAGATGATGAAGAAATTGAAGAAATGTATGATGAGATAAAAGAAATTATTCAGATAGTGAAGGGAGACGAAAATTTAATAGTCATGGGTGGCTGGAATTTGGTAGTAGGAAAAGGGAGAGAAGGAAACGCAGTAGGTGAATATGGACTGGGGGGAAGAAATGAAAGAGGAAGCCACCTGGTAGAATTTTGCACAGGGCACAACTTAATCATAGCTAACACTTGGTTCAAGAATCATAAAAGAAGGTTGTATACATGGAAGAAACCTGGAGATACTGACAGGTTTCAGATAGATTATATAATGGTAAGACAGAGATTTAGGAACCAGGTTTTAAATTGTAAGACATTTCCAGGGGCAGATGTGGACTCTGACCATAATCTATTGGTTATGAACTGTAGATTGAAACCGAAGAAACTGCAAAAAGGTGGGAATTTAAGTAGATTGGACCTGGATAAACTGACTAAACCAGAAGTTGTACAGAGTTTCAGGGAAAGCATAAGGGATCAACTGACACGAATGGGGGAAAGAAATACAGTAGAAGAATAATGGGTAGCTTTGAGGGATGAAATACTGAAGGCAGCAGAGGATAAAGTAGGTAAAAAGACGAGGGCTACTAGAAATCCTTGGGTAACAGAAGAAATATTGAACTTAATTGATGAAAGGAAAAAACATAAAAATGCAGTAAATGAAGCAGGCAAAAAGGAATACAAACGTCTGAAAAATGAGATCGACAGGAAGTGCAAAATGACTAAGCAGGGATGGCTAGAGGACAAATGTAAGGATGTAGAGACTTATTTCACGAGGGGTAAGATAGATACTGCCTACAGGAAAATTAAAGAGACCTTTGGAGAAAGGAGAACCACTTGCATGAATATCAAGAGCTCAGATGGAAACCCAGTTCTAAGCAAAGAAGGGAAAGCAGAAAGGTGGAAGGAGTATATAGAGGGTCTATACAAGGGCAATGTACTTGAGGACAAAATTATGGAAATGGAAGAGGATGTAGATGAAGATGAAAGGGGAGATATGATATTGCGTGAAGAGTTTGACAAAGCACTGAATGACCTAAGTTGAAACAAGGCCCCGGGAGTAGACAACATTCCATTAGAACTACTGACAGCCTTGGGAGAGCCAGTCCTGACAAAACTCTACCATCTGGTAAGCAAGATTTACCTTAGACTTCAAGAAGAATATAATAATTCCAATCCCAAAGAAAGCAGGTGTTGACAGATGCAAAAATTACCGTACTATCAGTTTAATAAATCACGGCTGCAAAATACTAACGCGAATTCTTTACAGACGAATGGAAAAACTAGTAGAAGCCAACCTCGGGGAAGATCAGTTTGGATTCAGTAGAAATATTGGAACACGTGAGGCAATACTGACCCTACGACTTATCTTAGAAGAGAGATTAAGAAAAGGAAAACCCACGTTTCTAGCATTTGTAGACTTAGAGAAAGTTTTTGACAATGTTGATTGGAATACTCTCTTTCACATTCTGAAGGTGGCAGGGGTAAAATACAGGGAGTGAAAGGCTATTTACAATTTGTACAGAAACCAGGTGGCAGTTATAAGAGTCGAGGGACATGAAAAGGAAGCAGTGGTTGGGAAGGGAGTGAGACAGGGTTGTAGCCTCTCTCCAATGTTATTCAATCTGTATATTGAGAAAGCAGTGAAGGAAACAAAAGAAAAGTTCGGAGTAGGTATTAAAATCCATGGAGAAGAAATAAAAACTTTGAGGTTCGCTGATGACATTGTAATTCTGTCAGAGACAGCAAAGGACTTGGAAGAGCAGCTGAACGGAATGGATAGTGTCCTGAAAGGAGGATATAAGATGAACATCAACAAAAGCGAAACGAGGATAATGGAATGTAGTCGAATTAAGTCGGGTGATGCTGAGGAAATTAGATTAGGAAAGGAGACACTTAAAGTAGTAAAGGAGTTTTGCTATTTGGGGAGCAAAATAACTGATGATGGTCAAAGTAGAGAGGGTATAAAATGTAGACTGGCAATGGCAAGGAAAGCATTTCTGAAGAAGAGAAATTTGTTAACATCGAGTATAGATTTAAGTGTCAGGAAGTCGTTTCTGAAAGTATTTGTATGGAGTGTAGCCATGTATGGAAGTGAAACATGGACGATAAATAGTTTGGACAAGAAGAGAATAGAAGCTTTTGAAATGTGGTGCTACAGAAGGATGCTGAAGATTAGATGGGTAAATCACACAACTAATGAGGTGGTATTGAATAGGATTGGGGAGAAGAGAAGTTTGTGGCACAACTTGACTAGAAGAAGGGATCGCTTGGTAGGACATGTTCTGAGGCATCAAGGGATCACCAATTTAGTTTTGGAGGGCAGCGTGGAGGGTAAAAATCATAGAGGGAGACCAAGAGATGAATACACTAAGCAGATTCAGAAAGACGTAGGTTGCAGTAGTTACTGGGAGATGAAGAAGCTTGCACAGGATAGAGTAGCATGGAGAGCTGCATCAAACCAGTCTCAGGACTGAAGACCACAACAACAACAACTCATAGTATTAATTTTGTACTGGCTAACACTGTTTGGAATCTAAGGTACCAATTACAGTGAAAGTATGTTATGTTATTTTATTTTATTTAATATTACAATGTTTCTTAAAATATAATGTTTTAAAAATCTTTTGGATGTTTTTCTTTATCGTTACCACATTGAAAGGCTGTTTCCTGTTTGTTTCCTAGAACTGAAGATGGTTGTTGGTCAGCCAAAGCTGGTTATCTAGTTTCTATTGCACTTTATTGTGATGTAGACTATTAAAATTTATAATAAATATTTCTTTGTTTTCAGAAGCCTGTTTTAAATTTAATCATATTCTCACACCATATACAATGTTGATATGATGTTTCATAATTCAAGTATCTAAAAATACTTGTATCTCACATATAGCTGATATAGTCTGATTAACAAGGACAAAGATACTGAAAAATTTTTATTATTGTAAATGTCTGTGCCATATTCACAATAGTATGAAAAGGATAGTGGCTACTCACCATATAGCAGAGATTCTGAGTCGCAGATAGGTACAACAAAAGAATGATAGGCACAACAAAAAGGAAGACTGTCAGAAAGTGAGCTTTCACGCAAAGGGGCCTTTGTCACAATCAGATAACATACACACACACTCACACAAAATGCAACTCACACACACACGACCACAGTCTCTGGCCATTGGGGTCAGACTTAGAGACTGCATGAGTGTGTGCATGTGTATGTTCTCCATTTCTGACAAAGGCCTTGTTGACTGAAAGCTCACTTTCTGACAGTCTTTCTTTTGGTTGTGCCTACCTGTGACTCAGCATCACCATTACATGGGGGAGTAGCAACTAAACTACCCTTTTCATAATATTGTTACATTCCATCCTGGTTTTCCCAGTGTTTGATTTTGTCTGTGATGTATTAATGTTGTAGAATCTTCTTGCTAATGATATTCTTATAAAGTTCAAGAATATATCTTCATACATCACAAAGGATATAGGTAAGCTATTAGCCTTCAACAGTAAGACTCATGTGTCAAAATTTTATCATTTCCTTAAAGCTTTCAGGACCTTGGTACACTAACATCTGTAAAAACTGCAACACCTAGAAAGACTGACCTAAATCCACCCAACCTTGGAGAATGTGTATACCAGTCTAGCAGAAAGATTAAGAGCACAGAGATATGCCATAAGTCACACAATATCATCTATCATAAACAAAGTCAGTTTTATACCAAACTCAGGTAGTGAAGCACTGTCAAATGAAGTGGAAACATGAAAGAAAGTATCAGTATTTCTTGTCAGCATCTCAGCAGGATAGATTGATTTTGCTCTAGTAAATGTCATGAAATTTTGGATTGTACAGGACCTTCTCCTATGACAGTGATGCTTGTGTGGAACCACTGGATAGAAGAGGGTCATAACTAACAAAGACTGGTACTTGGCAATGCAATTTTATCATAGCATGAGATGACCGCTATCTTCTTCAGTTGACAGCAGCAGAACATACAGATTAATCCATGGTATCGGCTAGATACACTCCAGCACTTGTGGTTCTTCTTCAAAAGAAACATTGTCCATTGTAGGCTGTACAATTTTTCATTTATCTGCTGCTATTGGCCAATTTTGACTGTGAAGTCATTATCAAGCACATACGTAGTATGTCTGTGCAACATGCCTAAGGAAGTTAATGTAAATTAATCTGGCAGTACAGATGTGGAACCACACACCAACATTGACACGATCTATATTGAATATGAACAGACAGACTGTAAAATATGTGGAAGAACCAAGTACATTATTGCTTAGGGATGAATTTGACATCCATTCATTGGGGGAAAAAAAAAGAATTATCACATATTAACCTTAGCTTACACACCTATTACATTCATAAGCAGTCAACATATACACTCATTACATCCCTAAGCAGTCTGCTTATGGATGTAATGAGTGTATAAGATAGGATTTACCTATGTTAAAATGTGGTTCTTCAGTGAATGGATGTCAAGTTCATCTCTAAACTGTATTGTATGTTGTTCTTCGACATGCTGAACAATCTTTTCATTCCTGTTTGATACAGACCATGCTAATGTTAATGTGTGGTTCCGCATGTGAACTGATAGATTAAATTACATGGCACATATCCTGTGTATATGTTTGATAATGACTTCACAGTCGAAATTGGCCAATAGCAGAAAAATTTTACAGCCTACAGTGGACAATGTTGTCTTGCAAAAACTGTATCAAGGCTGTGGACCTGCATACAAACAAGACTGTCAACTTGTGGTTCTATCTGTATTGAGGTTCCATTGCTGTCTGCTACAGGGTAGAGAACTAGTAAATGTGCCATTACATTTGCTTTGCTTCTCCAGAAGTTACAAATCTTTCAAACTGGAGTGGGCATGTGTACATCGTCACTGGTGGGTTGAATGGCAAAATGCAGATGTTACGGGATGCAATCTGTCCTACAGTCTGACTTCATGTGTGTGAGGTGCTGCTATGGTGACCACACTCTGACAGCCTGAACTGATGAATGACAATGCATAAATTCCAAATGTGATGGTTGGGACATTACTGTATAAAACGTGAGATGTAGACACTCCTACACACGGCACAAAATGATATCAACAAACTTCATGGGGTTGTAAAGCGTATCTTGAGGGACAAATTGAGGATAGGAAGCCATGTCTGGAAACTTCATCCAGTGCTGATAAAGAGCATGAAAGTTATAGGTTCTGGCACCTGCCACTAGGACACATTTGGCCGAAAACATGATGTTGTACACTGAGAGACAGCAGATGAAACATCTTGCAATAGATCTGACAACATTCTGAACATTAGATGGCATTGAACATGTCCACACCTGTCACAATAACACTGTAGAGACTCCCTGATAGCAGTGGCAGCAGAGAGGAAAGACAAATATAGGTGGTAGAAACACAGTGCGCATTCCTAGTTTGCCTCATGCAGTTGTGGTGCATCATAGAGAACTTCACTAGGTCTGCATTTTGTACATGGTGAGGCAAGAGGAAGTGGGCACATATCTTTATGTGTCTTTGGGCAAAGAA
Organism: Schistocerca piceifrons; assembly: GCF_021461385.2. NCBI lineage: Eukaryota > Metazoa > Arthropoda > Insecta > Orthoptera > Acrididae > Schistocerca > Schistocerca piceifrons. The sequence goes on from NC_060149.1 coordinate 197,373,145, forward strand.
ATCAAAATCTGCATCAGCCACAACACTCTAGTTTTGCAGTTATTCATCAGCATCTGGATGAAGTAGGTGGTTTCAAAGGAGTTTAAAATTGACTGGCTCCTACACACTTACTCTCTGACACATAGGCGATAGCTAAGCAGTTTTCATTGGAGAAGTGCTGTTGGAATAACTGGAGATGTCACATGCACTCCATTGACATTAGGCTTACCACTTCCTTCACAAAGATAGGAAGATTTTTCATGAAAATATTTTTTAATGACTCACGCACTCATATTTTTATTAAGTACCATTTTTGATTAAAAAAATCACTCACATTTACATCTTGAACTCTATTGCTTCATAACATTGTGGTATTTCGTATCTGATTTAATTTTATCTAGCAATTTCATTCCATTCTGTAGTAGATCAAACAAGTCTTTGTGAGACATATCAAAATTTATTCAAATTTGAAGCTCTGATTTTATGAGTTCTTGTGAACAACTGTCCACTTGTTCTTCATCATCCAAAACACTCATTGCACAAATGTACTTAAACCTAATACGCTAAGATAATGCATATGAGCTGAGTGATATTTGTCACTTTTTGTTGAAGCACTAGTGTGAGGAATTTCACCCACTTATATGCAACATCACCATCCTTAGTGATACAGTCAGTAATGTTATCTTTCACCTCACAAAATTCTTCATATAGCTGATCCAGGTTGACTTGAACTTGTAGAATGAGTATTTCCATTGCAATTTCAAAGTCACAATTTTGTATTTCTCCATTCAAAGAAAGAGGTTTCAACTTTGCATACTTATTATTAGCTGAGAGGTCATAATAGGTTTCAAGATATTGCAACAATGTGTCATAGAAACAATCAGATTCATGCAAGATCTTATTAAGGGATGTGGAGGAAATCCTTCTCATTTATTTCTTGGTTTTACTCTCATAGAATTTATCACTCTTTTTTTTGTGTGATCTTCTTATAGATCATGCACAGGGAGTTATGTGATTCAATAACACTTAGCTCCCTTTTTTTCAGGCATTTTGATACTGATTGCATTTGATCTTGTATATTTGACTCAGAATGCAAATATATCTCAGGAAAAATTCCTTCCTCTGTGTCTTTAGCTAAAAATACTAATGCAAAATGTTTTGACAGGCATCAATACTGTTTATAGCTGGCCAATACTCAATCAATCTCTTAATTACAGGAGTTAAGGAGAGCCATCTTGTGGACACATGCCTTACTCTCTCAGACCACTCAAAATCCATAAATTCAAAAATGATTTCAGTTGCTCACACCTTTTAGCTGACACAGAGACATGTGCAAAGTGGGAACATCTTTTTGTTGCCTCAATTGGAAGCATTTGTTGCTACTGAGAAATAGTTACTACTTTCAGGAGATTTTAGAATATTAACAAAATCAGGTGCTAATATGTTTTTCACTAACATTTCTGCCTTTGTATTCCCACAGGAAAGTTTTACAGCTGTTTCTGAATCTGCAGATATACATGACATAAATTTATTGCTGCAATTCAAACTCCCATAACTCATGTTTGACTGTGTGATAAAAAGTTCTAATTCACAGGCTGTGACAACTTTGGCTTCATATTTCTTACTGTTCACAAAATATTTAGACACCTTCTTGGTTTTACTACTTGTTTTCTCCTTTAACTGGTGTCCTTTGTACTGGGCATGTTGCTTGAGATCAGACTGCCCATCATGCAAAATGCTGAATTCTTTTATGCACAATGTACAAAAAGCATGTTTATTGGAAGTTAAACCTGGTATAACCCATGTGAAAGTATCTTCCTGTTTCTGTAAGTAGACTTGCCTGTACTGCTGTTACTTGTAGCGTTTCTTTTTCGCTGGTGAACTCATTACAATTCTTGAAGAAAAATATGTTAAAAAAGCTAGGGTATATAGTGTATGATTCAACAAATTATCACTGCAATGAAGTTTCCAAACATGCATATAACATCAGAATTGGAAATTAAGTATGTCAACAACACTCTCAATTGTGCAATCAAGCAACCTTCAGAAGTACCAAGTTAAACACAGACTACCCAAAAATCTGTATCTGAATGATAATAATTACATATATAATCAAATTAATGTGAATTTTTGTTATGTGTATATTAAGTGTAAGAATTGTGTTGGGTTCTATGATAGGCTAGTGTCAAATATTAAAAAACTGAAAAAATCATAAGAATGCACGCAGTCTAGCAACATACGTGGTTCCAGCATGATAGAGCATCCACACACTTCAGTCTAGCTGCTGAGATCAGACATACATTTGAAGACTGCTGGATTGGTCGAGGTGGCCCTATAACTTGGCCACCATGGTCACCTGACCTCAACCTGCTGAATGCTTTCTCATGAGGTCATCTGAAGAATGTGGTGTATGAAACCTCAGTGGAGCCAGTGGAAAACTTAATTGCAAGGATACATGCAACATGTGAAGATGTTCACACCATACCCAGTGTATTTGAGTAAGGCCATCAGGCATTGGTATGCAGATGTCAGACATGCAGCAAAGCTAGAGGCAGACATTTTGAACACATTTTCTAATTCCATTTCATTTCTTGTAACAACAGAATAAATAGTTATGCCCCCTCCTTGGAATATGTTTTCTGTTGTCTACCACAGTGAATACTCTTGTGTTTTGTACTCTTTTCTGTGCATTCACATTTCCTTTCTTTAAAATTAAATAAAAGCACTGACTTCTTTAAAACCGTGCCATTATTTATTGAAAGCAACTGATTGCAGCAAACCCCAGCAGAGTAGATAGTGATAGCTGCTGCATAGGCAAAAGCTAGCCCCTGTTATTTTTGCACCATTTGTTTCTTTCTCTTTCATCCTGTATATACCAGTAAACGTTGGAAATTTTAAAGGATTCCAGGAGAAAAATAAACTGTGGGTGGAAACCTGTGTCTGAAACCATCATCCACCAAGAAATTAGAGCATTGCATTCATAGGAGACAAGGCTTGTCTACATAGCAGCTAGCTCTATCTTCTGCACTGGTTATTGTGGCAACCAGTTGTGATCACTGAATAACATACAACACTGGTCTATAGTGAGATGTTCCACCTGTTGCCCTAAATTTTCTTCTCATGACACTTTCTACAAGCCCTCAAAATTTGTCAGTATCATTTTGTAACACTCTGTATAGAGGTTAATGTGAATAGCAAGTAGTCTCTGCATTAGGTAAATGTTAGAGCCTATGGTACAGTCCCTCCTTGAGGCAACTGCCAGTACCATATTTCAGTAGACACATGTGCCAAGGAATGTGGAAGCATTTTACGAGGAATAATTGCTGAATCTCTTTCTTTAATCTGTATGTTTTCCTTGTTGTCACCTATCGAATACACCTGTGATACAGATGGTTGCTAGCTTGGTCAACAAGAACCACCAGCAAATACTGTTAATGCCTTGTGACTATGCATACAAGCCATGTGGGGGGACATTCAGGTTTCCTTTGACTCCCTGCCACAATATTTACAGCCCCTGATTGTAGCAAATGGGAGCTGCTGATCATACTGAATAATCAGAGTCAGAGTTCATGTACAGTTCTGTAAAACTAATCATTTATCTTTAAGTTGTGATTATCCCATATGTTAGTGAAATATGGAATATAGAAATCTACAGTTTTTATCTTCAGTAATTTTAGTCACTGACATAATTGCATCAAACTGATTATTATAGATAAACAGAATAATTTAGCAGTTGTGGAAACAATCCTTTAATTCCATGCAAGCACCCTATTTACCAAATACCTGCTTGATTATATCATCATTTGTGTGTTATTGCTTTTAAAATGAGGCATGTTTGCTTTTATAGTGTTACAGCTAACAATTTTATGTAATGTAAATATTATATACTTTAAAGAATAAGTTCATGTCAACATAATATATGCTTTCAAATCTAATTGTGCAGGTAACTATCATTTTTTGGCTTATGCAGAACACGAGAAGAGGTGCTTAGCAGCTTCTTTTGTTAAACTAGATTTAAATATTCATTATTATTTCAGGTTGCCTGGCCAGACTTCGAAAGGGAATCTTAAATTGCCTGAAAATGTTGTTGAACATGAGGGTGACAACTCACCTGGTAAACATTTGGAGACTGATATCTCAGCACTCAGAAACGTCACAAACAGTTCATCAAAAGGAGCTGCACAGACAGTGAGGTAATAATTTGTTTCACCAATGCAGTCAAACAATCTCTTAATAATGTAGTAATAAGTAACACTGTACTGTTTCGACAATGAATGTGAACACTTAATAATACTGCTGAGTGTTTAGCTTTGATATATGCTTCTGAAGCAATAGTTGTGAAGATGAAACACAAATATGATTGCTTCTCATCAATTGTGGATATATTAGTTAAATTTTACAATGCACTTTTTAAGGAAAAATATTTTGAAAATATGTTTATCATCTTTCATATATATTGTAATACTAAGCATGTCATCAAATAGCATGCCTTGCTATGAGCTAAAGAAAGGTTCTGTAGCGGGCACCGAAAGTGATGTTTGAGTATCTTAGTGTCCTTTTGAAACTGAGAGCAAATTTTATGAAATAATAACTGTAGTAGTCAGGTAAATGTCAGAAAAACTGACTGATAATTTATAATGTATTTTCTAATTTTTGGAGATCCCAGTGTCTTTATTTATGTTTGTGAATTGTGAGAAATGTTTGAATCCTATTTACCTGAAAACAAATCCAAAAGAGAACGTTAGCTTTTGTAGAGAAATGCAACATTTTATTCACAGCCCAGTGTAGTGTCTGTTTAGATAGAAAATGCAATATTCGAATTTCTTCACAAAGTAATCCAAAAACTTGATAGTGGTGAAATAGTCACAGGTACAAGCCTTGACCTATCCAAGGTCTTTGATATTATAGACCATAACCTACTGCTGCAGAAATGTGATAGTGACAGCATCAGGAGTGCTCCTAATGACTGCCTGAGATCATATCTTACTAGCCACAAAGAAATAGTAGAAATGCAGTTTCATGGAAATAATAAATTAACCAGTTGCTATTTGAATTACAGAGAGGGTAAGTATGGTGTTCCAAAAAGATTAGCACTGGGGCCCAGTCTATTTTTAATTTATGTAAGTGATCTAACATTTTACAAAAACTGTACAAGACTATTTGATTCAAAGGTAACACAATCACCTTAATCGTTGGTACACTGGCAGAAATGTTTCAGAAGCACTTCGTAGTATTGTAAACTTGTTCACCCCTAAGAAGCTAATAAATATAAATAAAACAGTAACATTGTATCTCCATAACATCAAGAGAAATAGTGAAGAGGACGTAAACATTCAGTTGTGAGGCACAGACATTAAAAGTATATCCAGTACAAAATTTCTGTGGATCTAGTTCCAAGACAACCTAAGATGGCATAGAGTGTATTTAAAGGATTAAGTGCAATGTGCTATTAATTAATTGATTTATTTGTACATATAAATTTCGTTTCCAGTACATATATTATACAAAAGACATTGAGCAGAAAACCTTTCTTGCTGTTTATTTTACAACCATTGAATGTATGTCATTTAGGTTTTTATGTCAAATTGAATCTACAGGGTGGCACATGAAATGTGTTACCATTCTGTTTTTGAATATAAACTTTATTGTCAATACAATCTGAAAGGAACATATACTACAATGAAGAGCCGTCCATGGAGATTTGTTCTCACTCAGCACATGCTCAATATATGTCCATCATTTCATTTCCTAACTTCCTTCAAATGAACACTGAAGTTAGTGATTCCCCTACGGCACATGTCTTCCATAATTTCACTGCAAGCTTGAAGAATAAGTCTTCTGAGCTCCATTAAATCACGGGGACGTTTCAGGAAATTTTTTTCCTTTAGGTACCCTCAAAGAAAAAAGTCACATGGATTGAGGTCTGGACTATTCGGGGGCCAATTTTGTCTGTCATTGAAGCGACCTGGAAACCTGAGTGAAATGATCCGCATGTCAAAATGCTCGTGTAAAAACTCCAACACAGTGTTTGCAGTATGTAGCCTTGCTCCATCTTATATGAACCACTGCATGTTGAAGGGCAAGGCAGTAGCAAGAAGCTGTGGAATGAAGCTATTGCAAAGCATGCTCAAATAACGCTCACTGTTCACAGTTTCTTCAAAGAAAAAGTGTCCAATAAGTCCGTGACTGGAAATTGCTGCCCACGCTGTAATCCTCGGAGCATAATGTTGTTGTTCATGAAGCACTTGTGGGTTTTCAGTGGCCCAAAAGCGCACATTTTGTTTGTTAACCACACCGTCTAAATGGAAATGCACCTCGTCTGAAAACCAAACGTTGTTGAGAGTTTCTTCCCTATCCTCTGCCCACTGAGCAAACAGTAGTCTCTGCTGCTTGTGTTCTTCAGTGAGCTTCTGTGCACAGGTCATCTTGTATGGGTACATATGGAGGTAACTTATAAGAATGCGTTGAACAGAGCATCTGGATATTCCCAGTTGCACTGCTGCCTTTCTACACCATTTCCTGGGACTTCTCTGTACAGCAACTCGTACCGCTTCAAATTTCTCTGGCAAACAAACAGGCTTAGGCCAAGGTCACTTCACTTCCAATACTGTTCCTTCCTGTACAAATTTATCTTACAACCTGTGGATGGTCTTCTTGCAAGGGACCCATCGTGTGTTAAACTGTTGTTGAAAACGCCTCTGGGTCACAACAAGGCTTTTCGTTTCATGAAAAAGTAACACAATTGCTGATCGATGCTGTGTCGTCAGTCTTCCATTGTCAGCCATTACTGCTTACTAGTCTCCTAGCGGCAGCATCATGAATTACACATCATTTCATAACTCACTTGTTTTTCCAAGCTCTGCTGGTACTGCTGTAGAGATCCCAGCGGTATATCTAATGAGCGTCGTAAATTGTGAAAGAAACAATTGGTAACACATTTTGAGCGCCACCCTGTATACAGTTAATAATTACAAATTTGATTAAATATTGTACATTTACAGCTTATTTCATCAGTTAAAAGTATGAATTACATTTTTTTTCTTGCACAACATACTGTGAGACTGAATAGCAGCAGTTTTACAATAGCTAGGCTGAAACTACCTGGCAGTTTAAAACTGTGTTCCGGACCAAGACTCGAACTGGGGACCATTGTCTTTCATGGGCAAGTGCTCTACCAACTGAGCTACCCGAGCACAATTGATGTCCTGTCCTCACAGCTTTACATCTGCCAGTACCTCGTCTCCTAACTTCCAAACATTACAGAAGCTCTCCTGCAGTTGCAGGAGAAAACTTACGTTAAAGTGACATATTCCACATCATTACGAAATGTTGTATTCATGATCTGTGGAACAAGGGTTAACGTATGTGTATGTATGTATGTATGTGTTAAATACTTTGTCACCCAGGACACAGCATTATTGCAACTGTGCAGACTATCTCAGATCACCTCATGGCTGACCCAGATTCCCACTGAGTGACACCTATCTGCAGTCCCTGTCCATTTTACTCCTGTCACTACTCTGAGATTCCCACAGGAGGTCAGATATATTTGTGCATCCACACTGACGAAGGTGGATCTATTGCCCAGCTACGTGTATCAATTATAGGACTGCATGGCATCTGTTTGGACATGTCCAAAAGAACAGACACCATGCAGAATCCACAGCTGTGAAACATTATGTGTAAATTGAAGTGGATCACAGCTGACAACTGCAGTGGGACATTTTGCAGAATCAGCATTGGTGAGTGAAAATGTGTACTGGACTGGGATCTGAACCAGAGACCTCCTGCTTACTAGACAGGTGCATTAACGTCTGGCCATCTGGACACAGCGTTATTGCAACTGCATGGACTATCACAACATGCCTCAAAGCTAATCCACATTCCCATCAAATGCCACCTATCCATAGTTCCTGTCCATTCTTCTCCTGTTCACTACTCTGAGATTCCCACGGGAGATCAGACGTATTTCTGCATCTGCACTGAAGAAGTTTGATCCATTACCCAACTAGGCGTATCAATTATGGGAATGTGTGGTGTCTGTTCTTTTGAACTTGATGCGATAACACTGTGTCCCAGATGGCACAGTAATTAACACACCTGCTTCATAAGCAGGATATCCCTGGTCAAATCCCTGTCTGGTACCCATTTTCACTCATCACTGCTGATTCCGTGTAATGTCCTGCTGCAGCTGACAGCAGTGATCCTCTTCAATTTACATATAATTCATCATCCTGCCTAAAACTCTTTAGGATCCAAAAAAGATAGTGAGAATCGTAACAGTAATCAAAAATATCAAACCCTGCACAGTGCTCTTTAAAAGGATGAGAATTCTTCCTCTTCTGTGAGAAAGATATGTTATCATAACACAAGATCAAAAACAAAATCTCACATGCACCAAGTAAAAATGTGTCTTTGCCAACAAAAAAAAAAGCATTACATGATGCCAAAATTATCTACAATGAGCTGGCAAAAGAAATCAAGATAATGATTGACCTAATAAAATTCAAAGCAGCCTTGAAAGGATATTTACTTAAGCACCACTTTTGTAATCTGAAAGAATTCCTCCAGAACCCTTGAATCAACAGTGTAATCAACATATATACACTGATAGGAAAAACCCCAGCACAGAGAAATAATTAATGTAGTGTAATGTGTTTTCTGGAAAACACTTGTCTAGGTAACATACTTAAGTGATTAACATTGCAAGTTCACAAGTTAATGTAAGCACGAGAAAAGTAATTGCAAATCTGAAATGCTGGTACATCATTAGCCAGTGCAACCACCAGAATGTCGAATGCAAGCATGCAAATGTGCTTGTATTGTGTAATATAGGTGCCAGATATCAATTTGTGGGATGGAGTTCCATACATGTTACACTTGGTCAGTCAGTACATGGACAGTAAATGCTGGTCCTGCATGATGCTGGAGATTTCATCCAGTGATATCTCATATGTGTTTTATTGGGGACAGATTTGGTGATCAAGCAGGCCAAGGCAACATGTCAGCACTCTATAGAGCATACTGAGTTACAACAGTGGTATGTGGGTGAGCGTTATCCTGTTGGGAAAACCCTCTGTAATGTTGTTCATGAATGGCAGCATAACATGTCAGATTACCAGACTGCCATATAAATTTGCAGTCAGCATGTGTGGAATAACCATGAGAGTGCTCCTGCCGTCATACAAAACTGTATCCCAGACCATAACTCCAGGTGTAAGTCCAGTGTGTCTAGGTCACAGTCAGGTTGGTTGGAGGCACTCAGCTAGCCTCCTTCTAACCAATACATCGCCATCACTGACACAGAGGCAGAATGGGCTTTCATTAGAAAATACAACAGGTCTCCACTCCACCCTCCCATGAACTCTCGCTTGACAATGCTGAAGTCACAAACGGCAGTGGTTTGGTGTCAGTGGAATGCATGCTACAAGGTGCCTGGCTCAGAGCTGACCTCAAAGTAACCAATCTGGAACAGTTCATTGTATCACTGTGTTGCCAACTGGTGCTCAAATTGCTGCTGCAGATGCAGTATAATGCACAACAGCAATATGATGAATGTGACAATCTTCCCTCTCAGTAGCGCCATGTGGCCAGCCAGAGTCAGTCTTCTTACGAGGGTTTGTGGAGGTCTTTCTGCATCATGATCAGCCCTGGGTAAACACTACTGTAATGCATTTTAACATGAGCTGAACAGGATGCTCCATACGTTTTGTTCCAGTTAATGCTATTGGTAGGTGGGGACACACTACACATGGCCTGCACCTGAATAGGAAGGGGAAAAATAAGTTAGCTTCTCTATTAGCAGAAACTGTAAGAAAGGTCACAGTCAGTCACACAAGGGGTGATCCCAGTGGTTAATGAGTCCAGGCAGACAGGTTTTTAGGATAAATCCAAAGTCCAGACAGACAACAATCAAGATAAATAGAATAAAAGAAATTTCGTGTACAGTAAATAGGGACAAAGCTAAGGGCAGTGTCAACTTATTTCATCAAAATATCAGAGGAATAAAAAGTAAAGTAGATGAGATATTAGTGCATTTAGATAATCTCAAAAATAAAAATGAGATTGATATACTTTGTCTGTCTGAACACCATGTAACTGTGTGGATGGATAGTGTCAGTATAAATGGGTATAATTTAACATCTTATACTTGTAGATCTAGGATGGATATAGGAGGAGTTGCCATTTTCATAAAACAAGGGTATAAATACAAAACTGTAGAAGTAAGCAAATTTTGTGTTGATCGGCACTTTGAGGTTTGTGCATGTATACTTCAGATAGACAATGTAGTATTGATATTAGCAACAGTGTACAGGTCTCCATTAGGAGACTCGGAGCTATTCATAAAAAAGTTTGACTCCCTATTATGCTTTCTGTCAGACAAAAAGAAAAAGTTATTAATCTGTGGTGATTTCAGTGTAAACTTTCTAAGAAATTCTGATAGGAAAAGTGAACTACAAGTGCTATTAACAACATATTACATAGAATCAGTGGTCAATTTCCCCACACAAATAGCTCAAGACGGTAGCATTGTAATAGATAATGTATTTGTACAGAAAGAGGATGTAAAACAAACCCATGCTTTCCCTGTGGTAAATGGATTGTCAGGCCATGAAGCACAACTGATCAACTTACAACACCTAACAGGGTGTACAGTTCAGAAACCATTAAGTAAAAGTGTGAGGGTGCTCAACCCGGTATCTATAGAGCACTTCAGAGGAAGTTTAAGAAATGTTAATTGGGGAGATGTACCAGGTGATCAAAAAGTCAGTATAAATTTGAAAACTGAATAAATCACGGAATGATGTAGATAGCTACATATTGACACACATGCTTGGAATGACATGTGGTTATATTAGGAGGGGGGGGGGGGGGGAAGGAAGAGTTCACAAATTGGCTGGCAGATGGCGCTTCATATGATCAGAATAGCAATAATTAGCATAACAAAGTAAGACAAAGCAAAGTTGATGTTCTTTACATGAAATGCTCAATATGTCCACCACCATTCCTCAACAATAGCTGTAGTCGAGGAATAATGTTGTGAACAGTTCTGTAAAGCATGTCCGGAGTTATGGTGAGGCATTGGCATTGGATGTTGTCTTTCAGCATCCCTAGAGATGTTGGTCAATCACGATACACTTGCAACTTCAGGTAACCCCAAAGCCAATAATCGCACAGACTGAGGTCTGGGGACCTGGGAGGCCAAGCATGACGAAAGTGGCAGCTGAGCACACAATCATCACCAAACCATGTGCACAAGAGATCTTTCACGCATCTAGCAATAAGGGGTGGAGCACCATCCTGCATAAACATTGTACATTCCAGCAGGTGTTTATCAGTCAGGCTGGGGATGATGCGATTCTGTAACATATCGGCGTACCTCTCACCCATCACGGTAGCAGTTACAAAACCAGAATCACGCATTTCCTCGAATAAAAACGGCCCAATAAAGGTAGATGTGGTAAATCCAACCCATACCATGACTTTCTCGTCATGCAATGGAGTTTCCTCGACAGTTCTAGGATTTTCAGTAGCCAAAATTCTGCAGTTGTAGGCATTGACAGACCTTTGGGGCATGAAATGAGCTTCGTCGGTCCACAACACGTTACTCAACCAATCGTCACCTTCCGCCATCTTTTGAAATGCCCACACCGCAAATGCCCTCCACTTCACTAAATCACCAGGTGACAGTTCACGATGCTGATGAATTTTGTACGGATAGCATCAGAGGGTACGCCTAAGTGCCAACCAAACAGTAGTGTATGGAAAGCCGGTGCGATGTGCAACTGCATGAGCACTGAGTTCCCCGTGCATAGACGAACCCGCTACAGTCTCCATTTCTTCCTGAACTGTCTCAGCAGCATTACGCCTTGTGCTCGGTCGGCCACTACGGGGTCTATCGTCTAAACAACCCGTGGCTTCGAACTTCGAAATCATTCTCGCCACAGCTGCATTTGTCAACGGACCTTTACCCATTTGAATCCCATTCCTATGGTGATAGAATTGTAATGCTGAACTAGCACATTCCCCATTCTGATAATACAGCTTCACTAAAAGCGCCTTTTCAGGTAACGTCAACATGCTGCAACTGCTGGCGCATCTGATTCTCTCTCTCATTACACCTCCTTTTATACACAATTGTCATGCATAGTCACTGACGTTTTGCTGTCCAGCACCATCTGTCAGACGTTTTGTGAACTTTGTTTTTTTTATTTTATTTTTTTCTTCTAATAAAACCCCATATACTTCCAAGCATGTGTGTCAGTTTTTACCTCTCTATCTACATCATTCTGCGGTTTATTAAGTTTTCAAATTTATACTGACTTTTTGAACACCCAGTATATGATGAGCCAAATGCTAATGATAAATGCAACATATTTCTTGATAAATTTATATCCCTTTTTGAACATTGTTTCTCAAAGAAAATTAATAAATGTAACACCACACACTTTTCAAAGAAACCTTGGATTACTACAGGTATTAATATGCCTTCAGAAAGAAAAAGAAAACTGTATGAGACAGCAAGAACTAGTAAAGATCCAGAAGTAGTTTTACACTATAAAAATTATTGTAACACACTGAGAAAATTTGTAAGGAAATCAAGAAATATGTATATTAGAGAAGAAATTAACAACTCCAGCAATAAAATAAAATCAATATGGAATGTTGTTTGAAGGGAGATAGGAAAAATAACCACTGGGTTAGGTAGTATTACTATTAAAGAGAATGACACCATCCTAACCAGCAGTACACAAATAGCTAATGTATTTAACAACCATTTCTTAAGTGTAGGAGAAAAAATTGGTGAGAATAAATAGTTCAAAAGAAAAAGCCAGGCAGTACATGGAAGAGCTAGTTTTGAAAAATTTTAGTCAAATTACAACCTCTTGTGAAATAAGTAAAATTATTAAATCTTTGAAAAATAAATGTTCTAGTGGAGTAGATGACATCTCTAATAAGATATTAAAACAATGTGGAGCAATTACAGCTGATGTTCTGAATCACATATGTAACGCATCACTAACTCAAGGTATTTTTCCTCTCTCTACAAAAAGGAGGACACTACAGATGTCAATAATTATTGGCCAGTATCCTTGCTTACAGAATTTTCAAAAATCTTCAAGAAAATAATGTACTCAAAAGTGGTTATCCATCTCAACAGTAATGGGATACTTAGTAAATCACAGTTTGAATTTCAAAAATGCTGTTCCACTGAGGCAGCAATATACAATTTCACTGTCTACATAATAGAGTCTTTAAATAGTAAAATTTCACCAATAGGAATTTTCTATGACTTCTCCAAAGCATTTGATTGTGCGAACCATGACATTATGTTACAGAAATTACAATTCTATGGTATAAATGGAACAGCATATGAGTGGTTTAAGTCTTACCTACAGAACAGCAAACAAAACGTTTCTTTATATAGGTCAAGTGATTTAAACAAGTTTGCCATTTCATCTGACTGGGGTGAAATTGTATTTTCTGTCAGCCTATGCAACCACTCACAAATGTCAGTGTTGCTGCAGGTGAGAGCAGATGCATTAAGCTGTTTATACGAATGTGTCTGTATATATTTAAAAACAAAGATGATGTGACTTACCATACGAAAGCGCTGGCAGGTCAATAGAAACACAAACAAACACATACATACACACAAAATTCTAGCTTTCACAACCAATGGTTGCTTCATCAGGAAAGAGGGAAGGAGAGGGAAAGACGAAAGGATGTGAGTTTTATGGGAGAGGGTAAGGAGTCATTCCAATCCCGGGAGCGGAAAGACTTACCTTAGGGGGAAAAAAAGGACAGGTATACACTCGCACACACACACATATCCATCCGCACATACACAGACACAAGCAGACATTTGTAAAGCCAAAGAGTTTGGGCAGAGATGTCAGTCGAGGTGGAAGTACAGAGACAAAGATGTTGTTGAAAGACAGGTGAGGTATGAGTGGTGGCAACTTGAAATTAGCCGAGGTTGAGGCCTGGCGGATAACGAGAAGAGAGGATATACTGAAGGGCAAGTTCCCATCTCCGGAGTTCTGACAGGTTGGTGTTAGTGGGAAGTATCCAGATAACCCGGACGGTGTAACACTGTGCCAAGATGTGCTGGCCGTGCACCAAGGCATGTCTGGCCACAGGGTGATCCTCATTACCAACAAACACTGTCTGCCTGTGTCCATTCATGTGAATGGACAGTTTGTTGCTGGTCATTCCCACATAGAAAGCTTCACAGTGTAGGCAGGTCAGTTGGTAAATCACGTGGGTGCTTTCACACGTGGCTCTGCCTTTGATCGTGTACACCTTCCGGGTTACAGCACTGCAGTAGGTGGTGGTGGGAGGGTGCATTGTACAGGTTTTACACCGGGGGCAGTTACAAGGGTAGGAGCCAGAGGGTAAGAAAGGTGGTTTGGGGATTTCATAGGGATGAACTAAGAGGTTACGAAGGTTAGGTAGACGGCGGAAAGACACTCTTGGTGGAGTGGGGAGGGTTTCATGAAGGATGGATCTCATTTCAGGGCAGGATTTGAGGAAGTCGTATCCCTGCTGGAGAGCCACATTCAGAGTCTGATCCAGTCCCGGAAAGTATCCTGTCACAAGTGGGGCACTTTTGTGGTTCTTCCGTGGGAGGTTCTGGGTTTGAGGGGACGAGGAAGTGGCTCTGGTTTCACATCCCGCAACTACCCTCCCGACCTGGTACGGACGCAAATAACCAGATCCACTTCCTCGTCCCCTCAAACCCAGAACCTCCCACAGAAGAACCACAAAAGTGCCCCACTTGTGACAGGATACTTTCCGGGACTGGATCAGACTCTGAATGTGGCTCTCCAGCAGGGATACGACTTCCTCAAATCCTGCCCTGAAAGGAGATCCATCCTTCATGAAATCCTCCCCACTCCACCAAGAGTGTCTTTCCGCCGTCCACCTAACCTTCGTAACCTGTTAGTTCATCCCTATGAAATCCCCAAACCACCTTCCCTACCCTCTGCCTCCTATCCTTGTAACCGCCCCCGGTGTAAAACCTGTCCCATGCACCCTCCCACCACCACCTACTCCAGTCCTGTAACCCGGAAGGTGTACACGATCAAAGGCAGAGCCACGTGTGAAAGCACCCACGTGATTTACCAACTGACCTGCCTACACTGTGAAGCTTTCTATGTGGGAATGACCAGCAACAAACTGTCCATTCACATGAATGGACACAGGCAGACAGTGTTTGTTGGTAATGAGGATCACCCTGTGGCTAAACATACCTTGATGCATGGCCAGCACATCTTGGCACAGTGTTACACCGTCCGGGTTATCTGGATACTTCCCACTAACACCAACCTGTCAGAACTCTGGAGATGGGAACTTGCCCTTCAGTATATCCTCTCTTCTCGTTATCCGCCAGGCCTCAACCTCGGCTAATTTCAAGTTGCCGCCGCTCATACCTCACCTGTCTTTCAACAACATCTTTGCCTCTGTACTTCCGCCTCGACTGACATCTCTGCCCAAACTCTTTGGCTTTACAAATGTCTGCTTGTGTCTGTGTATGTGCGGATGGATGTGTGTGTGTGTGTGTGCGAGTGTACACCTGTCCTTTTTTTCCCCCTAAGGTAAGTCTTTCCACTACCGGGATTGGAATGACTCCTTACCCTCTCCCTTAAAACCCACATCCTTTCGTCTTTCCCTCTCCTTCCCTCTTTCCTGATGAAGCAACCATTGGTTGCGAAAGCTAGAATTTTATGTGTATGTATGTGTTTGTTTGTGTTTCTATTGACCTGCCAGCACTTTCGTATGGTAAGTCACATCATCTTTGTTTTTAAATATATTTTTCACACACACACACACACACTCACCTGTATTGAAGAAATGTGTGGAACATAGGTGCATGTAACAGGACAGAAAATTTTGCTTCCTTTACAGTTATCATTCTTCTCCCTATATATATATATAGGATAAAGAATGATGACTGTAAAGGAAGCAAAATTTTCTGTCCTGTTACATGCACCTATGTTCCACACATTTCTCCAATACAGGTGAGTGCAGGTGAGTGGTTGCCTAACCCGATTGTTGTTTAATATTTTCATTCTGAAATTCCCATTACCATAACAATTTGTACATATAATATTACACATAACTTTTCACTGCACCAACTTGCCTAGGAAGATTTGTATATTTGTATTTATGTATTACCTATGTCACCAAATAAATGGTGCTGGTTTTTTAATTTTTTTTTTCAATATGCAGCATAATTGAAGTAACTACCATATTTAATTATATGCAAGTAATAATGAATACAAATCAACAACATGACTGAAAATAAAACTGAACACTTGACAAGCATTTTTCAGTTTTTAAAGAGATACAGATAAAATTTATGGATTACAATCAGTTTGTAAAACATGGAGCCTGTGAAAATAAAGTACTGTTTCTGCTGTGAAGTTTACAAAAGTGGGATGAAGTGGAAAAAACATGAATACAGCATAAAAAAGTGTGTCCAAAAATGCGACAAAATTACGAAAAGTGAATTTTTAACCAGGTTATTTGTGATTTTGACCTCCACTAACAGCAATGGGAAAAACAGTGGACTTCAGAAGGGCCACCACTGTTTTTTGAGTATTACTGTGGAAACTAGCAGTTCAGCTGCAGCAGTCAAAAGCAACCAGCAGCTGCTAAGGTATCGGCATGCCAGTTGCAACAAGAGGTATGTTTACATATCATGGGGTGGAGTAGGCCAGACACTGCAATATTGCAATGCAGTGGTAAGACAGAGCTCTTGCAGGATGAGCCAAGCCATTTCCACACTACCAGGCCATATGTTTGTTTTTTCTGAATGCAAATGGATACAGCTCATTAGCACAACAAGTGCACAGTGAACAAGTATAAATAACCATCATTTTAGCAAAGGTCTCAGCAATCTAGCAGTGCCTGTGTGGTCAAGAGGACTGTGCAAAGTGACTGAGCAATATAAGACAGTGTACGGCTGCCGTGACCTCTGGCCTGCACCACCACACCATCTGCTAGTGCCGAGTCCATCTTCTCGAACTTGATACCTCTCCACCAACTGAATGCTCCCTGGCCCACTCTCACAGTGGCCAGACTCCTGCTCTGGAGGGCAGGAGAATGAGATCAGGGTGGTGCAGCCACCCACATTTTCATTCAGGTGCAGGAACCAAGGCACCAGTGCCACCACTCACAGGTAAAATTCCACCACCATGGCTGGCATCCCCT
This sequence comes from Schistocerca piceifrons, assembly GCF_021461385.2. Lineage (NCBI taxonomy): Eukaryota > Metazoa > Arthropoda > Insecta > Orthoptera > Acrididae > Schistocerca > Schistocerca piceifrons. The sequence continues at coordinate 197,390,344 of NC_060149.1, forward strand.
GTGAGCAACCTGACAGTCCTCAGAACTGCTGGCATTGGGGTGCACACCACTGCATAAGCTACTGGAGTCAGCATTACTGGGCACCAACATCACCACTCAGTGGCTGTCAGCTCACTGCAATTGTGCTCCATCCTCACCATGTGCTGTTAGGGAGGGTGTCCACCACTTCCACTGAAATGCTATAAGTGTAGTCACGTGAGTGTTAATAAAATGTTTTGCCTCTGACACCTATCATCTAAGGTGCCAACAGCCTACTCCCTCGCTGTGACCCACCATCATGAACCCATCTGCCACACAAGTTTCCCTACACTCCAGGATCCACTTCACTTGGTGTCAGAAGTAGGATTGACAATGCCTACAACTGCTATTTGTGGTTGAGTATGTGTTACTACAAGCAAAGGTTGCGACTCATTGTCTAAGAGTATACAGGGTGTCCCAGAAGGAATGGTCAACATTCAGGGTTATAACATGGATGATAATTTGGAGCAAATAACCTATAACCTTCATATAGACATATGCCCTATTCCAAATGATTTACAATATAGAACACATTTAATGTACAGTCATGGACAAAATGAGCAAGACCCCACGCCTTTTCATTATGCTGATCCGCACAGCTTTAAAGTCTGCTACACAGCATAACAGGCAAGGTGACGAAGTGCTACCAACATACTATGCACAAGCGTGAAATTTAAAAACTATCCGAACTTTGTCAGACTGTTTTCAATCATGTATAAGACTATATTAATGCTGATTAGTGTGTTAAACACAATACGTAATTATAAGATATAAATGAAAGAAGAAATGCTAATTAGTATGAACTGTACTAATAAAAATGAATTTCAGCTTATCTAGATAACAGAACTGTTTTAGTAAGACAAAGTACCCCAGATCGTTACGAATTAGCAAAAAATTATGTGCTTTCAGCCGCGAAACGGTCTGTGTCAATGTTCAGACCAGTGATACTGGATTACCGTTGCTGACCTACCATGAAAGTGTGCAAAATTAGCAATGCGTGAAAATTCAAAATGAAATTCAGTTAAAAATCATTCAGTGCCACACTGAAGTTAATTCAATTATTGACAGAAGCGGAAATGTAGGCAGTAACAAGTATTAAATTCTACAAGAGTTTCATATTGACATCCACAGGGCGCCAGTACAGAATAAAGATAGCAAAAAACGTATTTGGGGTGCGAGAATTTCTTAAAATTGCTTTATTTATAGTCTATCTGCCTCCATCGAGATTAGAACTGAAAACAAACCAGACCTCCCTTGCAGTAGCAAACACCTAAGAGACAACCCAGGCAAACAGCCCTCTAATATTACCCCATACATGAATAAGCCGGCAATTTTGCAAGGAAATTTGCAAAATGATCTGCAGTTTCTGTTGCATAGAGCTTTCTGGACACAAAACCTTGAATTTTCTACCTTTATGTCACCACTTATGTGACAATCATTTGGGATGCTTATCGAAATACAAAATACTGTTATTAGCAATTCAGTTTAGTTGGATAATTATGCACCACCCCAGGAAATAAACGGCGACTTAGCTGCAAAATGTATTCTATAATGTTTCGAATTCTTCATTAGACTCGCGACACCTAGGAAATGTTCATTAGCCGAAGTGTTCCTTAAGCTATGGGAATGCTCACACTTCTAAAACACGGTGGCATTAATACTAGGATCTGAGTTACCACATGTATAGGCAAATGGATTTTATTTGCTTTCCTGTAAACGTGATTTGGATAGAAAGGGTAGCTACGATTAATATGCTGATGTATTGACTGCAGCATTTCGAATAAAGAGTAGTGGGAATTATTATTTATGCGGCCCTTATCTTCAGTAACTGTTGTAGCTATTTTCATTTTTAGGATTTAATCACCTAAATCAGAAAAATGGAATCTTACTAGACTCACTTTCTTGACCATCTGTCTGTCTACTCAACCCTTAAAACCTATTTACCTCGAGTACGGGTAGACATAATAAGCGGATATGTATGGCACTTCCTGCAATATACGGTCCCTTGATGCTGTAAAAAAGTGAGCTTCTATGTGAATTCAATTTAAAGATATGGCTGTTTATGTAAAGAAAATTTACTCAACGGTAATCCAGTATGACTGGTCTGAACGTTGACACAGACCGTTTCGCAGCTGAATGCGCCTAATATTTTGCTAATTCGTAATGATCTGGGGTACTTTGTCTTACTAAAACAGTTATGTTATCTCGATGAGCTGAAATTCATTTTTATTAGTACTGTTCATACTAATTAGTGTTTCTTCTTTCATTTATATCTTATAATTACATATTGTGTTTAACACACTAATCGGCATTAATATAGTCTTAGACATGATTGAAAATAGTCTGACAAAGTTTGGATAGTTTCTCAATTTCACTCCTGTGCATAGTATGTTGGTAGCACTTCGTCACCTTGCCTGTTATGCTGTGTAGCAGACTTTAAAGCTGTGCGGATCAGCATAATGAAAAGGCGACGGGTCTCGCTCGTTCTGTCCACGACTGTACATTGTTATTTATTTTCCATTTTATTCTATACATTGCCAGATTTTCACTCATATACATGTACAACAGTTAATAAACATTAAAACATTTCTTTTATGAAGTATCAACTGAAAAATATGTATTTTTAAAACATTCACCTGTAAGCATTATTGTACATGTCACATTACATCTGTTATACAGTTCACGATAATTTTTTAACTCCCACTGTCAGCTTCAATGTAGCTGTACCCTCTTGGGAGAGCATATTGTGTTTCTTGTCTGAGTGCCTCTGCATGTTCCTTAATGAGGGCAGCAGCATCCATGATGCGTCCAAGCAGTTCGTCTCACATATTCATCTTTCATTTGTACACTACAGACCAAAATCTAATGGAGTAAGAAGTGGTGATCTTGGTGGTCTGATACTTGCGGTATATTGACCAATGCAGCAATTAGGGTAAGTGTGGTTGAGATGTTCATCAGATGTCTGGTAAAATTTGTAAGGGCTCCATCCTGCGAGAAGTACATTGCAGTCCACATGGCCAAATGAATATCCTCAAGGTGTTCAACATACAAATTTTCAAAAAAATTCTTGTAATTCTGTCCTGTTATTATCTCTTCTAAAATGACAGACCCTATCAACATGTCACCAACCATGTCACACCGGTCAAAAAATGAACGTGGAAATTGGTTTCCACTGTGGCAATTGGATTTTCCTGCAACCATCAGTTGTTATTATGTGTGTTGTTGATTCTGTTCTGTGTAAATATGGCTTCATCAGTGAGTATTATTAATGGAAGCAAATGATGACTGTAATTTAACCAGTGACAAAATTAAAGTCATGTCTCATTTTTGCCAATGTAAAAATTGTGGACATGGTGTATGTGAAATGGATATAAGTTTTCTGCACATAATGTTTGCCATACACAAGTTCATGGGATATTGATAGAATAAAATGTCAAAGAGTTTGGGTGGGTAAACACGTATGTGTATTCCATTAGCCCAAAAACAAAAGTACATCAAATGCATTCTATCACAGAAAACCATACAAAATAGGGCATATGTCCATATGAAGTTTTTTGCTTCAGTTGAGCATTCCTGACATACCTCTGTATGGTGAACATTCCTCCTGGGAAATCCTGTATAAGATGTTAACCATGTACAGCAATTCAGAAGTTGAAGCTTGTGCAATTGATTAAGGGTAGACATGTCATGGTCAGTACCAGCAGGGTTGGGGTTTTCAGTGGCTCAGGGGGACTACCACAGGGGATGTATTGAAATTTGTAAGAGATGAAGTAAATAAGAGCTATGAGTGGACACTGTAAAATTTTCTAAGAAACAGGAAGCACTTCAGGCTAGGGAGAAGGAAACAGCTTTTCACAATTCTCCTGAGTATGAGGAAAATTTGTGGAGGAGATTTGAAGAAAGGAAGAAGGAGATAAGGAAAGAAAAAATGAAAAGGGAGGAGGCAGACCAGAGGGCAAAAAAGAGAGTCAAAAGGGATAGAAACAAGGCAGTGTCTAGTTTACATGCTCCCGCAACATGTCCAACTATCACCAGTGTAGTTAAGCCTGTCAACCCTGTAAGGAATAGTCCAGAATTTAATAACTGGTGGGACAATCTCATGAATGGGAAGATAAAGATAATGAATGAAGAAGGAAATGACATTGTGCTGAGTTAGCTCAGTGCACAAGGCACTAAGATTGTTGGCTGTAAGGAGAATAATGTAGTAGTATCATTTCCAATAGCATGTGGAATTGTGGAGTCTGAAGCAACTATAGAGCCATATGAAGTGAGTGTATCAAAGTGAATAGATTGTGGATAGCAACATGGGTGATTCATGTGCATAGTACCTACCCCACTGGGCGAAAATTTGTGTTGTTTAGAGGCCATGGAGCCTGGGCAGATATACAGGGAGATACACATGACACTGATTTTTGTGTTGTCCTGAGTGGGACTGCAGATGATGATGTCATTATAGGTACTATTGGAATTCACAGGAAGCTGTTGACATTGATAATTGTGGTATAAATGTTTTGGAAGAAATAGTACAGACACATTTCCTCAAAAGCAGAGTGAATGTAGAAAGAGAGAAGTTAATGACCAGACTGACAGGGTGGTATCTTTTGAAGAGTGTTTGCCTGAGGTTCAGAATGTTACAGTAGTATGAGCACTAGGTCACAGCCTTGTAGAGGAAGCTGCCAACATGTGCTGTGACATGTTTACAATGCAGCTGCAGTCTGATGTGTGGAATGATCATAAAGTAGGTGAAGGATAGAGGCAAATCTGAAAGTAAGTGTTCTGCCCAAACATTATGCCAAAATTAGCCTCAGGCAATGCATGATGGAACCTGAAGAACAAAATTCAAGTTAGGGGAAACTGTCACCAGTGAAGCACAGTCACAAGGTTCATCCATCTTAAGGGAAAAGCCAATTACACTATGAACAAAACTGCTATGGCTTAATTTGTATGATATAGTGCGACTAAGCACCAGGAAGTTGCTTTCGGGGAGTGGGGGTACCAGGAAAATGAGCATTTAGAGAGGAATTCAGTTCGTGTTTAGCACTACAGTGGTGGAGTTAATTGGGACCACCTGTCAATGTATTGTGAGTGGTAGTACCATATGTGGTTCATGTGTTATGATAGATTTGGGAATATGTTTTCTGGAAAAGCAGAAGGAGAACTGCTGCCATAGGAACAAAGTTCTGAATGGTGTTTCAAAATAACAGGTTGAAAAATTGCTGGATAGACCAAAGAGATTCTGAGCATAAGAGTGTCGTCATAACTGTCATCTGCTTCACATCTCCTCTGCAGCAAGCTATGTAAATTTAAGTATTAACTGTGTTTTTCTTACTTGTCACTTCTTTTTCCATGTGTTTTTGCTTTTAGGAAGCTTTAATTTTTGAGTACTAGTAATAGCGTCTAGTATCCACAGTTTAGTCAGCTATCAGCTGCCTTTAGTGAATTACCAATCTAGTTAAAAGTTGATTACTTAACTCTCTAAAGTAAATTGTTGATTTCTTAGGATGGAAAGGATGTGTGACTGCTGTGTACAGATGCAGGAGGAGCTGGCCACTGTTCGCAAACAACTGAACGTGCTGATGGCCATGGTCAGCCATCTTTAGGCTGCTGCCTCAGAGTGTAGCGGCAGTCGGAAGTCTGGTGCATGGCATGGTACACCCCAGATGTCACATGATTCACCCACAGACCCTGCTGTCGAGACATCTTTGTGGGTATTGGGTGTGGTTGGGCCACCCTATCCCCAAGGGGAGTGATGGGTTCAACGGCGTTCCCGTCGCATGAGGCAGAGGGTCAATGTGGAGGCTGGCCGTGTGGCATCACTCACTCTGCCTGTGATTGGACATGTGGCCGCTCCTTCAGCAAGATCCGAGCAGGCACACAGGGGGAGGGGTTTATTAGTGATTGGGAGCTCTAATGTTAAGCGGGCGATGCAGCCCCTTAGGGAAATAGTGGAAAAGTCAGGGAAGAAGGCCAGGGAATGACAATATTAATGTGCTAATAGTAAACTGCAGGAGCATCTGTAGAAAGGTCTCAGAACTGTTCTCATTAATAAATGGTCACAATGCCCACATAGTACTAGGGACGGAAAGTTGGCTGAAACCAGATGGAAACAGTAATGAAATTCTAAACTCAGATTGGAATGTGTATCACAGAGACAGGTAGAACAGTGAAGGGGGAGGCGTGTTTATAGTGATAAAAAGTGCAATAGTATCAAAGGAAATTGATAGAGATCCGAAATGTGAAATAATTTGGGTGAAGGTCACAGTTAAAGCAGGCTCAAACATGGTAACTGGATGTCTCTATAGGCCCCCCTGGCTCAGCAGCTGTTGTGGCAGAACACCTGAAGGAAAATTTGGAAAATATTTTGAGTAGATTTCCTGACCATGTTACAGTTTTGGATGGAGATTTTAATTTACCAGATATAGATTGGGAGACTCAAACGTTTATAATGGGAGACAGGGACAAAGAATCCAGTGAAATTTTTTTAAGTGCATTATCTGAAAACTACCTTGAGCAGTTAAACAGAGAACTGACTCATGGCGATAACATATTAGACCTTCTGGTGACAAACAGACCCAAACTATTTGAAACAGTTAACACAGAATAGGGAATCAGAGCTCATAAAGCAGTTACAGCATTAGCAATTTCAGCCATAAATAGAAATAGTAAAAAAAGGTAGGAAGATTTTTCTGTTTAGCAAAAGTGACAAAAAGCAGATTTCAGAGTACCTGATGGCTCAGCACAAAAGTTTTATCTCAAGTACAGATAGTGTTGAGAAGCAGTGGACAAAATTCAAAACCATCATACAATATGCATTGTATGAGTATGTGCCAAGCAAGATTGTAAGAGATTAAAGAGAGCCACCATGGTACAACAACCAAGTTAGAAAACTGCTATGGAAGCAAACATAAACATAGCCAAAGCCTTGCAGACAGACAAAAATTACACAAAGCAAAATGTAGTGTGAGGAGGGCTATGCGAGAGGCATTCAGTGAATTCGAAAGTAAAGTTCTATGTACTGACTCGGCAGAAAATCCTAAGAAATTTTGGTCTTATGTCAAAGCGGTAGGTGGATCAAAACAAAATGTCCAGACACTCTGTAACCAAAATGGTACTGAAACAGAGGATAACAGACTAAAGGCCAAAATACTAAATGTCTTTTTCCAAAGCTGTTTCACAGAGGAAGACTGCACTGTAGTTCCTTCTCTAGATTGTTGCACAGATGACAGAATGGTAGATATCGAAATAGATGACAGAGGGATAGAAAAACAATTAAAATCGCTCAAAAGAGGAAAGGCCGGCAGACCTGATGGGATACCAGTTCAATTTTACACAGAGTATGTGAAGGAACTTGCCCCCCTTCTTTCAGTGGTGTACCATAGGTCTCTAGAAGAGCGTAGCATTCATAAAGATTGGAAAAGGGCACAGGTCATCCCCATTTTCAAGAAGGGACGTCAAACAGATGTGCAGAACTATAGACCTATATCTCTAAAGTCGATCAGTTGTAGAATTTTGGAACACGTATTATGTTCGAGTATAATGACTTTTCTGGAGACTAGAAATCTGCTCTGTAGGAATCAACATGGGTTTCGAAAAAGACGATTGTGTGAAACCCAGCTCACGTAATTTGTCCACGAGGTTCAGAGGGCCATAGATATGGGTTCCCAGGTAGATGCCGTGTTTCTTGACTTCTGCAAGGCATTTGATACAGTTCCCCATAGTCGTTTAATGAACAAAGTAAGAGCATATGGACTATCAGACCAATTGTGAGATTGGATTGAAGAGGTCCTAGAAAACTGAAAGCAGCATGTCATTCTCAATGGAGAGAAGTCTTCTGAAGTAAGAGTAATTTCAGGTGTGCTGCAGGGGAGTGTTGTAGGACCATTGCTATTCACAATATATATAAATGACCTTGTGGATAATATTGGAAGTTCACTGAGGCTTTTTGCGGATGATGCTGTAGTATATCGAGAGTTTGTAAAAATGGAAAATTGTACTGAAATGCAGGAGGATCTGCAACAAATTGATGCATGGTGCAGGGAATGGCAATTGAAAATCCTTTATCATTTAGCTACAAGATAACAGGTCAGCTACTGGAAGCAGTTAATTCCATAAATTATCTGGGAGTAGGCATTAGGAGCGATTTAAAATGGAATGACCATACAAAATTAATCACCAGTAAAGCAGATGCCAGACTGAGATTCATTGGAAGAATCCTAAGGAAATGCAGTCTGAAAACAAAGGAAGTAGGTTGCAGTACACTTGTTCGCCCACTGCTTGAATATTGCTCACAGGTGTGAGATCCGTACCAGATAGGGTTGATAGAAGAGATAGAGAAGATCCAAAGAAGAGCAGCATGCTTTGTTACAGGATCATTTAGTAACCATGAAAGCATTATGGAGATGATAGATAAACTCCAGTGGATGACTCTGCAGAAGAGACGCTCAGTAGTTCGGTACGGGCTTTTGTTGAAGTTTCGAGAAAATACCGTCACTGAGGAGTCAAGCAGTATATTGCTCCCTCCTACGTATATCTCGCAAAGAGACCATGAGGATAAAATCAGAGAGATTAGAGCCCACACAGAGGCATACCGACAATCTTTCTTTCCCCGAACAATACGAGACTGGATTAGAAGGGAGAACCGATAGAGGTACTCAAGGTACCCTCCACCACACACCGTCAGGTGGCTTGCAGAGTATGGATGTAGATGTAGATGTAGATGTAGATCAGTGAAGTCAGATCATGCACTGTTAAAGGTGATTTTTTCAAGGATAATTTATTAACACAGGAAGAAATTTCAGGTCCTTTCGCAGTTTGTAAGTGCAAAGTAAAGAATAATTGTTGTGTATGTAAGTGTGAGTAATGATAAAAATTATATTTCCTACTATATAAGATGTGTAAAACACTGAAGAGAGAGGAATGAGGCCCTTGAGAGATGTGAGATATATTAAGGGACTCACGGAGAGATTCCATGGAGACATGTCTAGCTGTAGTGAGTTGTATTGCAAAAATTTCATGTGTGTCTGTTGTGTGTCTGTTGAAGAGTGAGTGCAAAATTTAACTTACTATTTGGAAGGGAAGAATCAGGTGAACATCAGAACCAGAGAGCTAAATACTGTAAATTCACAGTCTCTGAACCTTGTGGTTCAATCTGCCTAGCTAGGGTAGAGACTCAGGGGCCAAGTCATCCAGACGAGGGGGTAATGTAGCATCACCACTATTTTTTGGATGCTACTGTGGGTACTAACATTTCAGACACAGCTACTGAAGGCAGCTGATGGGTGCTGAAGTGTTGGCATACTGGTTGCAGCAATGAGGCTGTTTATATGTCACAAACATAACTAGGCCAAGTACCACAAGGTTGGAATGCAGCAATAAGACAGAGCTCTTGCAGGATGAGCCAAGACAATCCACATCACAAGACCACAGATCCTAACCTAACCTAACCTAACCTAACCGTGTAGTCCCACAAGCAGCTGAAAACAGCACGTTGGAACATCAGGTGGGCCATGAGCCATTATGAATAACAATTAATTTTAGCAGAGTGATCAGCAGCCCAGCAGAAACTTTTGGGATTAACGGACTATGCCAGGTGACAGTAATACGGGATAGCACACAGCTGCCACAAGCTTGGGCCTCCATCACCATGCCACTTGCTTCTGTAAGGTCCTCCTTCTTGGACTTGGTAGTTCTCCACTAATGAGCTTCCTCCTGGCCCACTTCCACAGTGGCCCTACTCCTGCCTTGTAGGGCAGCAGAATGACACCGACTGGTACAGCTGCATACCCTTCCATGCTGATGCAAGCACCTAAATGCCATGCACTGTCACTCACAGAGGTAAGATCCATCCCTGGAGGCTGGTATTCCCTGCAAGTAACCCATCAGTCTTCAGCACTTCTGGCTCCATCCATGAGTGGCTGTGTCACACTAATTGGGCACACACTGCTGCATAAGTTGCTAGAGTCAGCATTCCTGGGTGCCAACGTCACAGTACAGTGTGCGTCAGTTAATTGCTACTGCACGCTGTCCTCACCACATGTTGTGGAGGGGTATAGTCACTGACACCACACTATGAGTGCAGTCACATGGGCGCTAATAAAATGATTTGACTTTTGATGCTATTTGTCTAAGCTGTGGATGTCCTTCTCCTTTGCCATGACCCACCACCACAACCAAACCCTGCTCAGAATTTCCCTTACTCCTATGGGTGCAATTCAATGCAAATAGGCAAAAACACCTGTGACAACAAAAGATACTTTATGAATGAAATCAAAATGCACCTGGTGAAAACTGCTCTTTAATTGCAGTGGGGGTTGGGGTTGTTTGGGGAAGGAGACCAGACAGTGAGGTCATCAGTCTGATTGGTTTAGGCAAGGAAGGGGAAGGAAGTTGGCCATGCCCTTTCAAAGGAACCATCCTGGCATTTGCCTGGAGTGATTTAGGGAAATCACGGAAAACCTAAATTAGGACGGCCGGACGCAGGATTGAACCGTCATCCTCCCAAATGCGAGTCCAGTGTCTAACCACTGCACCACCTCGTTCAGTAATTGCAGTGAAATTCAAATGGACAAACTGACACTAATAATTGAATATACTTACAAGTTACTACACTTTTTCATCCCACCAAACTGTCTCCATCAACATTCTAGAATTTGGCACATATGTAAAAGTTGAACAAAAAGCCAAGAGTATAGACAAAAATGAGTTTTCACAGTTATCAGAAAATAGAAGCATGTTGCTGTGAATTTATATGAAGCAGCTCTCAGCAATTTATGATAAATTTAGATTTATTGTTAACCTGGCTGTAACATAAGAAGTGTCAATTGAGTTTTAAATGTAGATTTCTTAAAAGATCCTGACTAAAAAGAAGCTAGAAATGTTATTTAATTGTTAAATCTGATTTTAGTAGTGAATTTTCTAACTCTTTTACTGTAAGATAGCACGGTGCTGAGTGATATTTTTTTCACAGGTATTATTTAGGCCAAAAAAGTTTTTCCCCATTATTAATGGACTATCAGACCATCCTGGATAACTAAAATAAACTAAATATATATTTGAGATCTAATTAAAGTGCAGCTACTCATGGAGGTCCAGCATGGACTGTAATTATTTTATGATAGTGAAACTTGATAGATATATTAATGTGTTGATACAGAACTAATTTACACTGGAAAAAAAAAATTAATTCCAGTTGTTGCCACGAGGTGCAAATTTGGCATTGTATACTGTTTGTATGATGGTATGACATCCACAGTGTCATTTAATGAGCCATAAAGTGAGTGAACAGTATGGTTATCAAGAAGAAGGACCATCTGCTGCTAGTGACACTGCAGGATGCAGTGAATACACAGAACTGCCAATTTTGGGCACTGTTAAAATGTATGTTGTGCACAAAGACCCTTGTACTCACTGTATGTGACTGTGTGGAGTGGATTCACAAACACCTTTATTCCCAGTTCATTCTTCTGTGAAGAGAATCCACCCAGAGGGCCTGTCAGGTGTACCATACACATGTCTGCATGTTATCAAGACCTCACTGTACAGCCTGTGATTCCTGCTCTGGAAGAGTGCAAGTGTGTGTAAAGCACTGTTTTAATGCAAAGTGGTGTAACACTCATTTTGTTGGCCCAGTGAAAGATCTGCTTTAAATAACCTTCTGCAAACATATTGCTTCAGAAGTAAGATCACCTGCAAGGTCACCTTATATGAACCCATGTGTCTTTTGACTCTGGAGATATCTAAAAGAATGTGTTCACCGGGGGCATGTTGTGTCTCTACCTTATCTGAACACCAGTGTACAGGAACACATTGCTCAGCTTTCACCAGAACTACTGCAAGTAACTGTTGATAATGATGTTTTATGGATGCAGTGCCTTGTCAATGCCTCTAGTGCTCATATTGAATAAATTGCATAAGCAATGGTTAATAATAAAATCAACATTATGTCTTTTCACTTGGACCTTTTCTGACTGCATCCCATTCCTAATCCATTACACGTGGAAATATTTCTATATGTCTTGTGCATTTACAGTGCTGGATTTGCACCTGTTGGTCAAAATTGGAACCAATTTCTTTCTAGCATAAATCAGTTTCTCATTAATGCATTAGAATATCTACAAGTTTTGCTGCCATATGGTAATTACAAACCATGCTGGACCTCAATGTGTAGCTTCACTTCGATTATAGCCACCTGGTAGCACTGTATAGTTTTGAGAATTTAATCATGTGAAACTCAGTGTATTTATAATACATTTTCAATAATATTTGAGAGTCAATTGTCTCAAAACTTGTCCATAATTTCCATTAAAATAAATAATATTATGAAAAAGGGAGTTGCTACTCACCATATAGTGAAGGTGCTGAGTCATAGATAAGCACAACAAAAAGACTGTCACAGATAAAGCTTTCGGCCCGTAAGGCCATCAAAAATAGACAACAGACACACACACACACACACACACACACACACACACATCATCCATTAAAATAAATAAATTATGGATAAGTAAAGAGATTAAAACATTTTATGAAAGGAAAAAGGAATGTATCGCTAGCACAGGGAATTTTTCTAGACACATTAAAATATGCAGTTGTTAAAGTTCTATATGAGAAAGATGAGAAGAAAACTCTAAATAATTTCATTTTTTTTCTAAAGTATTTGAAAATATAATGTACTCATGGTTACAACTAAAGTAGCAATAATTTACTTTGTACCTCACAATTTTCCTTCCAGGATGGTTTATCAACTGAGATTGCCAACTATATGTTTACTCATAAATATTACAAGCCTTAAATAAAGAAATATCACTAGCTGATATATTCTGTAATCTCTCCAAAACATCTAATACTATAGATCATAACACTCTTTAAAAAAAGCCTCAGTTTTATGGAATTAGTCATATTAGTAAATACTAATCTGTAAATAAAGTGTATTGCATGATGCCTCTGTGCACAACCAACCATTTACAAAATTGTTGTAGGATTACTGAGTCAGCTCGATGCAGATGTTACATGGTCTGCACAACAAATGGGTAAAAGCCCTCAGAATGTAACATGCACCACACTTGCATTTGTGGAATATCGAGCTGACAGCTAATGCACCATGTAATGCTGGTGGGAGCCCATTGTACCATTGCAATAATGTCTTCCCTTTCCTGAATTGACTGGATGGTAATGGGAAATACAATGGCACCAGGGGATTTGTCAAACAGGGAAATGTGCCTGGCATTCTGTCACAGCCAAATGAGCACTGCCACTACAGCACCCATACACAAGTACAATGTCTGCATACTCTGCATGGGTCAACATATGTGGCATGTTGTTGTTCATGGACACAGTGGACTTGCTCAATTAAATAACACTCAAGCACCACATGCACACAGTGTCACAACTTCTCAAAGGTCCAACCGATGACTGCACACTGGGTACATTTGTAGCTGTTGCTCAGTGCAATGCCACAATGCTACTGTATGTTGGAAAACCCCCATACCTTTTGTAGCATGAATCAGTCACCTGTCCAATCATTACTCTGTCCACCACAGTGCCTACACTGCATTTTGATAAGTAATATTCACACTTGTCTTCATATTCATTCATGGATATAAATAGTCTTCAACCTACTCCAGTTCTGTAATGATCGAAAATTGGACACATGTTCATAGCAATTTTTTGATTGATTTTCATATGTAGAATCACCTCACAAATTATGTAAATGTTGCCCATTTAACATACATCAAGGAGAGTTAACCTACAGCATAATTAATCCAGTTAGACAGGCAGTAATAGAAGAAATTACTATCAAAGAATTAATAAATTTTTCTCTCCAAATGGAATCTCTATTAATATCAGGAAAGCACTGTATGTTCATTTCTGTATAATATATCAAATATTATCAACAACTTATATAGCCCAAGGAAAGTGTGATAGCACCACTGTTATTTTGTGTATACATTAATGTTCTGGCCAACAGGGTAAGCAGCAACCTGTGACTGTTTGCTGATGATGCTGTGGTTTTTCAGAAGATGTCATCGTTGGTGACTCTAGGAGGATAAAAGAAGACTTATACAAAATTTCTAGTTTGTGTGATAATTGGCAGCCAGTTCTAAATGTAAAAAATGTAAGTTAATGCTGATCAGTAGGAAAAATAAAACTGTAATGTTTCAATACAATGTTACTACTGCTTGACACAGTCTCGTCAATTAAATATTTCAGTGTAATATTGAAAAGTGATATTAAGTGGAACGAGCATGTAAGAAACTTCCTGGCAGTTTAAAACTGTGTGCCAGACCGAGAGGAGATGAGGTACTGGCAGAAGTAATGTTGTGAGGACGGGTCATGAGCCGTGCTTGGGTAGCTCAGATGGTAGAGCACTTGCCTGAAAAAGACACAGATTCTGAGTTAGAGTCTGGGTCCAGCACACAGTTTCAATCTGCCAGGAAGTTTCAAATCAGCACACACTCCGCTGCAGAGTGAAAATTTCATTCTGGAAGCATGTAAAGGTTGTAGTAGTGTTGTGACAGTGCCACGACATTTAACAGTGCCGCCACGACAGTACGCGCAAATGGCGATAGAGGTGCTCCGCAACTCGGCTGAGCGCGAGAGCGCCACCTAGCTACGAATGGCGCCGGCCGCATGTCACGGCATGGCAGTTGAATAAGAGATACTGAGTTGTTATCATGTAACCAGCTATTGTTTCTAAGTGAGTGTGTTTGAATATCCACACAATTATTGGTGATTAAAGGTTATAACACTTTTTGGCAACGAGGATGGGATATTTTCATTGCATTGTGGATTTGTGTGTTCATGACGGGGCAGACATGGAACAGCTTATGCAAGTGCTCATTGAACAACAAACACAGCTGACGGCTGCAATTCAGGCACAACAAACACAGCTGACGGCTGCTATTCAGGCATTGTCGACGTTGCTTACTCATCATCTGTCTTCCTCTTCTCCACCTCCATTCCCTCCTTACGACAAGGCCACTGAAGACTGGGAGGATTATGAGAAGCGTTTGCGGCAACACTTCTTGGCTTTCAGTGTTGTTGACGCTCCTATGTGTAAGTCGTTATTTCTATCTTGGATTTCCCCACGGATCTATTAGCTGCTATCTCAGTTAGCCCCTCTGCGGGAACCTGCCTTTCTGTCCTTCCAAGAAATGTGTGAATTATTGTCTAACTATTACCGAAAAAACACCCACATCGTTGCCGCCCGCGTGGCATTCTACCGGTGTCGTAAACAGCCCCATCAATCTTACCGGGCTTGGGCGGCGGAACTACACGGTGTGAGTAGGAAATGTCAGTTTGTCACGGACACTCATCATGAGTCTTATGCTGATTCAGTGGTTAGGGATGCTATTCTACAGCTTGCTCCTGATAAAGAAGTTTGGCAACATGCCCTACAACTGCCAAACCCGTTGTTGTCGGAAGTTCTAAGCATCGCTCAATCCTTTGAAGTGTCTCACACTGCTGGCACGCAGATAGACACATGGTGTGATGTAGGCACTGTACAATCAACTTTCGACACGGACAACTTGCCTGTTTCACAGGAGAACGAAGATGTGGCGGCGGTTCACTCGCGTAAACAACGTTGCGTTGGGCCGCAATGCTCGCAGCGAAAACAGCAACCACAGAAGTAGGCTTGTTCCGCACTTCCTTCTTGTCCACGTTGTTTCATACAGCATGACAGGGCCACGTGTCCAAAACGTTGGGCCACGTGTAATTCATGTAGGAAAAAAGGCCACATTGCTTCTGTGTGTCAGTCCCCTAATGTTCCTGTCGACGAGGACGAGGCATCGGACATGGATGTTAACTGTGTGCTTTCTCAAACAAATAAGTTGTTTGTTACTGTTCGTGTTCTGGATAAAGACATTCGCATGCAAGTGGACACTGGCTCTGCAGTAACTCTCATTAATTCTCGCACATATTTGGAGTTGGGCTCCCCTCCCTTGTCTCCAGTTACGCAAAATCTGAGAGCTTATAATAAACAGAAAATTCCTATCATTGGCCAGTTTGATGCTTCCACTGCCTACAAGTCTGTTGTTAGGCCCCTCACGTTTTATGTGGTGGATCATGCGGGCACTGAAAACCTTTTCAGTTATGATGCTTTCCAGCTGTTCGGGTTCTCCATTGATGATGATGTGCACCTCATATCTGAGGATATTCCGTATCAACAGCTGGATGGATTGTGTTCTGAATTTTCGTCCGTGTTCTCTGCTGGTCTGGGTCGTGCCAAGGATTTTGAAGCCCACATTACTCTTAAACCTACAGCTCGCCCTAAGTTTTTCCGGGCACGCCCTATTCCGGTGGCGTTGTGTGCACCTGTCAAGGCTGAGATAGACAGGTTAACAGCTTCAGGGATTCTCCTTCCTGTTACCTCCAGTGAATGGGCATCGCCAATCGTGGTGGTTTCTAAACCAAATGGGAGTCTGCGATTGTGTGGTGATTTTAAATCCACTGTCAACGCTCAGAGCCTCATTGACACTTATCCTCTTCCCCGTCCTGAGGAGTTATTTACCAAGCTCGCTGGGGGCCAGTTCTTTTCCAAACTTGACTTATCGGAGGCATACCATCAGTTGCCGTTGAATGCTTCTTCCAAGGGATTTCTCGTCATCAACACTCCTTGTGGGTTGTATCAGTACCAGCGGTTACCATTTGGCATTGCTAGCACACCGGCCATTTTTCAGCGGTTTTTGGAACAGCTCACGGCTTCCGTTCCCGGCTGCATAAACTATCTGGATGACATTGTTGTCATGGGGGCCTCCACTGAGGAGCACCTTTGCAATTTGCGTTCACTGTTTCGGGTTTTGCATTCAGCTGGGTTGAGGTGCAATCTGGACAAGTCACAGTTCTTCCAACCCTCCATTGTGTATATTGGTTTCCACCTGTCCCGTGAGGTTATACGTCCTCTACATCAGCGCGTTGCGGCCATTAACGCTCTACCCCAGCTGTCTATGGTCAAAGAACTTCAGGCATTTCTAGACAAGATTGCTTATTATTACAAATTCATTCCATCCGCAGCAGCGGTAGCTCATCCTCTGCATCAGCTGTTATGCAAAAACGCCCCTTTCTGTTGGTCCGACGAGTGTGAGCAGGCTTTTGTCCACCTGAAGGCTCATTTGCAGTCGGCACCTTGTCTTGCCACATTCTTTCTGGGTCAGCACTTGGTTCTGGTGACTGACGTGTCACAGTATGGCCTAGGGGCTGTTCTCGCCCATCGGTATGAGGACGGGTCGGAACGACCCATCGCCTATGCTTCCAAGACCCTCAACGATGCGCAATGGCATTACTCTCAAATCAAAAAGGAGGCGCTCGCTATCATTTATGCTCTAAAAAAGTTCAGCGTTTTTTTGTATGATTCTAAGTGTCACCTCATCACCGACGACAAGCCACTGGTCTCTCTGTTCAGCCCATCGGCATCACTTCCAGATAAGGCAGCTCACTGCCTGCAACGTTGGGCCTTATACTTGTCTCGTTTTCACTATGAGATTCACTATCGCCCCACGGCCCTGCACGCCAACGCTGACGCATTGTCGCGATTGCCAATGGGCCCCGACCCGGTTTTCGATCGTGATGAACTACTCTGTTTCCACATTGATGAGGAAGAACGTCGTGCGGTCGAGAGTTTTCCACTTACAGGTTCGCAGGTCACGTTGGCTACTGCGTGGGACCCGGTCCTGCATCAGTTGATCGGTTTTGTTCAACGGGGTTGGCCGAACAAGACCAAGGGCCGGGCATCGGATCCCCTTTGCAACTACCATGCCTTGCGCCTTTGTCTGTCTGTTCGTGATGGTGTTGTTCTTCTGGCCACGGATGGCGCATCTCCATGGGTTGTGGTGCCAGCCTCTCTTCACAAAGATGTTCTCAAAGTGTTGCATGAAGGCCATTGGGGTATTTTTCGGACTAAGTCCCTGGCCCGCAGGCACGTTTATTGGCCCGGTATTGATTCGGACATCACCCACATGGTTGCTGCGTGTGGTCAGTGTGCTCAACAACTGGCTGTACCTTGTACAATGCCCTCTCCGTGGCCTGATCCGGCGCAGCCATGGGAACGGGTGCACGCTGACTTTGCAGGCCCCTTCCTCGGTACTTATTGGCTACTATTGATTGACGCCTTCTCGAAGTTTCTGTTTGTTGTTTGATGTCCGTCGCCCACCACTGTGGTGACGACGCTGGCTTTGTCGAAAATATTTGCGCTAGAAGGTCTTCCATCCATGATCGTCATGGACAATGACCCTCAGTTCTCTTCGCAGGCCTTCCATGATTTTTGTACTGGACAAGGGATTCATCATGTTACAGCACCACCCTTCCATCCGCAATCAAATAGGGAGGTCGAGTGCCTTGTCCGCACTTTCAAAAGCCAAATGAAAAAAATTCCTTAGTGATTTTTCCACAGATGACGCTCTGCTGCAATTTCTGAGTTCTTATCACTTCACGCCTCTGGGTGATCACAGCCCTGCTGAACTCTTGCGGTGGCAGGCATTGTGCTGTGTCCCCTAGTGAGGGAAAATACTCAGTGGGCGCCGACGTGTGGGCACAAGGGAATGGATCTCACCCTAAATGGATTCCAGGGGTGGTCAAGGCTCTTCGCGGCCGCCGGCTTTGTGAAATACGTACATACGACGGCATGGTTGTTCGCCATTACGACCAGATGCGCCCACGACTGGTGGCCACGCCGGTGCCACTGCCCCTTTCTTCGCCTCCACCAGCCCGAGAAGCCAGTCCTGTCGCTGCTGCCGATCTACCGTACGTGTTGATGCAGCCGACGTCGCTACCACTTCCGAGTACACCGGAACCGGCCCCAGTCGCGACGCCGCCTTCTCCGGGACCCATCTCGCTGGAGCACACCCCCAGGTCCACGACACCTATGGATGATGCTCCAGAGTTTTCACCCATCATCTCGTCCAGGAGGCACGTTCCACGCACGAGCTTCCGTCCTGGACATTTTCGATCATACTCTCGTGTCTCTCCGCGGGATCTTCTCAGGGCCTCACGAGAGGCCATGGATGTCTCTGCACTGTCCATGTCTCCAAGGAAGTGAGTGTTTTTTTCTAGGGGGGAAAACTGTTGTGACAGTGCCACGACATTTAACAGTGCCGCCACGACAGTACGCGCAAACAGCGATAGAGGCGCTCCGCAACTCGGCTGAGTGCGGGAGCCCCACCTAGCTACGAACGGCGCCGGCCGCATGTCACGGCACGGCAGTCGAATAAGAGATACTGAGTTGTCATCATGTAACCAGCTATTGTTTCTAAGTGAGTGTGTTTGAATATCCATGCAATTATTGGTGATTAAAGGTTATAACAAGTAGGGATGATGATTTGTAATAATGGCTCATAGGGAGAATTTTAGGAAAATGTGATTCATCTGTAAAGGCGACCACATATGGGACTCTATTTTGACCCATTTTTGAGTACTGTTCAAGTGTTTGGGACCTGCACCAGGTGAGATCAATGGAAGACATCAAAGCAATCCAGAGGCAGGCTGCTTGATTTGTCACCAGTTAATTTGAATAACATGCTAGTGTTATGGAGATTCTTTGGAAAGTCAAATGGAAATCCCTGGAAGGAAAGTGACATTCTTTTTGATAAATGCTATTGAGAACATTTAAATAATCTGCATTTGAACTGACTGCAGAATGACTCTACTGCTGCCATTGTACCATTTGCATAGGGACCACAAAGTTAAGATAAGAGAAATTAAAGCTTTTTCTTTGATCTATTTGTGATTGTAACTGGAAAGGAAATTACTAGTAGCAGTACAGTGTACCCTCTGCCATGCACCATACAATGGCTTGCAGAGTATGTAGGTAGATGTAGATATGAACAGGAATTAATGAATAAGGTAAAAGGCTCTGAATGTTTCAGTAGGAGAAGGTGGAGTACAGTGTTAAATGGTGCATAGTGTAACACTTGCATTTGTGTGTAAGTTGTCATGTTAGAAGCCTTGTGCTGAACCTATTTATGACCGTCATTTGTTGGCATTTCAACCAGTTTACATTGGATGCAATTAAAATTCATCTTTGGTGTGTAGTGAAGAAAATATATTTTGAGACATGTGAAGTAATTTTTTATCATAATATATTATTTCTATTGTGTATAGTTACAAACAATTGTTGTAATTCCGAGTATTATGGTCGCAGTTACCTACTAGTTTATCATACTGTACTGTCAAAAATTCATCAGGTTTTGCTCTGTTTTTGAAACTTATGAAATTATATAAATGTGCCCTGTGGGCCACAATGTAACAGTTTAATGTGAGACACAGAAAATACTTTCTCTGTTACGCTGTGCCCTGCCCTCCCCTACATATATTGATGGAAACTGGAACTGGAGGAAATATTTTCTTGTGCTTCTCATACTAATTTCAGCAACTTTTGCTTTTTGATTAATTCCTACTTTGAAGATAATCAACATCTTAACATATATTAGTTATTTTCAGTTGTTAATGGCTTATGGTATAATTTCTGGGGTAACTTAACAATTACAACTACATTGTCAATTGTACAAAAGCAAGTGTTGAGTATACTATGCAGAGTTTATGCAGTAATTGTGTGGGCATATAAATCACAATTTGTGAAGTATCACCAGGCCCACAGCTATAAAAATATCTGACAATATATCACTACTCAGTGATGGACTGCCAGTATTAATGAGGATTACTGTTTGTAATAAAATAGCTCAGGGTCCCATGTGCTTTTGCACAAACTAAAAATGAAATAAAGTTTAATAGATCACTGTTCATAGGGCTTAGAATGTGAGGCTGGACTTTTCAAATGGCTTTGTTATTGTCTGGAAGTGCCAACCAAATGCAGAGTGTGAGATTGCATTTGTGATTTTTATTCATCCTGTAAATTACATTTTGTACCTTCACTAGCTTCAACAACCTAGTAGCAAGTAATTATATTCATGTACTAGGTTGATACTATGTGCCATAGTCAATGTCAATATTATCTTTACTTTAGTGTTTCCTATGATCAGAATTAGTATTTTGTACAGAAGTGTTTCAACTATTATTTCAATTATTAAGTGTTTTTATTTAAATCTTAACAATAATCCATGAAAAATATCCTTTATGCTATTAATCAAAGTTGTATGTACTGTTTTAATGCAAGATTATGTTGGGTACTGTGCACCCTCGCATTTGTAATAATAATAATATTTATTGAACATTAAATGATCAAATATAATCCCTAGAAATACTGTACATCCTTATATATATATATATATATATATATATATATATATATATAAAGATGATGTGACTTACCAAATGAAAGTGCTGGCAGGTCGATAGACACACAGCACTTTCGTTTGGTAAATCACATCATCTTTGTTTTTAGATATATTTTTCCCACGTGGAATGTTTCCCTCTATATATATATATATATATATATATATATATATATATATATATATATATATATGGTGAGTCACCTAACGTTACCGCTGGATATATTTCGTAAACCACATCAAATACTGACAAATCGATTCCACAGACCGAACGTGAGGAGAGGGGCTAGTGTAATTGGTTAATACAAACCATAAAAAAAATGCACGGAAGTATGTTTTTTTAACACAAACCTACGTTTTATTAAATGGACCCCGTTAGTTTTGTTAGCACATCTGAACATATAAACAAATACGTAATCAGTGCCATTTGTTGCATTGTAAAATGTTAATTACGCCTGGAGATATTGTAACCTAAAGTTGACGCTTGAGTACCACTCCTCCGCTGTTTGATCGTTATGCAACCATTTGTTGCGAAAGCTTGAATTTTGTGTGTATGTTTGTGTTTGTTTGTGTGTCTATCGACCTGCCAGCACTTTCGTTTGGTAAGTCACATCATCTTTGTTTTTAGATATATTTTTCCCACATGGAATGTTTCCCTCTATTATATATATATATATATATATATATATATATATATATATATATATATATATATATATATATATATATAATAGTAGTAATAGTAGTTCATTCAGAGACAATTTACATTGCATGGATTTCATAACTATATATATATATATATATATATATATATATATATAGTTATGAAATCCATGCAATGTAAATTGTCTCTGAATGAATGAACTACTATTACTACTGTGCAATATGTACTTGTAGCATATAGCATAGGGCATGTAATTACACTTACAGTCTAGACAATATAAATAAAATAGATTACACAGTACATACAAATAATAACTTGAACAATATATTCATAATAGTAAATGATTTACAGTGCATAAACCAGAGTTAAAAATACATTTTTGTGAATCTTATATTGTACTGAGTAGTTGTGTTTCTAGTTTACTGACTTCTAATTCTAGTTTCTCTTCATGTGATAAATAACATTTATCAGTCACAGGATGAACTTTTCCTCATGGTCTGCTCATGTAGCCAGTCATTCTACAGAACTCTTCTCCTATTAGAAATTTTTATTGGGGTTGCAGGGAGCATCTAACTTTTGAAGTTTCATAAGTCCTTTGGCAATGCTTCTATTAACTTTACACCAGAGTATTTAGGTCCTTTTTTAAAAAAATCTGAAGTCTATGTGAAATGCACCGCAATTGTTTTCTGTTCCCTGTGTTATGAGAAAGAAAAGTCCCATAGGTCTTCAGTTTTGTGGGATCTAATATGGCAATTGCAATGGTCTTGGTTATATACACTGATGGAAATGTCAAAATATTGATATTGGAAACAATTTCTATAAGATTCTTTATGCTTCTTTTTCAATATTATTCAGATGGTTTTCTTCTATAGTATGAATATTCTTTTCATTCCTGTGTTGGTTTAGATGCCTCTACTGGGATTCAAAAAGTATGAATGGTTCAAAACGTCCATGACAGAAAGTGCATAAGAGGTCTTGATGTGCATACTGAACCAGTTGTTTCATTACAAATACACTGAGATTAATTTTTTGGAAACAGTATTCATCTGCTGCTTCCAGTTTAACTCATTGTCTATTGTTATGCCTAAAGATTTAACTGAAAATACATCTTCCAGTTCGTTTTCACCTGGAACAACATATATGTGTTCTGCCTTTTGTTTAGTGTTGAAACCCATGTACATAGTTCTTCAGATTAACAATTAACTAATTTCCATGAGCCATTATGCTATATGTGTTTCCCACCTGCTTCGAAATTTTTTGGATAGATATACCACAGTCATATTATCAGCAAACAGTATCTTACTTTCATTTTCATAAGTTTTTATGTTATTTAAAAATAAATTGAAGAGGATATGTCCTATAACAGACCCTTGAGGTACACCATACTTAACACTTCTAATTACTGATCGGTACAAGTCGTTAATGGTTACATATTGGCTCCTGTTACTGAGATGTGATATTATGCAACCTGCTGCTTGTCCACAAATCCCACTATTCTCTAGTTTCTTTGCTGGTAGAACATGATTAATTATGTCAGATGGCTTGGGTAAGTAAAGATAAACTCCAGGCATCATCATCCAGACCTTTACAATAAGTTCTGGTAATGGTTCAATTGGTATTTTCAATAGCTGTTTTCAGTTGCTGCTTGTTGGTTCCATTACAGCTGCCATATAATAATCCTGGCAGCTATCTCACATAAAATCTGTGAACTATTCCACAAAATTCCACAGAAATCAAATTTTAAAACCAAGGTTCCATATGGGTAATTAATCTCAACAATTAAAAGTCAAGACTGCAGCACCTAATCATAAAATAAATTCAATACTCACCTGATGTGAAAACATGACTAGGTCTGCTCACAAACAATTTTAAAGTTCACCTTGCATAAAAAAATTTCTGTGACCCAGCTTACGACACTGGCTGAAAACATTCTATGTATTTTGTAGTACTGTATGTGAAAATTACAAGTCCCAGATTCAATACTTGAAAAAATACCACATTCCAACTAAACATGATTCAGCTGTTGTTCCATTCACATCATTGTCCCAGACAACCATACAGATGAAACTGCCCCTAAAAACCCTCCAAAACCCACATAAAAATGGCTGCTGCCTATTTATGGCGTTGTCTAGAAATAGTGAAATTATACATTTTTTTGAATATTTAAAATTACTAATATCTACATTATATACATGTGTTATACACCAGATGTAGCATTTCTTGTTGCATAAAGCAGCTGAGCTGGTAACACACCAACACTTATTCGTGAAAGTATGATCATTTGGGTATCAAACGAAATTTGTGACTGTATTGAGTATCTTTTCATAGGGAGGATGCTTTATTTATTTATTTAGTACTTCTAATCCTGCAGGTATACAAATATACAAGGATATTGGACATGGTTAAGCCTTTACAAAATAAAATACAATTTGTATTGCATCCCTAAGTACTAGATACTTGAGTAGTTTAGCAAAGAATCACGTATACAACAAACATCAGAAACAACATGCGAAGTAGAATATTCATAATGCATATTTATTTCTGTTGTTTGGTTTCTAGGTACTCTGTCAGACTGTAAAATTAATGATCAATTAAATATGCCTTTAGTACAGCCTTAAAGCTACTGAGTTTACTTACTGGTTTAATATGGTTAGGCAGATTATTCTAAATTTTTATCCCAATATGTAGAGTGCCTTTTTGATTAAATGATGTTCTCACCTGTTTCACATGAAGATCAGATTTTTGTCTTGCATTGTATGCATATATATCTTAATTTTTAATAAGATATCTGGGTGTCTATCAATATATTGTTTTATGAAACCTGGTAAAAATGCAAGGAAGAATTGATGTTTTTTTCAATATGGGTCTGCATGATTTCCTATTGTTTACCCTTCAATAATTCTTAATATTCTCTTTTGCACCCTGAAAAGTTTAATGTTTGTTGTTGCATTGCCCCAGAATATTATGCCATATTTAATTACAGAATGCCCATAGGAGTAGTATACATTTAACAGGCTGGCTTTGCTGCAGCAACGTTTTAAGATTCTTATCATGTAGTAGGTTTTGCTTAGTTTTCTTTGCAGATATTCAGTATGAACCTCCCATTATGTGTTGTTCTGGGGCCAGAGTCCCAGAAATTTTGTGCTGTCAACACTTCCAAGAACTCTGTCTCTTAGTTCTATTTGTATGTTTGGGTGGTGCCTTCCTTTTAGATTGTAGAAGTTCAGTGCTGTCTTTTCTTTGTTTATAATTAGCTTTTTATAGCTGAACCACTGTTCTACACTGTTCATTGTTTGGATAGGAGAGTTCTTATTCTGTTTTCCCACTAATAAGGAAACTTATATCATCTGCAAATTGGAGGAGAAACAGAATGGGTCGTAATACCAATCCTTGAGGGATGCCATATTTCATTTTTTCATATCCTGAATAGTAGTAGCTGATTTTGTTATGGTCAGTATATTGCACCTCAACCACCTGTTTGTGGCCACATAGGTACGTCCTGAGCCACTCATTGGATATACCTCTAATTCCTAATTGGTCAAGGGGGGAATCATTAGCAGGCATAGAAGTAACTTTATTGGTACCCGGGGATGTATTTGGACTCCTTTTGTCATTTTGTACATTAATTAACTCACATATAGTATTAATAGCGGCCTCCCACTGCCAGTCCCCTGCCACAGGGGACCAAGATTCAAAACCTGCCCAACCCACCCACCCAGCACCATCTACTCCAGTCCTGTCACAGGCTTATCCTACATCATCAGAGGCCAGGCCACCTTTGAAAGCAACCATGTTATATACCATCTCTGCCTGCAACCACTGCACAGCATTTTACATTGATTTGACAACCAACCAGCTATCAACTAGAATGAATGGCCACTGCCATACTGTTGCCAAAACGAAGGTGGACCACCCAGTGACACAACATGCAGCAGATCACAGCACATGAGATTTCAATGGCTCCTTTACAGCCTGTGGCATCTGGATCCTCAACACATCCACCCACCACCAGCTTTTCTGAGCTGCGCAGATCAGAGCTATCATTACAGCACATCCTTCACTCCCCCCCCCCCTCCCCCAATGTGTGTGTGTGTGTGTGTGTGTGTGTGTGTGTGTGTGTGTGTGTGTGTGTGTACAAGCTTGATAAAGGAATTTCATTTCTATAGCTAGCAAAGCTCAGTACCTTATGACTGCGTACCTATCGACAATGCAGCACTTCTGTGAGTCATCTGCTTTGTTCCTAAATAATTCATATTAGTAACCTCACATGTTTTGCAGATGATGCACTTACCTACACCAAGTAACATCTGAAGAAAGCAGCATCAATGGTCAATCATGTCTTCATAAGATTTCAAAGTGGTGCAAAGACTGTCAAATTGTTTTGAATGTTTATAAATTTAAAATGTGTACTTCACTATATGGAATAATATATTATCACCTATAAGATTATTAAGCCACAATTTGACTCAGTTGACACATATAAATACCTGGGTGTTACAATTTGTAGGGATATGAAACACAATGATCACATGGAGTCAATCATAGGTAAGGTAGGTGGCAGAGTTTGGTTCACGGGCAGAGTACTAGGAACATGTAGTCAGCCTACAAAGAAGACTGCTTAAAAATCACTTGCACATACCAGCTTAGAAACTGTTCAAGTATGTGGGACCCATATGAAACAGGATTGTGAGGGTATACTGAACATGTACAAAGAAGGTGGTTAAAAGTTTGTTTAGCTCACAGAAGCTCATCATGGAAACGTTAAAAAATTTGAATTAGCTGACCCTTTAAGGTATACTCCAGTTATCACATGAAAGTCTGCTTACAAAGTTTCAAGAACCAATATTAAATGAAAAATCTGTAGATATTCTTCAGCCCTCTATGTGTCTCTTTTGTAGGGATCATCCGGGTTACTTGTTCTACTTTTAGGCATGTTATTGTTTGGTGGTGGTAGCTCCTGATGCAGCTTTTTAAAAAAATATTCTTTTGTTCATGGATGTGTTTGGGTTTTAAATTCTTTAAACACATTCCTACATGATTCTGTTTGGCTAATTCATTTCAGGACTTATACACTTTTCTGCTGGAATTTAAAGGAAAGGTAACAACTCACTGTATAACTGAGATGTAGTGTCATTGAAAGGCACATAAACAAGAATGAGAATGTTTCCAGCTTTGAGATGAATTGTTTGTGGTAAGTTGGGGGAGAAATGTAGTGGGGAGCAGGAGGGATTGTTTTTGAATGTATGATTAATGTCTTTGAGGATGATGTTGCAGGAACACACAATATGAATGTAGAACCAGTGAACTCATTGTGGCTACAGACTGTAAATGCAATCATATCGTACATGAGCTTCGTTTTAATGTGCATAAGAATTTTACGTAAGGATGACAGCAACCAGCTGTCCACACCAGTGAAATGCCATTGCCTAATTGTTGCCAAGAATATAGTTCACCAACAAGGGCAAAACATGCTCAATTTCAATGACTGCTTCAAAACTTTGCCGTTTCAATCCTTCAACACCAGTTTCTTTGACTTCCATAGATGTGAAGTGTCATAGCAACATATTGTTCGATCCCATAATCCTCCTGGCCACAGTCTCCACCAGCCACTGCTCCACACCTACCTCATACAAACTCACATGTGAATAATGTGCTGGAAAATTGATTCATAGTGATTTGTTTTAAGGATGTTAATATTGGTAACAATTTTGATAAATTTAGATCCTTTCACAATGTTCAGAGCTTTGCACTTGTTTGGTGTTACTGTATTCCTATAGTGAAAAGGCTTAGCTCTGATGATGACATGTTTAGCTTACATGTTGCAAGATTTTGAAAGTCTAACATGTGCTGATGCAAAATATTTTGGAGTTCCACTTGATAATGACCCAAAGCCCAAAATTGCAATATTGAAGTGAAATAAATAGTTTTCTGCAGTCAACAGTGAAGATGATGTCTTTAACAGAAAAGGCCAAAATTTTTTTGTAACATTTTTAACAAATGTTTTATGTCCCCAGCTAGCACTATAATTCTAGATGCAGATCCACACACCTCTCTCCTGTTTTATGGTGACAACGAGAAGCATACAACATATTTTTCAACACATGGAATATCTGAAGTGTCTAAATAGTTTACTAATGAAGGCATAAAAGTAAATACCACAAAATCAAAGTTACTGGAGTTCAAAAAATGGTTCAAATGGCTCTGAGCACTATGGGACTTAACATCTGTGGTCATCAGTCCCCTAGAACTTAGAACTACTTAAACCTAACTAACCTAAGTACACCACACACATCCATGCCTGAGGCAGGATTCGAACCTGTGACCGCAGCAGTCGCGCGGTTCCGGACTGAGCACCTAGAACCGCGAGACCACCGCGGCCGGCTACTGGAGTTCAAATCAGGCAACTCATACCATAGGTATGTAGGCGATATTTGTGTTGTACACAAACAACGGAGACTGTAAATGTTCTGGTCTGCACCTGAATGACACTCTTCAGTGGGAAAAACCATGTTAACTATGTAAGCAGAAAAATAAGCAACACATTGTATATGATTTTCTAACTGTCCAAAGTTGTATGTAATAAAACAGTATACTATAGAAAAATTTTCTCATATTTAAGTTATGGGATAGAGCTACAGGAGTGTGCCAGTAATGTGCACTCGAACAGAGTACTAGTGCCACAACAGGGAGCTGTTAGGCTGCAACATGGTCTGGGATACAGAGAAACCTGTCTTGATGGCCTTATCAAAAATGAATATCTCACTATGCTTTTTTTAAGCCATCAGGGTGACACACCTAAATGCTGTGATGTACATAACCACAACCCAAGAAATAATAAAAGTAACAGACGTAGTTCATATATCAGTGGCTCAATGTGATACAAAAAGTTGCCACAATCAATAAAAGTATTTACTAGGAATTCATTTAAAACAAAATTAAAAACTTTTATTAGAAATAAATGTATGTATTCACTGGAAAAAATCTAAGGTATATAAATTATGTATTAACATTTGTAGTTAAATATGTATTAAACTTTTGTACATAAGTATGGTATGTACTACACCTTTGTAACAACATGACATTTGCAAAAGACGTCATTTGATGACCACACACAAAAATAAATATAAATAAAAAATTAAATATAAAATGTCTGTATGACATGATATGTACCTCACAAACAGGATCAGTGTTCCAGTATAAGTCATGAATACATTCTGCAAGCACCCTCTTTTCACTTCTAACTCTCGTATCTCAATATCCTGCCAGTTAAAACCTGTCAGTTGTTTTCAACAACTGGACTTATGTGTTCATTGCATTTCATATCTCTAAACTCTATCATTCTTAGGTAGTTGCATGACATAGCAGAGATTAGTTGTGATCCATCAGCTATATAGTTCAATGGTACTACATTTTGAACTTTCTAAAGTGTGCAACTTTACAGTAATCTCCATTAAGATGTAGTTGTTACTCTCATATTTGGTCAAGTTATAACTGTATATTGATACAATTTTTTTATTACACTTTCTCATTGTGTGTATGTGTATTGTGTATTGAACCGGGAACCTAGAAACAATGGAGAGGCTTTGTCCAACAACCCCACCACCGCCCCCCCCCCCTCCTCTCCCCTTCCCACGGGAATGTCTTGTACCACTCGAGTGTAACCCCAAATGTTTCTGTGGTAGAGTAATGACAGCATACACATATGTGGAGACAGTGTTTGCGCAGCATTCACCAACACAGGTAACTGAGGCGGAATAAGGAGAACCCGCCCACATTCACCGAGGCAGATGGAAAACTGCCTTAAAGCCATCCACAGGCTGTCCAGCACACCAGACCTCAACGCGAATCCCCCAGGGGGATTTGTGCCTGGGACCGGCATGCTTTCCTGCTCGGGAAGCAGTGCGTTAGACCGCACAGCTAGCCGGAACTTTCTCATTACTTTCTGAGTCATTAACATGGGCAATAATATTACTTCTGTGTTTGTAGATAATTCTTCATCTGGGATAGTGTGCAGCAGTATCTTAACTTATTCTGTGATATGTTACACTGATGACACATTTTAGCTCTGTATCAACAACATAATTATTTCTTCATTTCCACTGCCACCAAAAACTATTATATAGTCCAGAAAAAACATAACATTTCCTGTGTAAGTTGCTAAGGAATCTCTGTTTGCAGAAACAAAATCTTTATTCTGATAAAGCTCAAATTCCATTGAGAGGAACATGGCAACCACATCTCTAAAGAGATGTTGTTGTTGTTGTTGTGATCTTCAGTCCTGAGACTGGTTTGATGCAGCTCTCCATGCTAAAGAGATATTTCAGTTATAATACCTCATGTGAAAATTAAGAGATGTAGTGAACAGTGATTGCTTGTGAGTGGCAGATTTTAGACTTCTGTACTCACAAAATTTACTATGGCTTGCTTTTATGTGGGCATTCTTATCACATCATTAAAATTTAAAAATGTGCTGCACATGAATTTTCTAAGATCACATGGAGTATAGTTGCTTATCTGTCGGTGAACAATGAACTAGTGACAGTGAGAGGCTCTGTGTTTTCTAGTAGTTTGTGTTC
Source organism: Schistocerca piceifrons (assembly GCF_021461385.2). Lineage (NCBI taxonomy): Eukaryota > Metazoa > Arthropoda > Insecta > Orthoptera > Acrididae > Schistocerca > Schistocerca piceifrons. The sequence continues at coordinate 197,420,826 of NC_060149.1, forward strand.
ATATTATTTTACAAGTTTTTTAGCACAAATCCTTGTATAAAATACAGCAGTGCTCATTTATTATGACAACATCGGTATCATTATGAGTACATCTGGGAAGTGGTTGTCTATGACATTCCATATACATAAATAAGCTGATGGATGGGGAGAGCCGTAATCTGGACTGTTTTCTGATGACTTTGCAGTATATGGGAAATTATTGTCACTGAGTGACAGCAGGAGGTTACAGGATGACTTAGATAGAATTTATATTTGGTGTGATGAATACCTGCATTCCCTAAATGTAGAAAAATGTAAATTAATGTAAGTGAGTGGGAAAAACAACCCTATAATGTTCAAAGACAGTATTAGTGGTGTGCTGCTTGACACAGTTGCATTGATTAAACATCTCAGCATAATGTTGCAATGCAATATGAAATGTAATGGGCCAGCAAGGAAATGCAAATGATCAGCTTCAGTTTACTGGGAGATTTTAAGAATGTGTAGTGGATGTATACAGGAGGCCTTGTATAGAACACTGGTGCAACCCATTACCCATTCTTGAGTACTGCTTGAGGTTTTGAGACCATCACCAGGTCAGATTAAAGGAAGACATGTGCTGCTAGATTTGTCACCAGTAGGTTTAATCAACCCTTCGGTATTATGGAAATGCCTCATGGACTCAAATGGCTATTCCTGGAGGGAGGCGATGATGTTTTTGTGAAACACTGTTGACAAAATTTAGAAAACAGACATTTATTACTGAGTGCAAAGTTATTCTACTGTCACCAACATTCATTTCAAGTGAACACCATGAAGACAAATAAGAGAAATTAGAGTTTGTGCAGATGCATTCAGACAGTAATTTCTCCTTCAGCAAAATACTCAACTATAAACAAAATTTGGACCTTGAATCCTCTTTATTGATGTCACTTACATTAAAGGAAACTGTCACTTTTTTAATTACTTTGTACCTACATTCAGCATGTTAATTATTCAGTGGCTTAAAGAGGTATTACATACCTCTTAAGATGTTCCCACTGTCCTCCATAAAATTATATAGGAATGCTAACTCCACTGTAACTTTTTTATCACTAAAAGGAATGCCATAAACTGATCTGCAACTTTGTCTTTTCCAGAGGTAGCAGCAGTTTTAGTCCGTTGGGCATCACCAAACACCACCAAACTTCAAGCAGTGGGCAATCTGCCAAGCCAATACACAGTTCATCTGCAGCACTGCTGTCTTGGCCAAGTTCATCAACTCTGGGACACTCTGACATCAGTCTTCACTATCAGGAACCATCAGAGGAATGTAGCACATGCATGGCGAGTGCTGCAAATGTTGTAACAACTGACAAAATCAATAAGTACACTGCAACTGAATCTCAAAGGCTATGGTCACAGGCATCAGAGTCTTCATTAGAACATTGCTCTACTACCAAGAAAAACTTTCACTCTTCCATCCCTTCTAATTTTGAAGGAATAGGTGACATAATTTTCAGCAAAAAGTTGGCTCCAAGTCACCTCCCAAAAATCAAAAGCTGTCCGAGATTAATTCCAGTAAGAAGACAAAGTTCTTCAGAAGGTTCAAAAAAGAAAGGTGTTCGTTGGAAACCTATGCTAGATAAAGATGGATCAAAAACAGGATCTAATCCCAGAAGAAGAACTGTGGATACAGTTCCTAACATCTCTGAAATATATAGTTACTCGAGCAGTTGTCAAGATAGTGAATCAAAGATGGATTCCAGCTTTGATTTGGTCTGCAAACATTGCAAACATTGTACATTTTGCCAAAGGAAACTTATTCATTCATCACATGAGCTAGGAGGATTTAATTTACTTCAAGGCAGTGGGGATAATTATTTCAGAAAAATGACAAAAAGTACACCAAATCTATTACTGACAACCAAATGTATTGTAAGCCAAGATGATCAAGGGTTTCAGTTACTGCCAAATGAAATAAAAGAGATAGGGCAATCTTCTATTAGAAACTCTGTCACTAAATGTATGGGTGTTCCAAGTATTGTCAAAACAACTCATGACATTTCAGAATGTAAAAATATAGACACTACCGCTAATCAGAATCATGTATTTTGTTCAGGTTTCCTTCGGAGAATTTCAGATTTTGAAGGAAAGTATAGAAATGGAAAATCATTTCTAGTGAACAGAAAGTGTTACAGTTTGCCAGATGTTACATTGTATTCAAGAAATAGTGAATTATTTTCAGATATCAGAGAGAATGATAAAATAAAATCTTCTGTCGAAACTGGAACTACTTCAGCTCCAGAAAGTCAAAGTTGTCATTTTTTGTTTTCATCTTTGTTGCAACTCCACAGTAATGAGATAAAATGCCCCACAGTAGGACATAATAATAGTGAATCTTGCCTCCATAAAAGTGTGTCTGAATCTGATTGTGATATCAGGCCAGCTGCTAAAGACTGTAGTGTCAGTAGAAGAGATAGTGAAGCTTCTTCATTTGTAGTTTCTGAAGATTCAGAATCCTGGAGATCGGCTGACTGGTCAGTTCTATTGAAAGATTTCAAATCTAGTCAGAGTTCTCTACCACAATATACGAGCAGCTTCTTGGGAAGAGAAGCAACAAACATTTCCTTGGAAGAAGTGGTTATTGATAAGTCACATGAGGAGATTCCAGGAGATACATAACAATGATTAAATAATGTTAAAATATTTTTTTACTTATGTACACTTTGTACATGGCTTTTTACTTCAAGACTCTCAGACATCCATTCAATGTAAGTTACATCCTGTAGTTTTGGGAGTTCTACTACTTGTACATTCTACTTGTCCAAACTGTTTGGGCAGGACAAGCAAAAGAGATCAAGACTGATAACATGTTGAAGAGATTGTACGTTGGATAATCTTTCTGTGCTAATTTCCTCTGTGAACATTTTTGTGCTTTGTGATAGTAAATGTAATTTAAATATTTACCTGGCACACAAAAATGATATTTTATAGCATATTACTTCCAGAATCTCTTAAGTTTGATTGGGTACACAACAAGAAAATTTTACTAATTAGACATATAACACCATTTCAGAGAATGTATTCTTACATTGTTGTAACGTATTTTTATGGTACATTGCCAATGAGCTAATGCAAATTAACACCATATCTATTGCAAACTGTAACAGGTAGGCAATAGAAATTGAAGTAGACTACAAAATGAAATTCCTCAATTTGTGGAAAAAGGACTTCTCTTTCCAGTATATTTGCATATATATATTTATATGTGGTCTAGGAATGTTCCAGTTGCATACCATGCAGAATTGTGAATTGGTATTTACAATCAGTTGCAAATAAAAGTATTTTCAGTAGTATGGATTTACTGTTATGTGATTTCCTCCACAATAATTTTCATGTATTGAAAGAAACATTACAGAACGCTTTTATCACAAGGAAATGAAGTTGGCATTTATGTGTCTACTTTACTCTCCAGAAAGTATGTTCACCCTATCAAAATGAAAATGCTACCAGTTTATCTCTTGTATACCTCTCTCTCTTTTTTAAAGTTAATCAAGATACAAAAAAAGTATGGCATCATTTAATGCCATTCCTTCTAATTTTTAAAATAACTGTTTGTTATTTGACAGTATTTGAACTATGTGTGATTGTTAAGCTATTTTAAGGATGATTATCTGATTTATGCATGTTACAAAAAATACTATTACACAATTGCTATGTCTCAAAGATTTCCAGGTATGTACACACTGATCAACTACAACATTATGACTGTCTACCAAACAGCCAGTATGTCCATCTTTGCCATGGATAACAACAGCAACACATCATGGCATCAAAGCAGTGAGGCCTTGGTAGGTCGCTGGAGGGATTGACACCACATCTGCACGTACAAGTCACCTAATTCCCATAAATTTCAGGGAAGAGGGCCATGAATTCTGATGTCACGTTCAATCATATCCCAGATCTGTTTGATCAGGTTCAGATCTGGCAAGCTGGGATGCTAGCACATCAATTGGAACTCACCACTGTTTTCACCTTACCACTCCATCAGATTCATGGCCTTGTGATATGTTGCATTATCTTGTTGAAAAATGCCCCTACTGTTGGGAAACGTGATGCTCATGAATGAGTGTACCTGGTCTACAACCAGTATACGATACTCCTTGGCCATCATGGTGCCTTGCACAAGCTCCACTGGACCCATGGATACCCATGTCAATGTTCTCCAGAGCATAATGGAGCCGCCATAGCTTTTCTCATCCTGCACTACGAGTGTCAAGGTGCTGTTCCCTTGGAAGGTGACAGATTCACACCCTCCCATTGGCATGATGAAGAAGGTACTGGGATTCATCAGACCATACAAGACTCTGCCACTGCACCAACATCCAGTGCCAATAGTCATGTGCCCACTTCAGTCATAGTTCCTAATTTTATAGTGTTAACATTGGCACATGCATGGGTTGTCGGCTGCAGAGGCTCATTGTTAGGAGTGTGCAGTGCACTGTGCATTCAGACACACTTTTACTCTGCCCAGCATTAAAATATGATGTTTGTTCCACCACAATTTGTCACCTGTCTTGTTTTACCAGTCTGCCCAACCTACAATGTCCAACATCTGTAATGAGTGGTGACCACACAACCCTATGACATTTGGACAAGGTTTCACCTTAGTATCGCGACATGTTAAAGACATTCACCACAATGCTCTTCGAAGACCTGACAAGTCATGCAGTTTCCGAAATGCTTGTGCTGAGACTCCGGGCCATCACAATCTGCCCTCAGTAAAACTCATATAGATCATGCATCTTTCGTATCTACACATGGACAGCATGCTCACTGATACTACTTGCACCATGCATGTGTCTAATTAACAGTCATTCCTTGCCAGGTGATGCTGCTGTCACCTGGATAGGTTTATATTGATAGTAGGTCAGCAGTCATAATGTTCTGGCTGATCAGTATATATCTCTACAATAATCATCATTATTCCTAATGTGGCAATGACAGAATTCCACAGTATGGAAAAGAAAAATAGTCAAATTCAGGAAATTTGTAGGTGATTTTCAGCTGTTAATGACTTAAATTGATTTACCATAACTAAAATATAAATCTGCAGATATAGCCACACAACAGGCTTCTACATGAGAGTAATATATTTTTTGTTGCATATAGTGTGTGAAAAATAACTAGTGATCTGGGGAAAAAAAAGTAAATCAGCTGTAGACATCAGAAAAAGAAAAATATTTTATCTTATAGACATTTACATTTTTTTCAATTTCAATAATTTTGAGTAGTTCACAGCCTGCCTAATGTTTATGAGACATTTCATATATTGCATACAATATTCCAAATTTAAAGGCTAAGTGTAATGAGGGACAGATTTACATCTATGTTCATACAATATTTGGCTGTTTAGCCAAGTTAGTATCTATCTAGCAGCTGGAGAATTTTAACTATTGAACTTATTGTTAAAGCACGCTGTTTTAGTAAGAAAATAAAGTAAAAGCATCATCTGGTGAACTTGGAAAACATAAATTTGTCAGAAATCAATAAGTTATCTTTGAATGGTTTTAATGAGCATTTTGGCAGAGTAAATGATGTCTGCAAGAACAAAATTATCACAGCCTGCTGGGAATTGAATAAGTTTTTGATTAAGTCACCACACAAACATTCTGTTATTCAATATTCCACACTGCTATGACCTGCCACATGGATAAACACAGAAATTAATGCAGCAAATGCTCAGTTAGAGAAAATATGTAAGCATTTCAGTAAAATTAGTGTGACAGATGTAAACTGTACTGGTCACAAATTTTACATTTAAATGGTGTTAACAGTCTTTTTAGGATGAAGATGCTAAACACATTGTAAAACAGCAACAGCATAGATTTAATTCAGACAGGTTTAAGTGACAACTTACAAATGACAGACATAATTAAATACAATAACCATGTCACAAGGAGCTTATTCCCATTGAAAATAAAAAGCAGAGAGCCTCGTTTTAGGTAACTATCTGTGGCACTACTAGAAATAAACTGACGGCCATGCATCAAAAATATCCAACAATAAAGGACTGGCCAATAGCTCCATGTCTTGCAAAACACTGGCTTCAGGAACAGAAAGTCTCTCTTAGTAATTTATGGAACTATATACTAGCATCATACTTTTGTGGGTTAGTTTACAGATATGGTGATACCTATATATATCTCTGCAAAAATGTTTAACAAGTATGGTAAAGAATTGAGTTGATCTAGTAAAATTAAGCACTGATGAATACTTTAAATTTGGATCCACAGATACAGTAATAAACAGTACATGATTTATAAACATCAATGTTTATCAATTACTTTACATTCGTAGAATATAATTCCTGAGGGAGTGAGGTGAGCAGATATGATGGTAAACAAAAAATAATAATTCTGTGTAGCTGTTTTAATATTAACTGCCATATGAAATCAAAACTGAAAGATGAAGGTCAGTCACTACTAATTTCACACAACTTACTTAATACAGTCAATGCCCACACTATAGGCACTGTTAATTGTGCTATATCTATAGATTATATTATAACAAATGTACATAACAGAGTAAAAGTAGATGAAAATAATCTGTCTGATGTCAAAGACCAAAAATATCCATAAAGCAAAACCAGGGAACCTCACATAAAATAAACTACTTAAGTTTCAAATGGTACTAAAAAAAAAAAAAAAAAAAAAAAAAAAAAAAAAAAAAAAAAAAAAAAATTCATTTAATAATTACTGCATAAATGTTTATAAAAATCTTACAAGTACCTTCTCACCTCTTGCAACTAATGCTATGTAAATCCTAAGCTATGAAGTTATAAATTATAAAGTCTATCTACATCTAAATCCACATCATACACTAAAATCCACTAATGGTGTGTGGTAGAGGATACTTCTGGCACCACTAACTGATCCCCCCTTCCCTGTTCCATTCACAAATGGCACATGGGAAGAATGATTGTCAGTAAGTCCATGTATTAGCTCTAATTTCTCACATTTTCTCATCATCGGCATTTTGTGAGATGAAGAGGAAGCAAATGTACTTAATAGTTATTTCTTAAATATTGTAGAAAGCACAGGGACAAAGAATTCAAGAGAAAAATCGCAGCAATATGTTGAAAAAGTAAAAACTAAAGCTCCTCCTGAACAGGCTATGAAGGTACCAACCAGCCGCTGTGTCATCCTCAGCCCATAGTCATCACTGGATGTGCATATGGAGGGGAATGTAGTTAGTATACCGCTCTCCCAGCCGTATGTCTGTTTCTGAGACTGAAGTTAAAGTTCAGAAAAATTCCAGTAGGTCATGTTAGGAGTTAGGTAGTTTTGTTTACATTACCATGTATCTCAAGGATATAGTCCATCACAGAAGCATATTAAAACATTATTTTAATTATATATAAACATATTTTTGTATACTGAAAGTTCACCATGTTTTGCAAGCTGCACTTGGATCTCTTGTGCACCTGCACTTGAACCCCTTGCCTTCTGACTGTAGGTCAATAATTAAATTATTTTGAAAGTAGAAAATCACTTATTTTTATTTTTAAGAATTAAAAATTGGTATTACAAAAAAATAAAGTTCAGTCAAGGAACATACAATCTAAAAGGCAGAACAAAATAAAAATTTTCATTTTCATTCATCCTCTTCATTTCCGTGAACATTGTCCAGAGCTTCATCTTCTTCATCTCCACCACTTTGTTCTGCCTCTTCATCACACTGACTTGCTGCTTAGGCTTGAGGCTGAGTGGCTACATTTTTTAACTCCAAATGAAAGGGATGATGGATGGGTGGTACAAACTGGAGCAGCTCAATCAGGTCTTTTACTTTTTGTGGTTTTAGTGTAGGCTTTGTTGTTGTTGGTTGTAGAGTTGGGAGCTTTGCAGGTAGTCTTCCAGTGGCACTTTGTTTCAGGCTAAGTTGACTGTATGGCTCTAGGTATCCTGCTGAATACTTGTAGTGTAGTGTAGCATGCCTGGAGTACTCTTCTTAAATTTAAGAAATCGCATTATTCTGATGTCTTTTACCTTCTCGGGGAAAAAATTGTTCAGGGCATCAATATCAACAAAGTTACATTTTAGTTACAATAAACTTCCGTTTGCTGATACTACTAGGTTCACCCAGTCATCCAGAACGTACAGGTCTCTGTTGTTTTCTTTTCTTTTTATTTTCATTTTTGATCTCTATGTGCCCAAAGTCTCAGTCACATTCATTGTACAAGTGGCCTGGTACAAAGTAATGCTGGGTGACTGTCTCAATGATTGTGTTTCTTACTACATACAACCAAAATTTTGAGGTCAAGTGGCTCTTGTTCTAGCCTCTACAATTGTCAGCAAATATCTCAGTGTGTTTGATGTAGCTAGGGAGGGTCTTAATGTGTTGTAGAAGGAAACTCAATATTTCCTGACACCCCCTGTTGGCTCGAGCCTCATGCCACGTGTACATGTTTCCAGCACTGTCTTTGAGATTATGGATATTTAAGTTATATGGCCACAGTTGTCACATATAATACACTTTGGAGTTTTTAACTGCAGGCATTGGCATCATTCTTCGAGAGTCAATACAGATTGATGCTGTATCTTTTGCCTTGTTTTTGGTGCTATTTTCTTTTAATTCTTTTATAGCTTCAGCCTTTCTTAAGTGCAATTCTTTTTGTTTCATTGCCAACTTTTTTCCTTCTTCTGTGCCATGCAAAATTTTTATTTGGAACCTGTCACAAGTGACACAGGTATCTGTCTGAGGCCTGTGAAAACCCAAATTAAACTTTGTGTTGAAAATTTTCCATAGAAGCTTTCTTTCTCAGGCATGATTCCTCTTTCCTCATGTGACTCTTTGTACAGCTTGTACATAATTGTTAGGTTCAAGTCTGAATTAAGGAATATTTTGTTGACAGTTGTTGCTCTGCTGTAGTGACTTGAGTACTTAGAGAAGCTACTAATGTGTTCTTCAATAACTGCCACTACTGCTCTGCTGTAGTGATTTGAGTACTTAGAGAAGCTACTAATGTGTTCTTCAATAACTGCCACTCTTTCTGCTGAAATTTTGTTTGCAGGTTCAATTTTACCTCTTTTGGCTTGCAGAGCCACACCTGATGGGTTTTCTTTCTTTTTTAGAATAATATTTCTTTCTGGAAACTTTGTTCTGTTGACACAACATGCATGCCCTGGCCCAAGACTGACAGTCGCGGCGCATGTCTTTCCAGATAAACCGTTCAGATACCAGACAGTTGGAAGCTTTGACACCGGGGTGTGCTAATGTGTGTAATTTGCAAAGACCTGGCATTGAAGGGGGTTAGGAATGAATGGCCGCAATGTACCAGTCGATTCATCACACCACACTAAGTCAGATATGCCAGGGAAAGTAGAGCGTACTGGTTGGACAGAGGAGCTGTGGTCCGAAATTAACTGCATGGTATTGGGGTCTGCCGATTGCAACCGAGGTAGGTCTGTTAAATCAATTAAGGTTGTGACAGCACCAACACACAAGAGAAAATCAGCAACCACATTGTCCACTCCTCGGATGTAGCGAATATCATTTGTAAATTGCAAGATGTAATCAATGTGACAAAAGCGTCGTGGGGGCGGATCAGCTGCAGGATTTTTTATGGCAGGAACCAATAGCTTGTGATCAGTGAGTACATAGAAATCTTGTCCCTCAACATCAGTTCTGAAGTGTCTTATGGCCTCGTAAACTGCAAGTAATTCTCTGTCGAATGCTGAGTATTTCTTCTGCACGTTGTTTAGCTTTTTTGAGAAAAACTGCAGGGGGGTCGTAACATCATTGTATGTCTGACTCAGTACTTCGCCGACAGCATTTTCACTAGCATCAGTAGTGATAAACATTTTGGTGTCTGTATGTGGGTGAGCAACAGTGGCAGCAGAGGCCAACAGCTGTTTGAGTTCGTTAAATGCCTTGTCCATGTCTGGTGTCCATGGGACCTGGCGGGTGTCAGAAGTTTGTGGGTCAACGAGACCATCTGTGAGAGGAGCCTGCACCACAGAAGTGGCTGGCAAATGTTTACGGTAATAATTAACTGTTCTGATGAACCTGCATAATTCCCTATAGGTCTGGGGGGCGTGGCATCTCAAGAACAGGCTTGATCTTGTCCTGCGGTGGTGTCAGACCATCCGACAACACAACATAACCTAGGAATGTGACAGATGACTGGTGCAATTGAGTCTTTTTATTGTTCAGTTCAATACCAGTGGCTGCTAAAATATCTGTCATGACTTGAACACTCTCCTCACTCTGATCCAAAGTAGAAGCAAAAACCAATATGTTGTCCATGTATACGAAACAAAAGTCTAGATGGGATAATGTTTGATTGATGAAACGCAGCCACGTTTCAGGAGTGTTTTTCAACCCAAATGGCATAAATTTGTATTGAAACAGCCCAAAGGGCAGTCTTTTCAATATCCTCCAGAGCCATAGGAATCTGATGAAGTGCGTGCTAACAGTCCAAAACAGAGAAGTAATTTGCACCCGCGAGCACATGATTGAAGTCCACAATGTGTGCGACCAGGTATTTATCAATGATGGTACGGGCATTTAAATGCTTATAGTCTCTGACCATACGCCAAGTACCATCTTTCTTTTGGTCAAACAGGATAGGACTAGCACAGCAACCGGAAGAAGGTTCAATTATTCCCTTTTGTAATAGATCATCTAATTGTTCTTTTGCAATTTTCATAAATTCTGGCTTGAGGTGGCGTGGGCGTTGCCATATGGGCGGCCCATCGGTTAGACGCAACCATTGAACTGTGCCGTTAGTGACTACTTCAATACGTGGCGCGGCATGATAGTCAGATGTCAGTGAAGCGGAGCAGGCGGTGGCGGATGGGTAAAGCTGTGGCACTGAGGGCACGGAAGTACATGTGTGCCAACCTCTCATACGCTGCGAAAGGTAACACGCATGTTAACATGGGCGAGGTTGGTACACTGATTCTTGGTAGCGGGCCATGCCCAATACCATGTAGGCACGAGTGGGCGTGGCCAAACAGCAGATGGCCGTAGTTCATTGCCATGAGCTTGGGAAGTCAATTATCCATTCAGAACGCGAGGAACATGAGCACTTGGGCATACACTGTCATTGCAAGATGGGGTGCTGACATAGTTTACAGAGTTCACAACATTGTCATTAACGTGCGTGGGCACGGAAACACCAGACTGGCACGGACTGGCCTTGTCTGTAGCCAACGAGTCATCTGCTTGTAGTGTCGCGAGGGGTTGTTGTGTGGAGGCCAGCTCATGGTGTATGTTGCGGAGGTGCAGCAGCATTTCCATACATTCCATCCACAACTTCGAAGACTTGGCGCACTCCACTAGCCACTTGTTTGTCCAAGATTGCAACTCCATGGATAGGTTTAAACACTTCTTAGCACAGTACACATGTTTGGTGTTAGCCAAACTGTCACTCGGCGGAGCGAAAGGAATATGTTTGTTTAGTGGGGGGCAAAACACAGTATTTTGCAAAAAATCTAGTGACAACTAATAGTGCTTGAGGAAATCAATTCCGAGAATAGGTTCTTCAATTGTTGACACTAAAAACGTCCACTCCAGCTTGCACTCGGGCGAAAGTTTCACTGTATACAGAGTAGAACCCGAACACTGTAGGGTAGACAAGTTCACAGCATGAAGTACTGTTTTGTGTGGTTGCACTTTATCGGTTGCTAGGCAAACCAGCAGTAAAGAGACGTCTGCGCCAATGTCTACCAGAAAACGTACACCTGATTGTAAATCGTGAACATAGACTCAACCGCACTTACTGTTGTTGTCCAAAATGGAATGCAAAGTTGGATGGTGCCCATTGTTTACATCGCAAGATGTGACACTGCAGCCTACCTGCGGTTGGAGTTTGGGTAAAAACATGGTGACTGACATTTGCGAGCTTGCTCCCCGAATCTTGTGTGGAAGAAACAGTAAGGCTGGGTGGGCCTGTGCTCCTGTGGGTAGTTGCTAGGTGATGGAGTATGTGACCCAGAGTCTTCCACAGGGGCCGATGCACTGTCGTTGCGAGGAGTTGAAGGTGCAGGCAGGGCGGCTAGTTTAACAAACTTGTTATTAGCAGCACCAGACAAGGGCGTGGTGTCAGAAAGCTTCTTAGTGCAGTAATGTCCAGAATGCAGTGCACGGAGCTCACGTTGCCTGGCGGAGTATGCTCTGTCGGCGGCACATAAACATTCATTTACTGGCCTATCTTCATACGCAGAGATTGCAGTCTGGACAGGCAAAGGCAGCTTTTCTGTCCAGATTTCTGCAAGCGTGTCATCAGGCATAACTTGCTCATCGTCGAGAAGAAGGATGCACCGCCACAGCTGGAACAGAGACGTGCCGCCGAGATGCTCTTCGTAGATGAGCTGTCGCACATTTTCTTTCCTGGTGTTCGAGAGACACTCCAGTATTGGCTGTTTTGCCACAACATGCTTCCCTCCTAGGGGGGGGGGGGGGGGGGTGCTTTGACCAGATCATAAATTAAATTGACGCGGTCGTGAAGATGGTTCATGAGGCAGGCAAAGCGTGCATCGTCGTCCAAAGCACAGACATTGAATGTTTGCTGAACCAGGTTAAACCAGAACTCTGGGTGAGCGGGTTTGAAGTCTGGTAGTTTCGGCAGATTCGGCACTGCAGTCACTGCAGAGGTGCGCCTATTTCTTTGGACGGAAGTAGAGCATGTAGAAGATAGCGAGTCCGAATTATTGGCATCCTGTAATGCGGGTATCGCGAAATTCACTTGATGCAGGGAGGGGGGCGGCTTAGAAGCGACGGACGCTCGAACAGTGTGAGGATCGTAGTCAAAATGTGCATTCTCATCGATGTGGTAGCTCAGAGAGAAGCCACAAGTACTTAAGTACCCCGGTGAATGTCCGTTATGCACACTGTATTCACTCGACCGTGAGTGGTGGGGCTGGTTGTAGATGTCTGGGTAATTACTGTCCAGCACAGAACTGTTGACTTGATTAGAAGCAACACAAGGATCCCACACATGTCCACTAGGATGCACACTCGTTGTGATATTTGCTGTTTGGCGAGCATTGAGCACCTGCTGACTAGCCGGTGCGGAAGGCTACACACGTGGCGGGAACTGATTCGAGTTTGAATTTACTACTGGATTTTCCAAAGCAGCAAAACTTCGCTTGATGCCATGAACTGCATTGAATTGTGTGTTCAACACAGGAGTAGGAATGTTCCGAACAACACTCTGTGGAGAACACGTGGAAAGGTCTAGGCTAACAAAGCCAGAGTCCGCGACCGTTGGCGGTTGGAAGAAACTGGCGGCACTCGATGAATTCCACTGCATGTTCAGACTGAAGGATTCTGAAGAGTCTTGTGGCATGTCCACTATGATGGCAGGAGTGCTGGAGGGATGTTGCTGAAATTTGGGCGATGGTGAGTGCTGAAAGGCCATTGTCTGAAGCTGAACAACGGCCTTCACGATCGCGAAGAAACCCAACACGGTAGGCGCGTAAATAACCTTCGGGCGGTTACTCGGATGCATATTACACAGGAGACAGGGTCACCAGTGAGGGAATAGGATATAGTTGTAAGTAAACAACTAGAATTCTCTCAGATACAGATTTATTAGCACTTCACTTCTACACAGACACCAGTCCGGAGGCTAACTGCCTTTAGTGGCCAACATCCTCCCCAAAGCCCTCTCCTCAAAGATAGCACACTTATACACTGAACAAATATTGATATTCATGGTGCTCTACTCCTCATATGTAAATAACATGTCTTTTCTACTTACAGCTAATTCTTTTCATCCTTCGATAGGCTTCAGTTCTACAGCATTGTGTATGTAGTCCATTTGTAGTTCCCAATCGGCTAGGTTCCAATATGCTTCAAATATGACTTTGCTGTTTTCTTGTGGAATATTTTCATTGCACTTAAAATGACAGTTATGGTTGTACTCATGGAACTCCTTAGATGCACGATATTTTGATTTGTGGTCATGATAAGACTTGTCAGAGTTTCATAACTTCTTAATTTTTTCTCGCTTCCAGAGTCACGCTCTCCAAACTCATTTTCTTCCAGGTTGCATTGGTGGTGCTATTGCATTGTCTGGTAAATCCTCAATAATTCCCCCAGCCTCTTCATCTTCTGGTAGTCCAACTAAAAAGGAAAATAGAAGGATAGAAAAGTGAGTTACATTTAGAGTAAGCAGTCTGGTTTAAGTTAGGCAAGGAGTTACATTAGGTTAGAATAGGAATATGAATAAAACAAAATATGCTGGTAAAGTAAAACATGTTTTTGTTGTGAATTTTCATACCAAAGGCCTATAAAGCAATATTAACCTCTCAGTATCGGAGTACCACTTTCATCGTTTTCACTTGTAGTTTCATCATCACTTCTGGGAACAAAATTGGGATCTGCATCCTATCATGTCTGTCTCCAAACAAAGCAGCATCTAAGAAATTCAAACTATATTAACAGAAGAGTTTTTTAAATATTTTTTAGTCAGCAAAAAAACAAATATCTAGAAAGGTTACTAACCTGACTCAGATGAATCTTCACATTTGTCACTCATATTGCAATGAACTTTTAACTTTTGATGTTTTAAACAATTCTCTTTCAGTTTAAAAAACAATGAACTGGTTCAAAACAATGAGAAATCATAGTTTTAATGTAAACACCAAAATGTGCTTTAAAAACAACTGTTAAATTTCAATAACACTCATCAATTTGACTAAAAACGTGTGAGACTAATGCTCATTACCTAACAACAACAAAACAATTTGCTCCTTTATCTTGGTGGTGCAGGGATCCAAGTGACAACTTGGATCCCTGGCACTCCAAATGACTAACTACTATCCTGAGTTGATTTAGGGGAACCATGCTAGGTAGCAGCACCTGTCAAGATATGAGCTTGGATCTCTTTTCCAGTCAACAAATATGATTTTTTACTATCCATTTCTGCACTTAACTCCATTCTGACAAAAATGTCATTTGGACCCCTTGGCTTCTAGGCACCACATGTTGTTGTTGTTGTGGTCTTCAGTCCTGAGACTGGTTTGATGCAGCTCTCCATGCTGCTCTATCCTGTGCAAGCTTTTTCATCTCCCAGTACCTACTGCAACCTACATCCTTCTGAATCTGCTTAGTGTATTCATCTCTTGGTCTCCCTCTACGATTTTTACCCTCCACGCTGCCCTCCAATACTAAATTGGTGATCCCTTGATGCCTCAGAACATGTCCTACCAACCGATCCCTTCTTCTGGTCAAGTTGTGCCACAAACTTCTCTTCTCCCCAATCCTATTCAATACTTCCTCATTAGTTATGTGATCTACCCATCTAATCTTCAGCATTCTTCTGTAGCACCACATTTCGAAAGCTTCTATTCTCTTCTTGTCCAAACTATTTATCGTCCATGTTTCACTTCCATACATGGCTACACTCCATACGAATACTTTCAGAAATGACTTCCTGACACTTAAATCAATACTGGATGTTAACAAATTTCTCTTCTTCAGAAACGCTTTCCTTGCCATTGCCAGCCTACATTTTATATCCTCTCTACTTCGACCATCATCAGTTATTTTGCTCCCCAAATAGCAAAACTCCACATATGTAAATGATATTCAATACAATATACAACAAACAGAAGTAGGTCTTCTTGCAGATGACACATATATTGTAATCAGTCTAAGCATACAAACAGAAACAGAAGAAATGGTCAACATAGTTCTTAAAAGTATCATTGACTGGTTTTCTGTAAATGGTCTCTCCCTCAATTTTAAAACAAGACAACATATTCAGTTCTGCATGGCTGGGGGTACTATACCACTGATAGGTGTAGCATATGATATGGAAATAATAAATAGGGTGGAAACTTCAAAATTCTTAGGTGTCTGTATAGATGAGAATTTAAATTGGAATAAGCATGTTTTGGAATTCCTAAAATAACTTAGTTCTGTCACATTTGCACTTAGAATCATTGCAGATCTTGAGGAAAGACAAATCAGTAAGGTGATGTATTTTGCCTGTTTTGATTCAATAATGTCATACGGAATAATGTTCTAGCATTAATCATCTTTAAGAAAAGTCTTCCTTGTGCAAAAACATGTTGTAAGGACTATATGTGCTGGTCACCCATGATTGTCTTGCAGACAGCTGCTTTTTGGAGTTGGGCGTTCTGACTACTGCTTCACAGTATATTTATTGATTCATATCATTTGTTGTAAATAATTCACCACAGTTCGAAAGGAACAATGATGTACATAATTACAATGTCAGAGGGAAAAATGACATTGATTACTCCACATTGATGTTGTCTTCAGCACAAAATGGTGCGCACAGAGCTGCAACAAAAATTTTTGAACATTTAACCAGTGATGTAAAATGTATGACAGATGGTTAAGTAAAATTTGAAAACAAACTGAGATAGTTTCTCCTTGACAACTCCTCCTATTCTGTAAAAGAATTTCCAGTGTTGTGATGCATAAAAGGTGGTAGGTAAGACTTACTAACTCAAAACATCTGTACATCTTTCTCTATTTGGAAAAAAAGCTTAGCAATGTACAGGATGTAAACATATATGCAAATCGATTTGCAATATGAATGTAAAGTGACTCATTCTACATCACTGTGATTCATCATGCAAAATGACTCATGGAACATGAAACTAACTAACTGGCTTTGTGAGAGGAAGTAGTATGTTGTCCAAATCTTCCTGGAAAGTGCTTGTTCATAATTTCAATAGCAAACCTCTCTTGCACTGGCCAAACCATCCAGTGACAAAATGTGCCGTCCTTTGTTGGACCTTGTGTATCTCTTCTATCATTCCTATCTAAGGATCCTAGACAATGAACAATACAAAAGAACTGTTCAAACAAATGCCTTCCTTCATGAATGAGTTACATTTCCTTAAGATTCTTCCTTTGACTCTCAGTTTGGCATCTAGTTTTCCTACTATTTGTTTTATGTGGTCATTTCACTTAATGTTCCTCTGTATAGTTACTCCTGAATACTTTCCCGTAATTTGTCATCAATAGCAAGATGGTGCAGTAGTGGACTTTTCCATATGTATGCACAATATGTTACATTTATTTACATTCAGCGTCAACTTCCAAAGTCTATACCATTCACCAATCCTTTGTAGGTCATTCTGCAAACTGATACTTTCTTCTGGCATTGTTACTTTCTTATAGAAAACTGCATCATCTGCAAAAGGTCTTAAAGAGGTTCTGATGCTTTCTCCTATATCATTTATACACATTGTAAACAGTAATTGTCCTAACACACTCCTTTGTCATATTATACTCCTTTTCATTCCTTTTTAGTAATTAATGGATCTGAGTGAGTATGATGAACATTATGCTCAAAACTAATTATGAAATAAAATAAAAAAGTAATTTAGATGGTGTTTGTCTTTCTATATCTTGCAATAAATTGTTCAAAAGAGAAAAGATGCCCACTAATAAATTCCACTTACATATTTCTAAGTAATGAGGCAGAAGTAAATAGCATAATAAATAGGTTGCAAAATACTAAAATGTGAGACATATGTGGTATTTATCATACATTAAGTAAACTGGCATCTACCTTTATTGCTAAGCCATTGATCAACAAGACTAACAAATCCATGACAGAAGGAATGTTTCCTGCTAGTCTAAAAATTGCAGGGATATTGTTACTATTCAAAACGGTAATCAAAATGAATCTGAAAACCACAGACCAATAAGAATTTTATCAGTGATAGTGAAAGTCTTTGAATATATAGTGTACACAAAACAAATATAGTTTTTTACAGCTCACAGCATAACATCTAGAAGTCAACATGGATTTAAAAAAATAAATCCACAAGAACTGGGAAGAGAGAACAATTTGGGCATTCTGTGACCTGTAAACAGCTTTTGATTTAATAATTTGTGAGATTTTTATGGAAAAGCTACAGTTAAGTGGTTCTAGAAGACATGCATACCAACTGATTAAATCTTATTTCAGAGACAGGTTGTGACAAAGCAAAAGGGGATCATGTTACATCCCCTCTTGTTTTGCTATCTGCCCCCTTAAATTCATTTTTCATTTTTGACTAATTATCATTAACATATGTAAGTATAATCGACATTTTCATAAAAGAGAAAGGTTGGCATTCAGTTTTAGAGAATATAAAACCAGATCTAATTTTGTGCTTAGTTCTGTGTATGTCATCAATTTCCTAATTTATTTTGACTATTCCTAGTTAATACCTTTTGTTATAGGGTGAAAGCAGTAATTGTTTTGTAGCTTAAATTCTATTGCTGACTTATAAACAAATATAAATTCTGTAATAATGATAAACATTTGGAAAAAGAATAACTACAATTCTTAAAGTATTTATTTGGCTGTATTCGGAAACATTTCAGCAAAGGCAGCTCTTAATTAATTCCATACTAATTACCAGTTTTGTCAAAAGTTTCATTTGTATAACAATGATAAACATTTGGAAAAGAATAACTACGATTCTTAAAGTATTTATTTGGCTCTATTCAAAAACATTTTAGCAAAGCCAGCTCTTAATTAATTCCATAGAAATTACCAGTTTTGTCAAAAGTTTCATTTGTATAACTATGATAAATATTTGGAAAAGAATAACTACGATTCTTAAAGTATTTATTTGGCTCTATACAAAAACATTTTAGCAAAGCCAGCTCTTAATTAATTCCAAAGTAATTACCAGTTTTGTCAAAAGTATTGTTTGTATAAGTATATATCTGTTCATTTCATTATTTAAACAATGAATTCGGCTTAACCCTCACGGTAGAAGAAATTGTTAAAAAGAAGCAATTTTTTTATGCATTCATTTAATTTACTGAGTATCATTTTAATTGTAATTTATGTAAATTAAACATTATACAACGTGTAGTTTCAGTACCTATTGTTGTGATGATATATAAAGGCCCAACTTTTGGTCCCGAGACAGTCAGTCCATGGCCGAGTTTCAGACGAGGAACCTATATTGGTTAGATCAATAACAATGCATCAACTTAAAGTGCAATACATATAGGCCATAAAACAATGATAGTGTCTGTTCAATACATACCGTATTATTCTGCAAGAACTGGGAACTGGGTGGTGAGGTTTTTATTGCTCATAGACATTCAACGGCAAACTACTGTAGCAGTATGCTTGAGCCGTGTGTTGGCTCTCAACATATATCACGCTGTTAAGATTGTTCTGAGTCCTTCCATTACATCATTAATTGATTCTTTCATATTTATCGTTATGCTGGGTATGACTCTGTTGGGGTTCCCCTCTGGTGGTGTGTCTGGTCTTATCGATCTTCGAGTTGTTGCTTCCTGTTAGCCTTATGTAAGGTAATAAGATCTTTGGGGGGGATGGCCGGTTAGTTGCCTAGCAGTGCCAAGTCGGTCGGTCGGTTTTTAAAATCGGGAATTAGAGAATATTGTACGATAAGACCGCGGCATGGCGTGGCGGTGGAGAGTTGGCTGTTGTTCCAAGAAGCCGCGTGGTCTATCTTGGCGGTGCAAGACGTGTGGGATGAGTTAATGGGACAAGGCTGTAAGCACTTGCTGTGAACACCCCAGGGGCCACGGCTGTGGTTCTGAGTGACTACTTGGTGGGAGCAGCAACGGGTGTCTTTAAATTGTCCATCTGGAGGCAGGAATGATGGACTAGTAACTCGCCTAACCTGAGGAGTCATATTTCACCACCGTGGGTGCAGAGAAGATGAGGGCTCTGGTGACAGAGCGCGTGGCTGCATGACTGTGCCCAGTTGGGTACGCTGGCGATGTGGACATGGTCGGGTGTGAGGAACTTTTGCATCAGAGTTCACCTGCTGTTTCTCTGATAAACTGCAAGTTAAGTTGGTTAGAGGTTTAGATGTTAATTGAAGAATTTTGATTTGTGCAACTAGCATCTTTTCTGCCTTGTGGCCTCCTGCATTTGGGTTTCCTGTCCCTGTTGCAGGTGTATTTATAGACAGTGATCTTTTTCGCTTCTTATTAGTACTGCTCGGTAGGAAGTGTATTTTTGGGCAGGGATTATTGTTTTAGATTACGTTTTCCGCCTTGTGGCCTCCTGCTTTCTGATTTCTTGTCCCTGTTGATGGTGCAATTATAAACAGTGAGCTTTTGACTTCTTATTAGTACTGCCTGGGAGGAAGTGTTCCTGATTTGATTCCTCCTCCTCCTCTTCTGGCCTCACGTGAGGTCAATGTGATTGCTGAATGTGAGTTGTTGTGGGCCTGTTAGTCTGCTTCTAGCCTGAGCATCCTTTGGGAGACAATTGTGGCTGCCCTTACACCTGTTCGGTTGATTATTTCTATCCTAGGACATTTTGGTGGCAGGACATAGTATTAAAGTTGTTAGTTATTGTAAAATGTTAAATGGTTGTATTTTACTCTGTTTTTGGCCACTGTTTAAAAAGGTTAAGTTTGCCTTTCATTGGTGGGTTTTCTAAAATTACGTGGCTTTAAAATTGTTAGTTATTGTAAAAGGTGAATGACCGTATCTTTACTCTGATTGTTTTTATCTACTTGGCATCCTTTGAAAATGCTAGCTCTGCCTCCCTGTTAGCGAGCCCTTGTAATTTAATATCTTGTTGTGCCAAAATTTAAGAGAAGTGGCTCCCTACATGTTTGGCAGTGAAATTGTATGCAAATTGGTGTTTTTGTTTCATTACTTGGAAAGTTTTAATTTTGTTATTAAATGCTTTATCAAAGTCTGTTTTAAGTAAAATGGCTTGGCTATTAACGGTAAAGTAAAGTTTTTAATTTCATTACTGGGAAAACTTTGATTTTTTATCAAATGTTTTATCAAAGCCAGTTTTAAGTAAAATGGCTTGGCTGTTAACTGTAAAGTAAATTGTTTTGAAAAGGCACTCATACCTGCTAGCTTTTTTTGGATCTTTTCCTGGTCAAGTGGTAAAGAAATGGCTTTTAATGGTTGAAGTAATCAATAAAGAAATTGTAAATTGCAACTCGACAGTAACCAACTAATTTTGGACCCGTTTCCCAACTGGGGGTTTTCCTTGATTAATTGTAACACCCGTCTCAGTGCTGTCATATGTCTGTAAACTATTAATGATTCTTATAAAAATTTGCCAATAGTTAACTGGCCGTATAACTGTTTTATATTGGGGGATTGTAAACAGTGAAACTAAATAACTGTGAAATGCAAATGTGCACCTGTTGGCTACATCATTTAAAGTAGTCAGTGTTGAACTTCTACCCTCCATTCTTCTGCCTGTATAGCAATGCAGTACGTCGGCACCGAGGACAATCAAGGGGGAAATAAAGTAGGTGAACATCACAGGGCACTACAAAGTAGGAATATCAGATGAAATACCTCCCAGACATGAAGAAGATGCAATACAACATACCCAAGGAAGTGTACTGGAGTTGCTACTTTTCTTACCTTTCTCAGGATTTCACAAGAAATCCATCCTATTTGCAGATATAAATATGTTAATCAAGGAGAAGAATCTGAATGAAGCTGAAAATTCTCCAAGCCAACTACATACATGGTTTAGCAATAAAAAACTGAATCTAAATTTCATGAAAAAGTATTGAGTTTTAGTGTAACCAAAATAAACACAGTATATTATAGTTAAAAACCAATAATAGAACTTAACCCTCAAGCAGGCATGACTGTGTATAAAGTTTGCCAACCACAAATAATATTGTCTTGGATTGTTTAACTGGTTCTACAAAGGCAAGTCCATACCTATTCCTTCATTATTGTTTCAGCCAACACACTGTTATGTTGTGTTGTCATATGTCCAAGTGAGCAGCAGTAGTATAAAATAAACAACAAGCCAGGAGAGAAAAAATTTACAATGAAATTATAAACAAAAAAGGATAAAAGTAAACAAGCTATTAGCTGGCATTCTAATTAAATAGTCACAAAAATGGTCCTAAGTAAGGAAACATTAAATGCTTTTCAGACAGCAGTATCTGCACTAAAGTGACAGACTGGATTGCAGCAAATGGCAGTGACTGATGCATTTAATCAGTTTCTCCAGATCATCAAAGCCATATTTCACTACAACTATCCACAGGAGACCAAAAAATGCCCTGTGAGCATGTCACAACACAACCACAGTGTGAAAGAAAAAAAATATAATGCACTGATGAACTGAAAAAAATAAAATGTATGCTACTGCTATTACATGATGACTACAAAACAGAAACAAATCCCCCCCAGTGCAAAGAAAATGTTTTACAACAGATATTTACAATCAACAACATATTATAGAAAGATTGTGGAAGAAGCCAAAAAGAAAAGTAATGATAGGTTCATTGAAGGAGCATCGTATTTAATCACATACATAAAAAATATTCAATCAGTAGGATGAAGGCCATATGGAATATTGTAACGAAGTAAACTGCAGCAGAACAGACAGATTTCCATAATATTAACTGCCTAACAGAGAACTGAGCTCTGATAACTGAACCTAAACAATTGCATATAAATTTAATCCCTACTTTACACAGATAGATGAAAGTCTTATAAATCAGAATTTACAGTGCACTCCCAGAAATCAGTCCAGATGTCCTATAAATAATAAATCTATTTTTCTATTCCCCACCAATGAAAAGGAAATGCCTGCTATAATCAAAGAACTGAAACCAAAATTCTCTGTTAGCACTGAAAATATCCCTGACTACATTCTTGAAGAAATGTGCTCCAATCATAGCCAGGCCATTTGTTGACATCTGTAACTGTTCTTTATTCAGAAGGGGTCTTCCCAGAAAAATGAAGACAGCAAAAATAAAACCTCTTTTCAAGAAAGGAATAAAAACAGAAGTATCAAACTACAGGACTATTTCACAAATATCTGGTTTTTCCAAAATAATTGACAAAATCTGTTACATAAAACTAATCAGTTTCATAGAAAAAATAATTACTTCTCAAACAAATAACACGGATTCTGAAAATCTAAATCCACTAAGTCTGTTATTTTTGCATTCCTAAGTGAAGCCTTAAATGCAATAGACAGCAAACAGCATATCTCAGCCATATTTATAGACGTCTCTAAAACATTCGATGTCATCAGTCACAACATCTTGCTTGAGAAACTTGAATCTGTAGGTATTAGGGGCCCAGCCTACTCATTTATTTATTTATTTATTTATTTATTTATCCATCCATAGACATTGTAAATTGTGTGGATGTTGTCAGTTTGTGTACATTCAAATATTTATACAGTTTTTATATGTAGTTAAACGTTGTGAGATATAAGTTATTTACAATAATGTTTGCTCCTTTTCAAAACATTACATATAGTTAAACATTGTGAAACAAAAGTTATTTACAATCATTTTGACTAAGGAATTCGCATATTGTGTAAAAACAGTGTTCCTGCAAACACAATTTAAGATTTTTCCTAAAGTAATACATGTTATCTGTTTCTTTCATTTTCTGTGGCAGTTTATTATACAGTTGTACACCTTCATACAAGAAACCATGGATAGATAAAATCATAGCTCCAAAATAGAGAGCAAGTAGTTGAGCTTCCTATTCAAGAAGGGAACAAGATAAAGTTCTACTGCTCAGAAAAACAACAGAGCATTAAGTACGGTGTACCACAAGGCTCCATTCTAGGACCAATACTGTTTCTACTCTTTGTAAATGACTTGAAACCGAACATTCCACGCCACAATTACATAAAATTCGAAAATGCCACAAATGTGATAATGAAAGGAAGGGCCAGAGAAGAATTATTGCATGAGATTAAAAAGCGCACCATCCACATTACAGACTGGTTTTCTGGAAGCAATTTAGTAATAAACATAGTAAAACAGTTGCAATGCACTTACACACAGTGCAAAATAAATGTCCACTAACACCAGACATAGAGTTGTTTACCAGAACCCTTGAAGATGTAAGCTCTACAAAATTTCTTACAAATACATTGAATATCATTTATTACACTCTCAAAATTCTTTCTGGTTGCACATCAAAAGAGACACTAAAATATGTATACTTAACCCAGGCAGAATCTTTACTGTGTTATGGCATAATATTTTGGGGAAATGCATTTGCCAGCAAAAGTTGTTTTATATGCCAAAAGAGAATTGTAAGAGCTGTAGAAAATGCTGTTCAAGAAGCTCATGCAAGACCTCATTTAAGAAACTTCACATCCTTCCACTACCATGTCCATATATCTTACAAGTAATAGTATTTGTTAGGAAAATCTTAGAAAATAGCAACAGTCTTGTATCAACTAACCAGAGTCTCCATCTGTATAACACAAGGAGAAAGCAGGACATACACATTCAACATACATACACAACACTAAAAATAGATGAATATCTTGAAACATAAAGATTTGTTGCCAAACATTAAAAAAGAATGAATGAAATGTTAATCAAAAGATTTACTTAAAAAAACTGATTGAATTACTTGTGTTAAGTATTATGTATGAAAGCAGAATTTTCAGCTGTGATAATATTAGTCCTAAATAAATGTAAATATTCTTGTATAATTTAAACATGTGCATTGTAAATCACAATGAATTGCCCAGTATCATATTGTATAACTTGATAATAAATGAAATGAAATGAACACAGGAGGAAAACCACCTCTCCCTTAAGCTTGTGTGATTCAAATGACTTCAGTAGTTGTTTCATTAGCATTGTGGAAAACACTATATGTACAATCCCAGACCTCAAAATAGACCCTGCAGCTGCTGTAATAAATGACAAAAGATGTACCATGATGAACTGGAGGGAATTACAAAAAAATGAAATAATAAAGACTTCAAAATCTTATAAACCTTCTGTTATGTTATCTACCAATGCCCTCAAGAAAATTATGTATGAAACTGCTAAACCAGTAACTATGGTAATTAATACGTGTTTCACTCCTGGCATATTTCCAGACTTTCTGAATCTTGCATGGACAGCAGAATCTTGTAAAAATGTGGCCCAGACATGGTAGTAAGCTTCAGACCAATCTCAATCATTCCGGTATTCTGTAAGTGAAAGAGCAAATATAAAATTACGTTGAAATTGATGAAATCTTCACAGATGCACAGCATGGTTTCTGGAAATGCGAATCCACAGCAGCAGCAGCACTAGATCTATTTACTAGGATAAGGCAGAGTTTTGAGGAAACAGAATCTGTAGTACTGACACTTTGTGACCTCAGTAAGGTCCTCATAGGGTACTCCTAAATACCCACAATAAGTACAGATTGGAGTCACAGTTCTGGTAACCCTCAAATCTTACTGGTATGTTGAAAACAGAAGGCAGATTGAATTAGTCAAAGGAGCACTATCATGTCAATGGAAGTTGGAATATGGCATGCCTCAGGGATTGGTAATGGCCCCTCCTGTTCATATTGTATGCAAATAATTTAAGCTCTCACACACAGTACTTGCAATCCACAATGACACAACTCTGTATGTAAAAGGTATTGATGCCAGATAGGCTCAAGATGATGTAGATGGTTTGTTTTGCTACAAAGGAAGAACATACTCAATACATGAGTAGTTGGAGGCACTGTTCTGGCAACCCTCAAGTCTTATTTTGAAAACAGTAGGCAGATAGTGTCAGTTCAAGCAGCACTATCATGTCAATGGAAGTAGGCAGATTGTGTCAGTTCAAGCAGCACTATCGTGTCAATGGAAGTTGGAATATGGCATGCCTCAGGGACCGGTAATGGGCCCCCTCCTATTCCTAGTGTAAATGATTTAAGCTCTCATGAACAGTTTCTTGCAATTCACACATGATACAACATTGCACCTGAAAGCAAAGCTCAAGAAGAAGTAGATGCTCTGTTTGATGCTACAGAGGAGTGGTTTGTTATAAACAAAATGAAAATAAGTGAAGAAAAAAATCAAATATTGGTATGTAGCCTCAGTGGCAAAGGAGACCTAAAAAGTGCAGGAACTGTAAAGCCTTTCTCCATGACAAGCAACAGTTTTCCAACAGTAGCTATTGCAGTGTTCAGCCATTAAATACTAAAATGCAGACCTTGGACTCAGTTAAATTTCAAGGAAAGCTTTCACAAAATCTACACCAAAAACCACTGTACAGTTTAAATAGCTCTTTGACAATGAAACAGCAAATTGGGCTACCTAAACAATGCACTGCCATATGAAACTGATAGCCAACAGTAAGACACAGCACACAGCCACATATCCTGTTTGCTGTTACATTTAAACCAGAGAAGTAGAACCATCCACCATATTGTATTTAAATACAGCTGTCTTATTCCATGACATGCCACCTTTTAGTAGTGTTTTGTTCTGATAGGCAATGAATGTTCGGAACAAAGTTCTGAGCTCTTCAGCTTTAATGTTTTACTTATATGTTCACCTGAAGATATGGCTTTTAGTACCAAAAAACTGGTAGTGATAAAATAATGTAGCGCTAAATACATGTGAAACAGTTTATTAATATCTAAGATGATTGCTCATGTCTGTCTTGCCCTAGCTACAATGTTGTCTGCACTTGTTAAAAAGTTCTTGCTCTATATGTCAAGTGTTATGCTATACTTACGGAAATTTGTTCTGTATTATTATGCATACTTATGCTAATTTTTCCTTATATCATAATGCTTGTGTAATCTTAATCTTGTAACACTGATGCAGTCTGTCCAGTCTTGATTGGAGAACGATTTAGCTATGGTAATAAATGGTAATAAAAAAAGAAAATTCCTCACATTCAGAGCTAGCAGGAGAATCCTGCACTGACGCAGAGGTAATGAGATAATTAGTAATCAAATAAGCATTTTGTTGGGATCCAATGCAACAGCACTCTTTAAGCTCCCAGTGGGTTATTAACGTGGGATAACAATTGAACCTGGCAACAGATTGATACAAAAATTTACTTTATTATTGTTTAATTAAACAGTGATTTAGCACATTGTTTTATTACACTAAGATTGAACTGTGATTTTTTTCCACACTTGGTAACATTTAGCCAACTATTCTCTACATGTGAACGAAGGAAGCTGCACACCCACTCATGTTATGAAAATCAGAGTGCCCACTCAAGGGTTAAGCAAGCAACAAGTGTTCACTTTACATGCAACCTGTAAAGGAATTATATAAAAAAAATTTCTATGAATGTATAGACACTAGTTCAACTACCAGAGATTAATGCGTAAAGCATTTGCTGAACAAAAGAAGCTTTATGCTCTTTGTTTATTACTTTTAGAATAAGTTACCTTTCGCTGTTATCTTGTCCTAGTGTTAACACGTATTGTGCCATTTCTTACTGATAAAATTATGTTAAATAATGAAAGTGATTTTGAAATTCGTCTTTTGTGATACCATGGGTCCCAGCTCCTTAAATTCTGGAAAATTATTACTATTATTTTAATTTTATGCAGAGACTTTATATGGAGACAACGATCTTTATGGCGACACTGCTCAACAATAGAGGTATGTGAATGTGTTCATCTTTTTCCTTTCATAGCCGCTACCGTCAATTTCAAAATATTTGCCATGACATTCATAACATGCAGTCTTTCTTTTCATTTAATTTTGAAGTCCACACATTTACATTCTAAGATGAATAAATGGATTTACCTGTAATTCTTTTTATCCAGGCCACGGGGGATGATTGCACTAAAAATGTATGTGCCTCTACCCCATTCATATTTTCGCATACATTTGAGTGTGTACAAGCGTAACTATATTTAAGACTCATTTCCTATGCAGTACTAACTTTTTTTTTCCACTCATTCGTGAATGTATGTGCCCTCTTATTTGATGTAGTCAGTTGGCCGTATTCTTTAAATACATTATTTGTAATATTCAGTGGCTTAGTTTCCACAATTGATCTTTGCTTGTGTCACAACTGCGCTTCACGCAAAAAATTATATAATAAATTACCCCAAAATATAAAAGATATTGACAAAATTGCACAGTTCAAAACAAAACTAAAAAGTTTTTTATTAAATAAAAGTTATTACGCAGAAACGGACTATCTGAATTAAAACATGTAGTGTAATTAAAGTAGCCTGCATTGTAATACATGAGTAAATAATTATAATATGAAATCCAGAATTGTACAGTACTATAAGAAAATTACATAAGGATATATAACTAACGTAAGAAAGCTCAAAAATGTGTGCAAATACTAATTTAATTGTTGGTATATTATATTGTATATGATTTTGCGGACAAAATCCACACAATGTAAATTGTTACATGGATTAATAAAGAAATCGATCAATCAATCAATATTTATTATGCGACACCCACAATAACTTTTATTTCAAAATTTCGACAACTGACTGAACAAAGATTTTTCTAACAATAACAACAACAAAACATAGGCCTAATAATATAAGAAGACGTGTTACAAACCCTGACACTGAATACCATGATACACTTTTAAGAATGCCAAAATGTTATAATAATATTGTTTTTCTGATGTATGAGAATTTATACCTATAGACCACATATAACAATTTCATTAAATTTATAATCTTATGGTTGACCCAAGTTATTAATTGAGTCAAGTGCTGGGAACTAAATCAGGGATGACTAAGGTTAAAATGATGCATCTTTGTGAATGTTCTGGAGGTTCCTTGGTTCCTCGTGAGTTTGTTGATGTCCCATGACTTGGGCTCTGAAGAATACTGTTTTAGACTGCTAATAAAGTGCTGTATTATCAACTAGTTTATGTTTCGTAGTGGATGTGATAAAGTCCCCAAAATGATGATTTCATTTTTGAACAGTGCTTAACTTTTCGGCATCTTCAGAGTAACACTATGGAATCCATCACACACACTGCCATGAAGACGGAAGTCTCACCCATGCCTACAGCCAGCAACAT
The DNA here is from genome assembly GCF_021461385.2 of Schistocerca piceifrons. Classification (NCBI taxonomy): domain Eukaryota; kingdom Metazoa; phylum Arthropoda; class Insecta; order Orthoptera; family Acrididae; genus Schistocerca; species Schistocerca piceifrons. The sequence goes on from NC_060149.1 coordinate 197,449,547, forward strand.
TGTTTCTCCACTAGCTGCTGTTTGTGCCACCTCTGCCTTTGGCAACACCAACAGGATTTTCAACATAAAGTTGCCTCCCTTTTACCTTACAAGAGCACAGTTGTGATTTAATCAAGTTGGGGCCTTCTTTAGGTTACATTGTCTTGTGTTGTACTCGAGAAATTTACAGGGTGATTCAAAAAGAATACCACAACTTTAGGAATTTAAAACTCTGCAACGACAAAAGGTAGAGCTAAGCACTATCTGTCAGCGAATTAAGGGAGCTATAAAGTTTCATTTAGTTGTACATTTGTTCGCTTGAGGCACTGTTGACTAGGTGTCAGCGTCAGTTGATGCTAAGATGGCAACCGCTCAACAGAAAGCTTTTTGTGTTATTGAGTACGGCAGAAGTGAATCGACGACAGTTGTTCAGCGTGCATTTTGAACGAAGTATGGTGTTAAACCTCCTGATAGGTGGTGTATTAAACGTTGGTATAAACAGTTTACAGAGAATTGGTGTTTGTGCAAAGGGAAAAGTTCTCGACGGCCGAGAGCGAGTGATGAAAATGTAGCCCGCATCCAGCAAGCATTTGTTCGCAGCCCAGGAAAATCGACTCGCAGAGCTAGCAGAGAGCTGCAAATTCCACAATCAACTGTATGGAGAGTCCTACGAAAAAGGTTAGTTATGAAACCTGAACGTCAACTACCCGAGGCGATGGATCGGCCATCAGGCAGCCCGTGACAGAGCACTTCATCACTGGCCTCCAAGAAGCCCTGATCTTACCCCCTGCGATTTTTTCTTATGGGGGTATGTTAAGGATATGGTGTTTTGGCCACCTCTCCCAGCCACCATTGATGATTTGAAACGAGAAATAACAGCAGCTATCCAAACTGTTACGCCTGATATGCTACAGAGAGTGTGGAACGAGTTGGAGTATCGGGTTGATATTGCTCGAGTGTCTGGAGGGGGCCATATTGAACATATCTGAACTTGTTTTTGAGTGAAAAAAAACCTTTTTAAATACTCTTTGTAATGATGTATAACAGAAGGTTATATTATGTTACTTTCATTAAATACACATTTTTAAAGTTGTGGTATTCTTTTTGAATCACCCTGTACTTTAATCATTTCTCAATTGGACTTAAATGTGTGTGAACAGTTAGATGAAATTTTGCACCAGCAGTCTTATATAGTGTTAAAAGAGGCTGTCCTCCAGTGGTTTGTGTTAACACCAGAATCGTGCCTCTAGAAAATCATTGACAGTGAGATGTATTCACGTGAAACCCCATCTCAGAGCCTTTGGTCACTACACATGCTGGTGGGTATCGAACTTCTGGCAGACACATCTTTAAAAATATTTTGGATGAAAAGTCTCCCAAAACATGTGAAAGTAGTTCTGTCACCGTTTACAGGTCTATGTGTAGTCATAAAGGAGGTTATGGATGGAGGCTCCTAGCCAAGCATTAATGTTGTGGGGTGCATTGAGTCATGCATGAAGCAGCTCACAGCAGCAGAGCCATCTATTGAGTGCTTAGCCAATGAGGTTCCACAACTGAATTGGAGACTGAACAGACAGGAGGAGAATGCTGCTAATCAGTAACAAAATAGTACTGGTATCACAAACGTTTTGGGACAGTGAAAAAAGCAGTGCGCAAGGCCCTACACTCACTCAAACATTATCAGTGAGTGTCAGTAGGCACACATACTCATCAGAATCATTCACAGCAATTAAGAGTACAAACTGAATGCAATGGTGACTGATGCCACTGGTTCTGCAAGACTTTTTGTCACAGACAAGAAGACTAACTGATTATTCTTGATTGACACAGGACCTGAAAATAGTGTAATTCCACGATCAGAGAGCATATACCAAAGGAATATCAAGGTGCTTGTCTTCATAGTGGTGAACAATTCACCTTTCAAAAGGCTAGTAAGGAAACTTTGGCTTTGGAATTTGAGGACAGTTTCTATTCAATATCAATGTTTACTGTGGCTGATGTGACTGGACCAACAACAGGGGCTAATTTTTAAGGCATTTTTCCGTTGCACCCAACCTTGTTAGTAAGTGTATCATTAAAGGGCCTATTATTCCACATCACTGTCATGTTGGGAGGCTGTTTCAATAAACACTTTAATCTGCTAAACCAACTAAATAGTAACACAAGTGGTACATGCTAAAGACAATGTTAGAAATTTCAGAAGAGCCAGAATGGAGCTAGAAAGCAACTATATCCATATTAATAATATATAGCTTTGATCCTAATACTGTGTACCTGACTGATTGATTCTTTATTCACCCTGTAGCTCACTAATGTACATAATTGTGTGGTTGACATGGGAGAAGTCATTCATAGAACAACAGAAGTTAACATACATTGCTATCCACAGAATAAACAAACATTACAATATAACAGGATCCAATAACTGAGAGTGAGAACATACTGACTCATCTGGATTTAAAATACATATACCCTTAATAGTTACATACAGGCCAACAGGTGATTTAAAGCATTAGAACTTCATTTACAGAAATTTCGTAACAGGCAAGTAGCAATGATGTAATAGTTCTTTCAATTTGACCTTCATTTCTGTTCTTGATTTGACTGATTTGAGGTTTGCTGAAGACATTTACATAGTTTGATTCCCATGCATTTTATGCTATTGTCATTTAATTTTTTATTGTGTGGGTTGATCTGTAAGTTGCTTTTGTTTCCTGTGTCATAGAGGCTATTGATTGAGGTTATTGTGCTGAGACTCCACATGTCAACATAACTATGTGTAGGCTTGCTTGGAGCAGGATTTTTAACTGTTTGGACAGTGGCATACAATATTCATATTTCTTTCAAATGACATTATTCTCATTGCCTGCTTCTCATAATTTAAGAATGGTATGTGATGCAGGTCTTTTTACCCATAAAATCATACTATAATTCATAAGAAACAACTTAGTTAAGTCACATTTACTCTTAGACTCATTACAAATCTTAGGGAGAGATAGATTAGTAAGTTGATATTTGGAATAATTTTCCGGGTAACTAATCTTTGAGACAGGAAGTCTTTATTGCTCAAAAACATGCTGTAAGAATAATATGTGGAGCTTACCCACAATCACCTTGTACACCTCTGTTTAAGGAGTTAGACATTCTGACTATTGATCCACAGTGTATTTATTCCCTCGTGAAGTTTATTGTAAATAATCCACTACAGCTGAAAATGAAAAATCATGTACATAATTACAATACCAGATAATTAATTTATTGTGAAGGTATTTGCATTTTCTGTAATAAGAGGTAAATATTTCGCTGTTCTCTACCATCATGTCACTGAATTTGTGTAGTAATCTTTCATAAAGAAATTTTAATTCTCTTTTAGATCCAGGCACATTACTTTATCTGAGTGATGGATTTTGCTTCTTTTGGAAAGTGACCAGCAAATTAATGTTGCAAAATCTGTATGAAGTTGTTAAACTTATCCTTTACTATTGAGGAACCAAACACACTTTCCCATTCACCTTTTTGTGTGTCACAAGGAAAATTATTCACATTGTGGTGCAGTAGATCTTACATCTTATAATCACTCTATCTCTTTGAAGCAAGTTATGTGGCATACTAACAGTGGTATTGAGAGCACTGTGATATAAGATATTTCTATTTTTTCCACTCTGCACTTAAGACCGGTTGCTACCTGTATGAATGAATAAATAAAATCAAAAACATATTTTTAAACCAGTAATGAAGTGTAATAGAGCATATAAGGTCAAGGATGAGGTATAATTAGGTATGCTGCACATCTGCAATAACTAACATTTGAGAAACTGAGCACACAATACTTTATTTAGCAAAATGTTTATATTTAAGATCTTGATGATACATTGATATGATATACATGATTAAAAATTAAATATACACTCCTGGAAATTGAAATAAGAACATCGTGAATTCATTGTCCCAGGAAGGGGAAACTTTATTGACACATTCCTGCGGTCAGATACATAACATGATCACACTGACAGAACCACAGGCACATAGACACAGGGAACAGAGCATGCACAATGTCGGCACTAGTACAGTGTATATCCACCTTTCGCAGCAATGCAGGCTGCTATTCTCCCATGGAGACGATCGTAGAGATGCTGGATGTAGTCCTGTGGAACGGCTTGCCATGCCATTTCCACCTGGCGCCTCAGTTGGACCAGCGTTCGAGCTGGACGTGCAGACCGCGTGGGACGACGCTTCATCCAGTCCCAAACATGCTCAATGGGGGACAGATTCGGAGATCTTGCTGGCCAGGGTAGTTGACTTACACCTTCTAGAGCACGTTGGGTGGCACGGGATACATGCGGACGTGCATTGTCCTGTTGGAACAGCAAGTTCCCTTGCCGGTCTAGGAATGGTAGAACGATGGGTTCGATGACGGTTTGGATGTACCGTGCACTATTCAGTGTCCCCTCGACGATCACCAGTGGTGTACGGCCAGTGTAGGAGATCGCTCCCCACACCATGATGCCGGGTGTTGGCCCTGTGTGCCTCGGTCGTATGCAGTCCTGATTGTGGCGCTCACCTGCACGGCGCCAAACACGCATACGACCATCATTGGCACCAAGGCAGAAGCGACTCTCATCGCTGAAGACGACACGTCTCCATTCGTCCCTCCATTCACGCCTGTCGCGACACCACTGGAGGCGGGCTGCACGATGTTGGGGCGTGAGCGAAAGACGGCCTAACGGTGTGCGGGACCGTAGCCCAGCTTCATGGAGACGGTTGCGAATGGTCCTCGCCGATACCCCAGGAGCAACAGTGTCCCTAATTTGCTGGGAAGTGGCGGTGCGGTCCCCTACGGCACTGCGTAGGATCCTACGGTCTTGGCGTGCATCCGTGCGTCGCTGCGGTCCGGTCCCAGGTCGACGGGCACGTGCACCTTCCGCCGACCACTGGCGACAACATCGATGTACTGTGGAGACCTCACGCCCCACGTGTTGAGCAATTTGGCGGTACGTCCACCCGGCCTCCTGCATGCCCACTATACGCCCTCGCTCAAAGTCCGTCAACTGCACATACGGTTCACGTCCACGCTGTCGCGGCATGCTACCAGTGTTAAAGACTGCGATAGAGCTCCGTATGCCACGGCAAACTGGCTGACACTGACGGCGGCGGTGCACAAATGCTGCGCAGCTAGCGCCATTCGACGGCCAACATCGCGGTTCCTGGTGTGTCCGCTGTGCCGTGCATGTGATCATTGCTTGTACAGCCCTCTCGCAGTGTCCGGAGAAAGTATGGTGGGTCTGACACACCGGTGTCAATGTGTTCTTTTTTCCATTTCCAGGAGTGTATATGGTAGCACACATTTTCAATAATTACGTATAATACAATATATCATGATGAAAACCACCACTTCAGCTGTATGAAAATATTTGTTTATAATCCAGCTAGTTTCATGGCAATAGAAACACATTTTCAAGAATACATCTGTATATAAACTACAGCAAAATGTATAGAGATCACTCTTAGGTTAAAATGTAGTTGAATTAATAATAAAATTATGTAGTCATGTTTATTTTATAAATTAGTTCAAGTGACTACCAGGAGATGACCCAACATTCTCTATCCAATTGTAATAAAAATGTTTATCAATCCAAGAAGTCGGTAGTTAAGTTAAAATGTGGCGGAATTCAGGGAATGTCATTCTGATAATGGAAGTCTGGAATAAAGAAAATGTGGTTAACCGATGGACGTAAAAGGACAAAGCAAACAATATGTGAAGGTGATGAAAACGTATATTAATCTGGTAGGGCAAAATAAATCTCAAAAACAGATCCTGTGCAATTGTATGACAGGTAACAAAGGTCAAGTCCAGATAAAATGCTACTTGCGAAATAGACCATTGTCAAGATAAAAGAAGGACTGGGCAAAGCGAAAATTAAAATAGTCTATAGACATCCCAATGGCATAATATTTTCATGATGACTCGAACTGAGCTGAACCAAGTTTGATGCCAATGAAAAAAATGGGTGTGTGGTGCTCATGAGGCTGACACCAGTATCAATCTGAGTATCATCTTTGAACTAGGCTAAACATTATCTTTGTGCCGTTCTCCCATCCAGTTATTTGTAAGCCTTGCTTGTGTAAGGAGGTGAATAAATGAACTACTGTAAAATGGGAGTGTTGTTTGGTGTAACCAACCCGAAATACCTCCTCACTGGTGACTCCGAGTTGTAAGGTCTTCCGTTTTCGCCGTTTTACTCTGTCCGCGGCCTCCGCGTCGGTTATTTTCGCGTGTATTACATCAACACAACATTCGAACAATGACTTCGGCCCAATGCCTAACGCCGGATTTTGTGATCGACATGTATCATGTTGTGAGCAATGTACACCCGCCAGGACTGCAACACGATGCCTCTCACTCAACGATTACGCCGATTTCGCTGGACGTTTTCGAGCCTGTAACAATAAATGAGGTTAGGAGTGTGCATGACTCTGGCTATCAAAAGCCTTTGTTCCCTCCACATGTGCCGTCCCTTATCGACTGTGCAGTTACCTCTTACGGATCTCTGTGCAGTGCGGGACCAATGCCGATTTCTGCAAATGCTTCGTTGGACAACCTACGACCACCAGGACAACGAGTTGCTGTGCCTCAATCCGTGCCATGCCACGTGGATACCTGCCACAGGTCAACCTCCTCAGCATCCGACCACGCCCACGCCTGCCTCGGTTCAGCATCAGCACATGCCTTCCTACTTTGATACCTCGGACTGCAACATGAACAATAACTTGTTATCTGTGCCTGACCTCCACCTCTGTCCCACTGCTATGCCTCAATGTTTTGTGCTATGATATTCACCTTATCCGCACACCGTTTTGAGTGGAGTGACTATGAAAAGTGAACATTCGGACATTCCGTCCTACGTTCAACATTATTTCCCACACTGTGCTTCTGGACAGCCCACACCTCCGCAGCCTCCCTGCAACTCAGGTGGCCCTGGTTCTGATCAAACGTCGAGCTTTCCGTGGACTAAAACTTTGAACTTTTTCTCACCTGTCACCCACGTGCCGGCTCCAGTTGAGCTTCTGCTACCATTCTCGACACATTATGGTGTCTCACCGGCGTCGGCCTTCTGCGTTTCTACGGATCGCACTCAATCACAACATGTCACCTTCATGCTACCACCTGAACATCTGTCGTTGCCACATCCCCTGGAGGCACACTCTCCTGAAATACTACAGCAACAACAGCTCGATTCAGGCAGTGCCCCGAAGAACTCAACTCAACCTGTTCTTCTGAACATTCTACAATGCTTACCGACCCTGTCGCCATTTAATTCCGACAGAGCAATAACCTGGTTCAAAATTGTGGATGAAGTGTTCGACCATTACAAACTCGACAAGTCAACCAGGTTTCTGTGCCTCATCATCCACCTGCACGACCAGGAGGTCTTGATTGCTGACCTGGATGATGCCCAGAACTCATCTACCCGGTACACTCTACCCAAAGAGACAGTTCTACGTCGGCTTGCACGCTCAACTGAGGCAGCAGTACGGCAAGTGCTCCACGTTGAGCAACTAGGCAACGACAAACCTTCTCAGCTCTGGAGATGGCAACGTGCCCTGGTCAGCGTCGATCTATTCTCTGACACAGCTCTCCTCGCCATCTGGTCAGATAAACTATCTCCTCACATCCGCTTTGCTCTGGCTCAAAGGCCTCCTGAACCTGTCGAGCAAAGAATGACGATTGCTGACAAGCTACACGATGCATCACTGCTCCATTTCGCCAGCCACCGCCTACCTGACAAGTCTCGCGTTCAGACTCAACGCCCTGCAGCCAGACGCGGCCGAGGCCGTAGTGTGCCGACTGTTCTGCTCACCCCGGGAAGCAGTAAACAAGCAACAGGGATGTCACCGGCTCTTCCCGCGGTCACCCCCCCTCCTGCAACCGAACCTGCTGTGGCCACCGAACCTCGGCCACCGCCACTGACAACACAAACAGTGCACTCGCGCCAAGCATTTCGCCCGCGACCGTGCTGCCACAGGCCGCGCCCTCGGACAATGGACTCATTAACGCTTCACGAGCTCTACCGAGCTCACCCGACCACGGTGCCACTGCTTCGGGCTGGCGGCCATCTTGTCACGTTGACTCCTGGGACACTTCACCGCCTCGGCTCCCGTTTGGATCCGCCGATTGGCTCCAAACACCATGACCACGACTCGCCTCCTACGCCTGCTACACATTGTAAACAAACCACTTCCCGTGACGCCAGCAACATTTCCGTCGTCACCAACGGCACGGTTCACAAGCTTCCCTTCACGCCAGGGCCCCGATCTCCAGTAAACCACGTCGACTTTGTCCCGAGCACCTCTCCGACCTTAAAAAGCAGATTTCTGAACTTCTCAGCTTCAGAGTCATTGAACCCCCTGCCAGTAGCTGGTCTACGCTCATTCATATGACACCCAAGAAAGATGGGTCCTGGCACATGGGCGGAGACTACCGTTCACTAAATGCACGAACAATTATGGACACCTACCCCATACCCAACATTGCCGACTTTACCAGTTCCCTCGCAGGTGTGACCACGTTCTCTGTCATTGATTGCAAACGGGCCTACCACCAGATCCCCATGGCTCCTTAAGACATCGAGAAGACAGCAATCACCACCCCAATCGGGTTATTTCAGTTTCGATTGATGCCCTTAGTTCTGAAAAACGCAACCCAGACCTGGCAACACTTCATCAACGAAGTGCTATTCGAGCTAAAATTCTGCTTTGCATATCTTGATAACATTCTTGTGTTCAGCTCGTCTGTCGAGGAAAACATTCGACATGTGCAAACTTATGAACACTCTCGTGGCAGCAGGCATCGAGACCAACCAGGACAAATTGCAACTACATCAACCCGCCGTCACTTTTCTTGGTTTTCGGGTCTCTGCCGACGGTATTTCACCGCCCCCTGAGAAAGTAGAAACAATACTAAACCTACCCAGACCTTCGTCATTCAAAGAGCTCCGGCGCATGGTCTCTCTCAGAATGCAAATGAAAGCTTCAACAGCTGTATATGGGAGAGAATACCCAAAACTGTATTTATTGGGCTGACAGAGCTGAAGATTGGTGTAATGGATGCAGTAATAACATTAAATGATGGTGCAATTTCAAGGGTCAATGTCATGAAGAAATTGAACATCCGGACGGGAAGAAATATGGCTTCAACTCTATCTGCTATTGATAAGTGACAGCTAACTGAAGCAGAGACAGCTGACGAAGCTGCTACCAAGGAGTCACGAATAAAGAAAAGAATGAAGAGAAAGAGTAAGGAGGATAAGGAAACAGGAGAACAACTGGAGTGTGCAGCTGGAATGAGCATAGTGGTAAGTTAATAAATCTATATATCTGGAACGAGTATAGTGGTAAGTTAATAAATCTACGAGGGCAGTTCAATAAGTAATGCAACACATTTTTTTTCTCGGCCAATTTTGGTTGAAAAAACCGGAAATTTCTTGTGGAATATTTTCAAACATTCCCGCTTCGTCTCGTATAGTTTCATTGACTTCCGACAGGTGGCAGCGATGTACAGAGCTGTTAAAATGGCGTCTGTAACGGATGTGCGTTGCAAACAACGGGCAGTGATCGAGTTTCTTTTGGTGGAAAACCAGGGCATCTCAGATATTCATAGGCGCTTGCAGAATGTCTACGGTGATCTGGCAGTGGACAAAAGCACGGTGAGTCGTTGGGCAAAGCGTGTGTCATCATCGCCGCAAGGTCAAGCAAGACTGTCTGATCTCCCGCGTGCGGGCCGGCCGTGCACAGCTGTGACTCCTGCAATGGCGGAGCGTGCGAACACACTCCTTCAAGATGATCGACGGATCACCATCAAACAACTCAGTGCTCAACTTGACATCTCTGTTGGTAGTGCTGTCACAATTGTTCACCAGTTGGGATATTCAAAGGTTTGTTCCCGCTGGTTCCCTCGTTGTCTAACCGAACACCATAAAGAGCAAAGGAGATCATCTGTGCGGAATTGCTTGCTCGTCATGTGGCTGAGGGTGACAATTTCTTGTCAAAGATTGTTACAGGCGATGAAACATGGGTTCATCACTTCGAACCTGAAACAAAACGGCAATCAATGGAGTGGCGCCACACCCACTCCCCTACCAAGAAAAAGTTTAAACCCATACCCTCAGCCGGTAAAGTCATGGTTACAGTCTTCTGGGACGCTGAAGGGGTTATTCTGTTCAATGTCCTTCCCCATGGTCAAACAATCAACTCTGAAGTGTATTGTGCTACTCTTCAGAAATTGAAGAAACGACTTCAGCGTGTTCGTAGGCACAAAAATCTGAACAAACTTCTCTTTCTTCATGACAACGCAAGACCTCACACAAGTCTTCGCACCCAAGAGGAGCTCACAAAACTTCAGTGGACTGTTCTTCCTCATGCACCCTACAGCCCCGATCTCGCACCGTCGGATTTCCATATGTTTGGCCCAATGAAGGACGCAATCCGTGGGAGGCACTACGCGGATGATGAAGAAGTTATTGATGCAGTACGACGTTGGCTCCAACATCGACCAGTGGAATGGTACCGTGCAGGCATACAGGCCCTCATTTCAAGGTGGCGTAAGGCCGTAGTATTGAACGGAGATTACGTTGAAAAATAGTGTTGTGTAGCTAAAAGATTGGGGAATAATCTGGTGTATTTCAATGCTGAATAAAACAACCCCTGTTTCAGAAAAAAAATGTGTTGCATTACTTATTGAACTTCCCTCATATATATCTTCTTTCGCGATTTACCAAAAACTTGAATTTTCGTCATTCAGGTACACTTTTCTCCTAAATGACTGAAGTTAAACTCACAAAAATTGGTACAGATATTTAGAATGATCTCCTCTACCTCCCTTGCCTACTATTTCCTGAAAAATTTATAATGTGATGATGATGATGTCGGTGATATTTGAGCTACATTTTTAAATATTTTTGTTGTAGTAAAATAAATTACTTCTCTTTTTCACAGATGAGCATCAGGGAAAGAAACTGGAGGCATAAAACACTTATGTGAATGTTGTCTGTACTCTGACTCTTTTTCCAAGCTGTGCAGTCAGTGGTTCCAAAGAAAATGGTAGCGCAGTGAAATAGCGTTCCGTTTTTTATACTATTATAAATATTGTTGTCAGTAGCGAAATATAATAAATATCTCAATGATTTTTTGGGAAATGCTTTGACTAATGACCCATATTGCATGTAATAATTTTGAGCTATCTCTCATTTATAGATCAGTTGCACTATGAGGGTGAAGATAATGCTAAAAATGCAGCCTGTTCAGGGGCATGTCCCCTTAATTTATTTGGTGTCAGTCTCTTATCTGCTGCCGATACTGCCGGCCGCTGTGGCCGAGTGGTTCTAGGCGCTTCAGTCCAGAACAGTGTGGCTGCTACGGCTGCGGGCTCGAATCCTGCCTTGGGCATGGATGTGTGTGATGTCCTTAGGTTACTTAGGTTTAAGTACTTCTAAGTCTAGGGGTCTGATGACCTCAGATGTTAAGTCCTATAGTGCTTAGAGCCATTTGAACCACTTTTTGCTGCTGATACTATTTCTTTGAATTCAAGGCACATCTGGTCTACACTTACATTGTTAATTTGGAAAGAGTTGAGATTGTCTCTCAGGAAGGCGTCCAGTGAATTTTTATCTGCTTTTTTGAATAGGTACATTTTTCGTTTATTTTTGGAGGATTTGGGGTTTACAATATTCAATCTCGCTATGATAACTTTGCGTTCACTAATCCCTGTATCCGTTTTGATACTCGTTATCAGCTCAGGATTATTTGTTGTTAAGAGGTCAAGTGTTGTTTTCACAATCATTTACTATTCGCGTGAGCTCATGAACTAACTGCTCGAAATAATTTTCATAGAACGCATTTAACATAATTTATGATGATGTTTTATGCGTACCTCAGGATTTAAACATCTCTTTTCGCCCACATATCGAGGGTAAATTATAGTCACCATTAACTATAATTGTATGAGTAGGGTACATGTTTGAAATTAAACTCAAGCCTTCTTTGAACATTTCAGAAATTGTATCATCTGAACTGGGAGGTCGGTGAAAAGATCCAATTTTTATTTTATTCATGTTGCCAAGAATGACTTTTGCCCATACTAAGTCACAGGAACTATCTACTTCAATTTCGCGACAAGATAAACTACTTGTAACAGCAACAAACACACCACTACTAACTGTGTTTAGCCCATCCTTTCGGAACATTGTCAGATCAGATTTTTTGCAAATTTTCGTCTGAACTTATCTCCGGCTTTAGCCAGCTTTCAGTGCCTAAAACGATTTCAGCAGTAGTGCTTTCTATTAGCTCTTGGAGCTCTGGTACTTTCCCAACACAGCTACGACAATTTACAACTGTTATACCGGTGGTTCCCGTAACTACATTCTTCCTGTGTTTGGCCTGCACCCTCTAACCTAAAAAAAAAAAACCGCTCAGTCCACGCCACTACATCTACATACATACTCCGCAAGCTACTGTACAGTGAATGTTGCAGGGTTCCCTTACCATTATTAGTCAGTTCCTTTCCCATTCCACTCGCAGATAGAGCGAAGGAAAAACGACTATGTATATGCCTCTGTATGACACCTAATTTCTCGTATCTTATCCTCATGGTCATTACGCGAGATGCATGTGGACGGCAGTGGAATCATCCTGTAGTCAGTTTCAAATCATTATTCTCTAAATTTTCTCAATAGTGTTCCTAGGAAAAAGTGTCGCCTTCTCTCCAGGGATTCCCATTTGAGTTCCTGAAGCATCTCCATAAAACTTGCATGTTGTCCAAACCTACTTGCTACATATTCAGCAGCCCACTTGAGGGCTGCTTCAGTGTCTTCCTTTAATCCGACCTGTAGCGGATCCCAAATACTTAAGCAATCCTCAAGAACAAGTCGCACTAGCATGCCCAGCATAGTGCAGCAACACGACGTGATGTGGACTCAACAAGTCTTTGGGAGTTCTCTGCAGAAATACTGATCCATGCTGCCTCTATAGCCGTCCATAATTGTGAAGGTGTTACCTGTACAAGATTTTGTGCATGAACTGGCATCTCAGTTATGTCGCATAAATGTTTGATGGGACTCATTGCAGGCAATCTGTGTGACCAAACCGTTTGTGGGAACTGTCCAGAACTTTCTTCAAACCAATTGCAAACAATAATGGCCTGGTGACATGGCACATTGTTATCCATGAAAATTTCATCCTTGTTTGGGAACATGCAGTCCATGAATGGCTGCAAATGGTCTCCAGGTAGCCGAATATAACCATTTCCAGTCAATGATCAGTTCAGCTGGACCAGAGGACCCAGTCCATTCCATGGAGACACAGCCTACCCCATTATGAAGCCACCACCAGCTTGTACAATGCCTTGCTGATAACCAGGGTCTATGGCTTCGTGGGGTTTGCGCCACACTCGAACCCTGCTATCAGGTCTTATCAATTGATATTGGGGCCTATCTGACCAGGCCACGGTTTTTCACTCGTCTAGGGTCCAACCAATATGATCATGAGCCCAGAAGAGGAGCCACAGGCGATGTCTAGCTGTTGCAAAGGCACTAGCATCAATCACTAGCTACCACAGGAAATGAACGCCAAATTTCGCTGCACCGTTCTAATGGATACATTCGTTGTATGTACCATACTGATTTCTGCTGTTATTTCACAAAATGTTGTTTGTCTGTTGGCACTGACAACTCTACACAAACGCCACAGCTCTCGCTCATAACGTATAGGCCGTCGACCACTTCATTGTCCATGGTGAGAGATAATGAGTGAAATTTTGTATTCTTGGCACACTCTTGACGTTGTGGGTATCGGAATTTTCACTTCCTTAAAGTTTTCCGAAGTGGAATGTCCCATGCGTCCAGCTCCATCTGCCTTTCCATGTTCAAAGCCTGTTAATTCAAGTAGTGCGGCCATAATCACATCGGAAACCTTTTCCATGGATCGCCTAAGTACAAATGACAGCTCCTCTAATTCACTGGTCTTTTATACCTTATGTACGCGGTACTACCACCATCTGTAGAAGTGCATGTCTCTATCCCTTGTCTACTGTCGTTTCTGTATACATCATGTGAGAAAAGGGCAAGCTGAGTTTTCATCCAAGTGGTGCTTTCCAAACCCTCTTGATTATTAGACATAAACTTTTCGGTCTCTAGGAAACTTATTATATTCAGACTCATAATATATGGTAGCAAACTGATGTAAGGGTTACTGGTCTGTAATTTTGGTGATCTGTTCATTTACCCTTTTTGTATACAAGAGCCATCTATGGTTTTTTCCAACAGCTATGGACCTTGCACTGGGCGAGAGATTTGCGATAAATGTAAGCTAACTAAGGGGTCAATGCTATAGGGTACTCGCAAAACCGAATCGAGATTCCATCCGAATCTGCCGATTTATTTGCTTTCAACGGTTTCAGTTGTTTCTCTATGCCAGAGATGCTTATTACTATGTCGTCCACACGGGACTCTGTGCGGTGGTCAGGTTTTGTATGAATCTCCAACGTGAACGATTTCTTAAAGCCGAAATTTAAATCTTTGGCTTTAATTTTGCTACCCTCTACTATCACACCAGACTGGTCAACGAGTCACTGGATGTAAGTCTTAAACCCGCTTAGCGATTTTGTATAGGACCAAAGTTTTCTTGGGTTCTCGGCCAGATATTTTGCTAAGGTATAACAGTGGTAGTCGTTGTATGCTTCACACATAGATCTTTTCACAGACAAACGAATCTCTACTAACCTTTGCCTATCGTCATGTGTGTGTTCCCTTTGCAGGGAGAATGCAGCAACATTTGCTTCCTCAGCATTTTTCGATTTTCGTTGTTAGACCATGGTGGGTCTTTTTTTTCCACTTACTAGGCGTACACGTATCCAGAGCACGATTTACAGTCTTTTTACACTTTGTCAATAATTCCTCTGTCTCCATCATACAGAAACTAAATAATGTTAATTCATTATCTAATTGAGACGCTAACAACTGCTTTTCTTCTCTTTCTAGCAGAAACAGTCTCCAAGGTTTCTGGGATGATTTATTAACTTTCGTAACTATAGTTGCTATGATTACATCATGCCCACCAATACCCATCCCTACACTGACGCCGTCAGTAGGGTCCAGGCTGTTCATAGCTGCAAAGTCTAAGATATTTCCATTGCATGTGGGCTGCTGAAGCAGCTACTTAAGACAGTTTTCGAAAAACGTGTTCAAAAGTACTTTACAAAACCGTCACTACCCTCCACAATTAATCCATAGACATCCCAGTCCATACTTAATAGGTTAAACTCGTCTCCAACTAATATTGCATGTTCTGAATATTTACGCACTACTGACCATAGACTTTATTTGAATGACTAGAAATTTCACAGCACTATCGGGTGGCTGGTAAAAACATTCAACAAATAACTTGGTTTCATCTAAACCTGTTATACGTGACGAGGTAACTTTACTGTCACATTCAATTTCGACCTCAATAGAGACTTTTTTTGTCAACTGCAATAAACACTGCCCCCTCCTGTGGTGTTTAATCTGTCTTTCCAATACACATCCCATGACTTGTTAAATATCACGAAGCTTTTGGTTTCAGCTAGCCCTCAGTCCCAAGAATAATTTGAGTGTGACAAATTTCCTAGAGGGCAGTAAATTTGGGAACTTCGTTATCAATATTTTGACATTTTACTGATAGAATTTTGGCAGTTGAAGTATCCTTGCTCTGAACGCATGTCAAATGATGAGTGTTAATCAGAGTACCTCAAAATATCACCTAGACTAGAAAAAAGAAATGTATCCTCCACAAGTACTCTGCTACCTGAGTAGCTGCTTCCTTTCTGTAATGCACCCCTGACCTATTAAGGAAAGTCCTATAATTCCCCACTCGATAACGAAGGCCTGGACATCTGCAGCCAAGAGCATCACAGATTCAATGAAGAATTTGGTTGACACTCTCCACTCCATTCCAAATCAAAGATCCCCAACAACTCTCAGAACAATGTTGCGAATTGCAAACTCAGTTAGCCCCCTACACACGAGGTCAGCAGCCTTCACCTCCTCTGCTGTCCACCTGTATGAACTGTGAGGATAGACTCAGAACCCATGTGACCTTGGTGCCGACGTGAGGCACAACTTGCAGATGAGTGCACCCTGCATGCTCAATAACTGCCTCCACATCTCGGATGAGGCCCCTTCCCCACACTCCCCCCTTCCCCATGGCAAACCAGACACACCAAGTGCACATTAGCTTTAATTCCAGCCTTGAATGTTATCTTACTAAGGGGCTCCACAATGCACCAAATGTTGGAGCTCCTGTCCATATTTACCTGCTCAGGCCCTGCTGAAGGAATAGCCATCTGTTCACTCACAAGGCAAATAGTCAAGGCCAGACAGACAGCCTCCGCATTAGCTCTCTGTCTTGAATGATGCGAACACGTTACCATCCACCACTCATCCTCCTGTGAGGATGGATGCACTACACAAGGTACACTTGGTGGTGCCTTGGCAGCAGAGACTGTGGGCAAAACAAGTGACACCTGAAGTGTCACATGTAACATTCCAGATTCTTCACCACCGATACACTTCGAGGCAGCAGCCTGAAGACGACTGACCGCAGCCAAAAACACATTCAGCTGTTCACACACTGTCGCCAGCTACTCCTGCATCCGCAGACAGTATGCACACATCCTACCCATCTCAGCAAGACTAACTGAGGAAGTAGACTTTAAAAGCAGACATAAGCCTAGTTATGCAACTTGCTACTGTCCTGACATGTCACCTATGGACACAAATACCTTAATGAGCTGTGTAGCTAGCTGCTCAGAAGAAGTGAAAACTGTGTTGCAGACTTCTTAAATTTACACTTACACCTAAAAACACGAGATGAAAGTCCGCAGCTCGTGGTCGTGCGGTAGCATTCTCGCTTCCCGCGCCCGGGTTCCCGGGTTCGATTCCCAGCGGGGTCAGGGATTTCCTCTGCCTCGTGATGACTGGGAGTTGTGTGGTGTCCTTAGGTTAGTTAGGTTTAAGTAGTTCTAAGTTCTAGGGGACTGATGACCATAGATGTCAAGTCCCATAGTGCTCAGAGCCATTTGAACCATTTTTGAACGAGATGAAACCTCTTAAACAGAAAAACAAGCATTCAAATTAGGACATAAAGTACTAAGAAAACATAGTGAAAGCTAAATATATAAATTTCCGTTGTGGAGGTGTGAATAGGTGACAGCTGAGAGCCTGACTGGCTTACTCCCAAAAATGAGGCAAAAAAGCCACACTGTGTCTTCAAGAAAGGAACCTGAGTTAAGGCAGTATAACTGCAAAATAGATGAACAGTTCGCAAAATCGAGGCGTTATTTAGAGGCAGAAGCTGCAGAATTATGGGCAGAAGTAGACTGGGTGAGGTGGGACAGTCACCACCACTTGAAATAGTAGAGATTGTCAGCCAGTTTGACCATGAAAAGGAGTCACTCACTCACGTTTAATGGGAATTAATAATAACATGAAAACTCGTGATAAAGGATACCAGTAGATGAACATGAAGTTTCAGCAATGCCACAAGAAAAGAGCCCTGAGACACAAATCTCACCAACATGTTCACTTGAAATGATCTCAAAAAAATGGTTCAAATGCCTCTGAGCACTATGGGACTCAACTTCTGAGGTCATCATCCCCTAGAACTTAGAACTACTTAAACCTAACTAACCTAAGGACATCACACACATCCATGCCCGAGGCAGGATTCGTACCTGCGACCGTAGCGGTCGCGCGGTTCCACACTGTAGCGCCTAGAACCGCTCGGCCACTCCGGCCGGCGAAATGATCTCAATGCAGGGGATCAATATAGCATTGCCCAGGCTAGACCAGAATCAGATTATTCCCCCAAAGGCGTACCTAAGAAGCTTAGATACATATCTATGTGGGAATGTGGGAAAGGGTAGGTCAAATGTAATGTGATGATACTAGACTTGTAGCAGGCTGCCTGCTATCATGTTACCGTCAGTGAAAGTCGCATATATGAAGATTCCTGTATGAAATATGCACCTGGGTAGATTTTGAATCCCTGCGCACAGGCAACTGCAGACACTAATATTTACTGAGGGCAGTATGCAGCACAGTTATGACAGCTCATGAATTGTCACATGTTATGTTGTGCTCGATGATAACATGGTGGACAAGGAGTGATGAAGTTTTCTGTGTTCACACTTACCAGGCCATGTGCACCATTCATTCATCGGGGCACAGTTGAAGGAGCAATTTGTTGAGATTTCTAGATTGTTTGACATGGTAGAAGAAGAATTGGGTGAGACTATAAAATCAACTGATGACCATATGCCGCAAAAGATGAGGCCACAAGTGTTTCCTTTGAGCACTGATGGGCCACAATGGCAAAATGTGAGGTGCATATTGCGAATGGAGTCGACTTCATGAATGAAGTGAAAGATCGAGTTTGAACATTACAAAACTTGGTGCACTGCAGAAACAAAACAAGTACACCAACACAGGCTTTGCCCAAGGTGGAGGTATACAATACACATAAAAGGTGTGACCAGGGACAATGTGGTTTCCCAGAGAGTGCTTCATCCAGCAGGTAGAATCACATATGTAGCGTTTGATACTGGAGATCACAACCACAGGGTTATATTGACCAGTACTGTGATAACCCCATGATGCCTCATACAGCAGAGAACTGGTGTCCCCTCATAAAAGTATCTGTGGAAGGGATACAGACCAGGAAGTGCCTGGACAGTGGTTTAGAAGTAATGGCCATGCCATTGACCTTATACAAGAAACTGGTGGAGAGTGGCAGGAAATTAGTGAAGATGCCCAATAAAGTGATCTTGCTGATTCCAGCCAACAGCAATCAGGGCTGTCTTAAGCCATGCAGGAGACCCTGGGCACACAGAGTATGAGGCCACTGCGCACACAAGGTATAGGGACCTAAAAAAATAATTAAAACCTCAGAATGGTGTACATTTGTTTAGCGACTTTTTTGGTACGCATTATAAAAGTCAAATACAAGTGATTAATTCCGCAAACATGACCTACAATCAAATTCATGGTTTCTCTAAAGATTTCTGAAATGCAAAATCTTCAATTATTCCTGAACACCCAGTTTTTGTGAAATGTCACTTTGTATGCACATGACTGACACACAGAGTATGGGAGACTGCAACAAAAAATAGTTAATTTTGATGAACACATCAGAATGTACATTTGTTTATCGACTTTACTGGTTATTACAGTTCACATTATGCAAATCAAATGCAAGTGATTATTGTTTTGCAAATTGGGCTTACGTAGGAGTTAATGGTTTCTTTTGAGATTTCTGAAGTGTAAAATCTTCTGTTGTGTCCTCAAAGTCCAACTGTTCCTATTCACATTACTGACAAACTAGTAAGTATTTCCTGTAACATAGCTGTTCATAATTCATTTTTTATTCTTTTTAATTGTGAAAATGAACGCTCTCCACTGATTTGGTTACTATCAGACAAAGAATTATTCTGCTAGGAAATTCTGTGTTCAGGAAATTTTCTTCTATTTTATCTGCCTTTATTAGAGACTGTAAGACTGAAATGCTCAATTCCGTAGATTCATTTAGAATATTTTTTGAATACTGCCTTAAATAAAAACATTCTGTCATGGGCTCATTAGCGTTAATGTCTTCGTGATAAAATTCTGCAAATTCTTTGCAGCTTTTTCTCAACTGGTCAGAATCGATTAGTTTTAACTGAACACCCTTTGTGTTGATTATAGACAGAAATGTTTTTTTGGCCATTCTTCGAAGAAAGTGATATGCATGCTGTGAATTCTTTTCCTTTGGGAATTATCTTTATAGTCAGCAAATAGATTTTTCTCTTTGGCTGACGATTCGTACTGATAGTCTCTACTGCATCCACTACTAATAAAATCAGAAACACATGCAAAAAGTTTTGTTGCAATGTCTGTTGTTATGGTACTATTCTGTAAAATCAGGGCCGACCAGAAACTAGGCAGCCGGGCGGCGCTTTGGCACGCTGGCCGCCCCCTCTCGTCTCAGTACACATTTTCCCCACCATCCAGCTGTGCTCTTTGAACGGAAACTGCAAACATACCGCTTAAGGGACACTCATAAGTTCAATAATATTGTCAAACTGTCAATATTTTGGCCTTCTTAGGGCGCGTGTTGACGTATAGTCAAAGACCAGAAACATTGACGAACAGTATTGATGGACATCACTTAACATTTCCGGGCTGAGATGCCGTGGTCCTTGCATAAGACTCTCCCCTGACGTTTCGCCTTCGACTGCGGAAGGCATCCTCCGAGGACAATTGGCGAACTGCAACGAGAGCACTAGTGAGCGCCGTATATATAGGCCATTCAGAGGGCGCTGCTGTCAATCACGTGACGTCGGTTGTGCTATGGTCTCTGATATTGCCAACCTTCTCAATTGAAACTAATCGATTGGCACGCTGTTGCTGCAATGTTGACATCCATATCTTATCCAGCTTAATGCCTTCATCTTTTTTATTAAAATTAATGCAGTGTTTGGCAACCTCAATGGCCTCTCTGTACATCCACGCATATACGGCGTTCACTAGTGCTCTCATTGCAGTTCGCCGATTGTCCTTGGAGGATGCCTTCCGCAGTCGAAAGCGAAACGTCAGGCGAGAGTCTTATGCACCGACCATGGCACCTCAGCCTGGAAATGTTAAGTGATGACAACACCTGCTGTGAAAACCTTCATTCTATGATCAAATGCCTCTACGGGGACGATATGTAAAGATTATTATGAAAAAATCATGGACGTTTTGTATCCCAACAATTGCAAACAACTTCAGAAGGATCTGACATCGAGGATTTTAAAAATGACCAATCAATTGGTGAAAGCGTCCATCCGCTCTTCAGTCGACAAGAAGCAGCTCTTTAAATCAGAAGCTTAATCGCCCAGACTCTATGGTTTACCTAAGGTACGTAAACCGCTGGTACCTTTGAGACCTATAGTCAGCGCAATAGGGTCTCCCACCCATGAATTAGCTGGACACCTTGCCTCTCTGTTGAAACCTCATGTTGGTGGAACTGACAGTCATGTTAAAAATTCATATCTCTTCATCGATATTATTAAGGAAATCAGTGTGGGTCTAATGATATCCTGGTCAGTTTTGATGTGGTGGCGCTGTTTACCATGATCCCAGTGAATGAAGCGATCACATGTTTAGCGGACATTTTTCCTAGTGATATTTTGGCATTATTCACACATTGCCTTACAACAACTTATTTTCAATATAATAATGTTTTTTTATGAACAGATTGACGGGGTGGCTATGGGAAGTCCTCTTAGTCCAGCGGTGGCTAACTTCTTCATGGAGAACTTTGAACAACGTGCACAGTAAACAGCTAGAAAAAGACCTGTCAGATGGTATCATTATGAAGATGATACATTTGTTATATGGACCCATGGGGAAGAGGAACTGGATGTCTTCCTGTTACATCTGAATAGTATTAATCCAAGAATTCAATTCACTATGGAAAAGGAAATCGATGGTCACCTGAACTTCTTAGATGTAACTGTAATCAAAAGGGAGGATGGTTCATTGGGTCATAAGGTTTTCACACTGATAGTTACCTGCAGAAAGATTCTAACCACCACCCAAGACATAAAAGAGGGGCGATTAAAACATTAATAGACAGGGTGCACAAAATATGTGAACCAGCTCACTTAGATGAAGAGATTGAACACCTTAGAGTGACCTTCAAGAAGAATGGGTATTCCAACAGAGAGATAGATCATGCACTACGCCCTAGACTGACAACCAGGACGGACGAGGATTGACACCAACCCAAAGGGAAAGTGTTCTTACCATTCATCAGTAAGGTCACTGATCGTATTGGAAAAATTTTAAGCAAGTACGATGTGGAAACTGTTTTCAGACCAACGACGAAAATAAAAGTATGTTTAAAATCCACAAAAGATAAGCGACATCCTCTACCTACACCAGGTGTCTAGAAAATTCCGTGCAGTTGTGGAAAGGTCTATATAGGCACAACAAAAAGAAGCGTCAACACACATCTGGGTGAACATAAAAGGAACTGCCGCCTCGGACATATTGATAAATCGGCTGTAGCGGAACATGTGTTTCAGGGAGGTGATCATGAAATAAAGCTCAGTGAGACGACCGTCATAGCAAAGACGCCGCGTTATTATGTGCAGATGTATAGATAGGCCATTGAGATTGCCAAACACTGCAATAATTTTAATATAAAAGATGAAGGCATTAAGCTGGATAAGATATGGATGTCAACACTGGAGCAACAGCGTGACAATCGATTAGTTTCAATTGAGAAAGTTGGCAATATCAGAGATCATAGCACAGCCGAGATCACGTGATTGACAGCAGAGCCCTCTGGATGGCCTATATATACGGTGCTCACTAGTGCTCTCATTGCAGTTCGCCAATTGTCCTCGGGGGCTGCCTTCCGCAGTCGAAGGCGAAACGTCAGGGAGAGTCTGATGTACGGACCACGGCACCTCAGCCCGGAAATGTTAAGTTAAGACAACACCTGCCGTGTAAGCCTTCATTCTATGATCAGTATTGATGCACCTCAGAATATTGTCAGTATTGTCAATACATACAGTATGAGGTCAAGTATTGACAGTTTGACAATGTTCTCCATTCAGATGTTGACAGAGCTTCAGGAACCAGACATGCGGCATTAATCAGTATTGTTTATTTTTCGATATGCCATTGTGCATACCGCACCTCGCGAGACCGTCTGGTTGTAGATGATCATGTTGACAGAGCTAGATTTATTAGTCAGACTTTATGGCATTGACTTGTTTAACATTGCATGCTTTCTTCCATTCCATGGACAGACATTAGTAGCACTGTAAATTGGATACACAGTAGTACATCTTATGACACAGGAACAGTATAGACACAGTTTGTATGAAATGACAAGACGATGTTAATTCATCTTTCAGAAAGAAATTATTATTTATTAATACAAATAATACGAAAACTGGAGAAAACGTGGCTGCACAATTGTAAATAATCCTTTGCCTAATTATCCTGTATGTAATGGCGTCTCAGATACATCTGCCACTTTCACAAACACAACTGAGAGTAGTACTTAAGTCTGTTGCTACTTCTGTGAGCATTACTGTGTGCTTCACTGTAGACTACTACACTCTTCCAAAGCTGTACTATGTAGTTTGGGTTCACACATGCACTAAAGCACCAAAGAAACTGGTATAGGGATGCATATTCAAAAACAGAGATGTATAAACAGGCAGAATACGATGCTGCAATCGGCAACGTCTATGTAAGACAACAAGTGTCTGGCGCAGATACTAAGTTAGGTTACTGCTGCTACAATGGCAGGTTATCAAGATTTAAGTGAGTTTGAATGTGATGTTATCATGTTATAGTCGGGGCACGAGCGATGGGACGCAGCATCAGACCTGTTAAAACGTATGTGTGCGAAAAGTTAAAGAATGAACGCACAATAGCAAGAAAGAAACTTAAGTGTTAGAAAACAATTATACATGTACTAACAAACGAACTACAGAAGCGAGAATCATCCAAGAAAGAAATGTGTGAAAACAACAGATTTGAGGCATCCAACATAGAACATGATTCACAACACTGCGTGCATACCACAACACAGAATGCAGTTCAAAAAGGAAAGCAATCTAAAAACATTTTAAACTTAGCTTCAAATAAATATGATATTGAAGGGAAGGTGATACCAGGTGCCCCCACTAGTGTAATATTTAAAAAATACAATGGCCTGCATAAGCTGACAAATGAAGATTTTGCAGGGGCTAATGACATAGCAAAGAATGAGGCCAACTTGGCAATTCGTTCACTACATAAAGCCTTGTCAGTATTACAAAATACGAATACAAAGGTGATTGTAGTTGGTGTACTACACAGGCATGACCTGCCTGAATGGTCTTGTGTAAACCAAGAAATTCAATGCGCAAACAGAAAACTAAAAAAAAAAATAGTGAAAGGCTTCAATAACACTTGTTTTGTTAATACTCCTAGTAACAAGGAGCTATATACAGCACATGGGCAGCACCTAAATGCAACTGGTAAAGAACTAATTGCCACAAGGATTTATGAATCAGTGGAAACAAACAGGGAAGTGTACAAAACAGCAATAGAACTTAAATAGAAGGATGCTGCAGTCTCAGATAAAGAATCAGTGAGAATTGTTACTGACACAACTCCAGCACAAATAACAGCAGAATCCTTAAAAGTGAATTCTGTCTGTGTGGAGAGGACAATTACTCAAGAAATAAATACACCCAAGAGATCAGTGCAAAAGTTAGAAGAAGCAGCAAATGATGTGGCAGGAAAGAAGACACCCTATAAGAAGACAGAAGTACTTGCAAAAAGAAGAATACCAACTCAAGCTCAAGGAGAGAGTATACCAACAGATGGAATATGGAAGTCAACCTGAAGGAAGAAACCACAGCCAAGGGATCAGAATTTTTGGTGGGATCAGCAGTGGTTTCACAGAAGAAAGCAATTAACAAAGTGAGTAATCAAGTGGATGAACAGGTATGTGACAATCATAACACAGATTAAAGACATTAACTGAATCTGCAACTTCAAGTATAGACTCAAATTGTTCTCAGAGGAATACAGACAAACTACTTACTTTTCTACAAGTTAACATCCAATGTATTAGAAGTAAGGTTTTAGAATTAGAACATTTATGTAACAATGAGCATGTAGATGTTATACGTGTATCTGAGCACTGGTTAACCCAGGAACAAGTAAATATGTTTGTTCCCCAAGGGTATGTTGTGGGAGACATGATATGTAGAAAACAGAGAAAGAATGGTGGTGCTGGAATTTTTGTCAAAGAAGGAATAAAGTTTTCCAGAATTGATGTATCTATGTACTCCACAGAAATAGACGGGGAGTTTAGTTCTGTAAAACTAATGAATGAAAATATAGTGGTAGTTAGTCTATATAGGTCTCCAGATGGTGATTTAAATTTGTTTATTCAAAAATGTGAATTAATAGATTAAAAGATATTGAAGAGTAAAACAAGAATTGCTATATGTGGTGATTTCAACATAGAAATAGTAAACACACAGAGGCCAGTTGCTAGGACATTTTTGAATACGCTGAGGTCATTAGACCTCTATTGTACAAATAACCGTGCCACATGTAAGAATGCCTGCATAGACCATATTGTTGTGAATTTCCATAGGGAAGATTTTGCAGTCAGACTTGCAGGAAGTGGACTTGCAGATCATGAGCCAATACTCCTTACACTCTGTAAGAGGCAGCCAGTTAAAACGGAAGAACCTAAAGTAGTAATGGTACGAGGACAAAAGGAACAATACGTAAGTATATTTGTTGACAGATTAGGAAGTGCAGATTGGGATTTTACATATAATTGTCAATCTGGAAAAGGAAGCTGAAAATACCTTTGATAACTTCTTTAAAAAGTACCCAGATTTATGGCATTCTTGTTCAACAGTAAAAAAAAAAGAATTAGATATCCAAGTGAAATGAAAAAGAAACGGCTAAACTGGTTTACAGAAGAGCTAGCAGAAATTAGAGGAAACATGCATATGCTGTACCAGATACATAAGCAAGCCACTAACCAAGGAGCAGAACAGTACGTGAACATTCATAGGTCATATCTGAAATGCAAAAAGTACTGCAAAGCTAAATTTCTTCTGGCAAAAAAGCAATCAGTGGAAAACTATACAGAAAAGGCTCCCAATAAATGCAAGGCAGCATGG